>NW_004524628.1:290731-312761 GCF_000260255.1 Octodon degus
GGGGATTGAACTCAGGTTCTTGCACTTGCCAGGGAAGCACTTATTCCACTGAGCCATCTCCCCAGCCCCCGCTATTGGTATTTTGGTAAGGGCTGCATTAAATATGTATAACAATTATTGGAATATGACTATCTCACCCCAGAAAAAATTGGCTGTCATGAAATAATAATAAAAGCTGGACAGGCTGAGGGGAAAAGAAACCCTTCTCCACTACTGGTGAGAATGTCGACAGCTGCAACCACTGTGGAAATCAGTGTGATGATGCCTCACAAGCCTGGGATTGGAAGACCCATTCAACCCTGATATTCTCCTTCTGGATATTTTTCCAAAAGAACTGACAACATCATCCTAGGATGATCCGTGTGCACCCACTGTGATGTCACCTGCTAACTTCTCACAAACTCCCAATGCTCTGGATGTGGCAGTGAGCTTTGGGAACGTACCAGAATGTGATCAAGCACAGTCTGAGATGGGTTATTTAAGGAAAGACCTACACAGAGAAGCCGCCTTGTACGCTCAGTGACATTTGAATAAGACAGGCACTAAGTCCTGCATTAGAACGTGATTTTTGACTTGTGAAAAAGGAGAGTCAGAAATCTGATGTAAAGGCTTCTTGGTCATCTCATTTGTTCAAAGATTATATTTCTCTTTCTGAAATAGTTACCATTTTCTGGCTGACCGATTTAGTGTTCATGTTGAAATGTCACTGACGGCACAAGGTGGCCTCTGCTGTCTGCCCTTTCTAGAAATACTGGGATCAAGCAAGGCGCCCTGCTGGGAGATGTACAGTACCACCTTCCTAGACTGGTCAAGACCAGTGTGCTCTCATATTTATTGTGAAGCTTGTCTGCCATCTAGTGGTAGATTACTGACATTGCATTTTCTACGATATCAGAAGGAGGGGAACACAGCATCTCTTTCTTTTGATTTTAGTGTCATATAAGAGGTATAAAAATGGAAATATAGAAAGAGCTTTCCTTACTTCAATGAAAAAAAGAATATTTTTGGCTAGATTAGAAAATACTTAATATTCTGTTTATCATGATTGGAATAGTATGACACTACACACAGAAATACCCACTCTTACAACGAAGCAACAAATTCAACAGAAAAACTGTATTTTCAATGAACATTTATGCTGGTAGTGTATGCTCAATAAATTGTCTAATTGCAGATATTTTCACAGTTTTTGAAACAACAGAACAGACCCTCTGGGGATTGTCGAGCTCCGGCTCCCTTCCTACTTTCCTCTCCCATCCCTCTATAGATCTAATTATTTATGCATTTATTATTGCTTGTTTTGACATCTAAGAGAAGCCGTAGGATATGTATGCTTGTAGATGAGACATATTGTACTTCGCATTCGGGTCTCGGATCGCATCCGTCTGCCTACACCTGCATAGCACGGGGTTCCCAAGATCCTTTGCGAATGTGCTGCTACAGCCACGTGAGCGTGTGCCTCTGTAATAGGATGCGTTTAATTTCCATGGAAGATGCCTAGAACAAGGAGAGCAGGATCTAATAGAACAAGGCACGCTAGTGGGGATGCTGCGGACAGAAATTCACCCACAGTGCGGGTGCGAAGACAAGCAGTGCAGCCGGAGGCAGACCAGCGTGGAGACTCCCCGGGAGCCGTGCCCGTGAGTCTCTGCTCCGTGAGCGATGACGACGACACTGCATCCAGCCCCAGGCCAGCTCTTCAGGGATCTCCAAACCATCCTCCGGCTCCGAGGATCAAAGAAGCACCTAGTCCGTTGCTACATCCTGTGACCTTCTTATCGGAGGCCGCGAGTGAGCACTCCTGGCGCCCCTAGTATGTAGTCAGGAAGTGATTGAGTCTCAGATTCTCCCTGCGCTCTTCATGACTATCTTTCTCTCTTTTGAAATCTTAGGACAGAAGTAAACTAAGGATAACAAACGGGCTCTTTAGAGTTTGCCACAGAAGATGGACCCAGACACATAGAGAACTTGCGAAGTCCTCAGCGTGTTCGTGTTACTGTGCCACTGGACGCACTAGGACCGCAATTAAGGAAGGACGCTGTGACTGCGCGGGGTTTCCAGCGCCCCGTGCTTCCAACTCCCCAAGTACCGCGTAATCCTGGAATGGTAACTGCCTTTTTAAAAAAAGCAGGTACAGGGCAATGTACAGAGTGACAATTAAGTGGGAGACTTGGAGACATTATCATAGTTAGAAGCAAGAAATGAGAGAGGCAAACAGATATCAGCCAACCTGAAAAACTGAATTAGTATTTTTGAACTGCACACACAGCCTTTTCTGACCTTTTTCTGACCCTGAGTCGTGAACCTCACTGGGGAAGCAAAGCAGGGATCTGACCAAACAGCAGCATGCTGGGTGAGTGTCCCCAAGAGGTTTCTCTGAAGCCTCCTCTGTCCCCTTGAAAGGTGATCAGATGCCCGGTGCTTGTATCCACTAATGAGCTCGCTAGCTGAGTGTTTGGTTAGGTGCGGGTCTGCTTAGCCTGGGTCACTGAGGGTGTGGCCTGCGGGGTGCTTCTTGTCCCCGGCTCACCTCTCTCTGGATCTTGGCTGCCTGGAATGCGCAGTAGGTCTCACCAAGCCCCTGCCACTGTGCCCTCTCTGTCTTGAAGTCAGCCAACTATAGACTGAATCCTCTAAAAGCAGGGACACAAAGGAAGCCTACCCATTCTCAAGCAAGTCAGCATCTGACCTCTACCATCAGATTCCATGACCTGACTGCCTGGAAATACGAAGCTCTTCCTTTCACTGCATTAGGAAAGGCATTTTTAAATCTGTGCCGCTGGGGTTGTCTAGGTGAGTGAGCACGCAGAGAATCCTCGACCAATGCCCTGCTGTCAGCATCCCTGGTGAGCTTCAAAGCCCGCCCTCCGCTGAGCAAGCTCTCAGCAGGGGGAGGAGCCAGGAGGAGAGCGGGGCGGCCCAGCCTCATATTGCTGCTTCCCTGCTTGGTTTACGTGCTGGCTGTGGCCCTGCGGGGGGCCAGCGCCTGTAGACAGTGATTCACGGCAACATCTTCTAGGTGCTGATGCTGAGCAGGAAACCTGTCCAGACCCGCTACTCCTGCACCTGAATGGGCTCCATTTGCAATCCGGATCCAACACAGACCAGCAGATTAGGATATGGTACTAGATTTGTTGGGAAGAGCAGAGCTCATTGTTAATCCCTCAAACAAAGATGCTTCTCTCTGGCAGCCAGCATGTTAGTATAATACTTTAAAGAGAAATACTAAAACTTGTAATGGTCTTGAAGATTACATAGAGTCATTATTTTCATAGCTGTTGTAGCATTCTATAAAATTACAGTGTGTTCTGTTTCATGGTATTTTCAATGGGAAGGTCATCAGTGGTTCACCTGACTCCCCAGTGGCTCCAGTGGAGGGATAGGAAACATTTGTTCTGTTAAATGTGTTCTTCATTAAATCCCCATGCCAATGAAATCATGGGTTTTTTCTATTAAAAAGAATCTATATTGGAAATGTCCTACATCCATCCTAATGACCCTTAGCCACTTACTTTCTCTGTGTGATGTCAATGGATCTGGGGAGGCTAAATGAAGATAAGTGGTGACAGACATGAGGATTTTAACTAATAGCCATTTCCTTCTCCTATGCTAAGAGCCTAGCTTAGGTTCAGCATGACAACTAAATAAGTTCAAGGATCTTTTGGTTCATTTTTGTCATGAGAGAAGACCCACAGCACCTCAGCTGGGGGCCTCCCCAGATTAGCACCACCCAACACACTCCTGTGTTCTAGGGGCAGCTCCTCTGCAGCCTGGATTTCTGCCAGCACAGGGGCCCTGAGGGAGCCTGCTCAGCAAAGGCTGTGTGCCAGGGGAGGGCAGGCTCCTCTCAGTCATCACCCTCACACACACTGTCAGCATCTCCTTGTTCTTTCAAACTTGGGCAGTAAGTAGGCATCTTGTGAACATCCACCAGCCTTGCTGTCTGCATCTCCATTCCTGACAGGCCAGAGCCAACAGACCAAGCAGCATCTTGGCTCCAGCTCACACTCGGCCAACGACTCATAACTTCATATCTCAAAGCACGGCTGCTCCCTGGGCAACCCTATCAAGTCCCGAGGGAGGGAGGTGGACCCATCCAGCAGTGCCTCAGGCACGAGTGACCCTCACGATGAGTGCTCCAGAATTCCCTGTGATGCGTGACTGTGCGTGCTAGACCATGGCAGGCTGGCCTGCCCCAGACCTCCTGCTCTCTGCATTAGGGCCTGAGCCTCAGTGGAACTTGGACATCTTTGTCCTGTTCTATCCCAGTTTCAGAGACAAGCAGCTCCACACAGAAAGTACAACTGTTTCAGCTGGATCCATGTGCAGCTCACCCATGGTCCTCCCTTCACGGTCTTTCTGCTGAAGTCCACCAGCTACATGGCTGCCTCCTTGCACACTCAGAATTCAGAAAAATGCAGCTCAGCAAACCCGGAAGGCAGAAAGGAGGGCTCCGGGGTGAGCATTCTCCAGGGCGGCCCAGCTCCTGAGCACATTGCAGTACATAAGTGTCTCAGCTCTCTGAATTCACTGGAAGGAAGTCTAAACTTCCACAGCTCCTTCTTCTAAACCGTTATGTGACCCTCAGTGCATGGTTGTGAGTGACAAGTGTCTCATTTATGCCTTGGCAATAAAATACAGAGAAAGGCCTGAATTTTATTCACTTGTCATTGACACTCATAATATTGAATTGGCAATCTCAGAAAATTGTATGCTCTGGTCACTTCACAAAGCACTCACATCCCAAGAAAAATAAACAAATAAATAAAACCTCCCATAGCAGTGGCAAAACAGAGCACAGCCCTGCGCTATTTGGGATCACTAAACTCAAAGACATGAAGACATGTAAATTTCCATGAACAAAAGCAAGCAGTTGCGACTCTTGCCTATACACCAGGTGAAGCCTAGATGGCGGTGCACACCTACAGCACCAGCTCTGTGGAAACTGAGGCAGGAAGATCCCAGCTCAAGCCCAGCCCGACAAGACTAGCAAGACAAGGAAGGGGACTAGCAAGTCACAGAATGGGGACACTGGAGTCCATCCCAGCTAGGGGAGAAGGAGGGAGAGACAGGCAGCAACAGAGACAGAGAGAGCACAGTGAGCTGCTCTGTGGCCTGCACCTCAGCTGCTGGTGCAGCCCCACAATCCATACTCTGCACATGGGCAGAGTGGTGCCCTGTATTTAATTAAGAGGGGCCTTCTCACTTCTCTGACTGAAGAAGAGATAGAAACTTGGGGTGCAAGGAGTCTCCCTGTCTGTTCCCTCAAATCCTCCCAGTGAAATTCAAAGATAGGTTGGATTTGAGAAATGCTGTCAGGAAGACAGGGCAGAAGGAGGACCAGCTGGGGCAGCTCAACCTCACACTTCTCCTTCCTGGGAGGTTTATGTCATGGTGTGTATCACTGTGGGAGGGTAACTGCTATACTGTAGACAGTAATAAGCTGCAATGTCTTCAGGCTGCAGGCTGCTGATGGTGAGAGTGTACTCTTGCCCTGATCCACTGCCGCTGAACCTCGCTGGGACCCCAGTCTGCAGGGTGCTTGCATCATAGATCAGCAGCCTGGGAGCTTGCCCTGGTTTCTGCTGATACCAACTTAAACCACTGTAAATGTTTTCGCTGGCTCTGCAGGTGATGGTGACTCTGTCTCCTGGAGATGCAGGCAGCGAGGGAGGAGACTGGAACATCTGGATGGCACATCTGGTACCTGATATGGGAGACAGAAAAGCAAATGGTCACAGGATTCTGGTAAAGGAGAATTTCCATGAAAGCTCAGCTGCACTGACCACACCCAGCTAAGTGAATCCCCAGTGCTGCCCTCCTGTACCTGGCAGCCAGAGCAGCAGGACCCCTAGGAGCTGGGTGGGGACCTTCATGGTCATGCTGTGTCCTCACAGGACTGACTCCTGCCCAGGGTGTGAGTGCCTGCTTAAAAAGTATTGAGTGTAAGGCTGTGCCCTGGGGACATGCAAAGCAGCAGGACTGGGCGCGGTTGGGCACAGCTGTAGGGCTGGTCACCTCAGGAACTGAGCACAGGACTGGAGCACGCTCAATGTCCCTGGTCAGAAGAGTTTGATGGTTTATTAATTTCATTTTTAATTTTAAACAAAATAAAATATAGTAAAAGAAAAAAATGAGAAACAATGCAGAACTTCACCAAAAGATGATAGGAATTCAACAAAAGTTGTTACATTGTGTATCATTATCTTCAAATTAAGTTTTCAAAGTCACAGATAGAAGCATATACAATTCATCCGAAACTTGTAAAAATTAAAACTGAAGACAGATAAATACTAAAGCATTAACTGCTCCTTTCATTAGACCACCAGAAGTCAGCTGCACAATATGCCAAGCCGTTGTGTGGGGGTGGGGGTGGGGGGCGGTGTTTTCCTGGCTTGTTTTCTTCTCTCCTTCCCAGCCCCAGGTGTCCATTCCTGTGAACAGCTTCTGTCCTTTTCCAGTCTCTGCTGTACCTTCCACATTGTATTCACTCTTTCAGGCTCTTGCACCCCATTTCCTCCTGGAAACCTATTGCTGGAGAAGCACTGGGAGCCCTTGAAAATTTGAATGGATTTGTGATGCACACAAAATAAAGTCTCTCCATTCTCTTTACCACAGTGAGAATGCATGTCCTTCTTCCTAAGGACTGTATGGTAAAAACCTAACAAGTTGAGAATATTGGGCATTTTCTTAATCCAAAAATTTATCAATAGCAAAAAAGTTTGAAATTCCCTCCCACCATTTTTGCAAATTTGAAGTAGTTTCATTTTCTTAAATAAAAATGAAATATTTATCAAAACTGGGTCTGATGAATTTAAATAGATTTCATAACAGCCTTCAGGGACTCATGAGCAGCATCATGTCAGGAGCTGCGCCCAGAGAACTGTGGACAGCGCGGGCAGCTCCACTTAGTGCCTCCCACAGGGTTCTGCCATCACTCTAAGCTCCAGGTCTCTATCACACCTGGAGACTGACAGGCTCTATCCTATTACAGACCTGCAGCCTCCAACATTCTGCATCACCTGTGCCATTTGGGATGATTTCACACATTTCACGCATGCCAAACTGAGGTGCCTAACCTGATGACTTAAAAGAAAATTACTGTGCTCAGGGCAGGTCACTCTCTATGGGACACTACCAGGGCACCCTCTTCTTTCTGTCCTCAGCAGTGAATGAGAACCTCAGCATGACACAGGAAGGAGCATCACTCTGAGGGTCTCAGGAAGAGTTCTGTTCCCCTGCTGTTCCTTTGCATATGTGTAGGGACAAATACGTTGGCTCATGATTAAACCTAATCTTAGTCTGGCTTTGCCATGACCCGAATTCATGCATCCTTTCCCTGTGCCTTCCATAATCCAGACTCCTGCTATTGCTTTGATCATCAAATGATAGATATTGTGGAATTACCTAGTACCTGCTCACAAATTCCTCACATATCATAAGATTGCAGTTAACTCTTGGAAAAGTCACCAGAATCTGATCGAGGACAATCTAAATTGGCTCTTTCAAGAAAGGACACACATGAGCAGAGCCACCGTGTGCAGCTGATGACACTGCAATCAGACAAGCGTGAAATGCTGCACTAGCACTTGCCTTTTGACTTGTGTGAAGGAAGAGCCTCAGAAACCTGCTGGCCTTTGTGGTCATGGCATTTATTCAAAGATTCTTTCCCTTTTTGGAAGAGTGATCATTTTCTGGGTGCTTGTCACATTGAACTGTCACTGACTGCACGAGGTGACCACTCCTATTCTCTGTGTGTCCCTGCTTGAACCATTGTCGTAGAGCAGAGAGGCACCCTACTAAGAGTAACAGGATCGCATCCTGAGGCCGGCCAAGGCCAGGTCATTCCCGCCCTGAGTGTGGAGTCTGTCTGCCATCTCGTGGGTCACTGCTGATTTTGTACTTTCTATGTTTTCAGAAGCAGGGTCCCGAGCATCTTTTTTGAGTTTAGTGTTACACTAGGAAACACAATAAAGGAAATACAAAGGGCAAATTTCTTCCTTCCATGGGAAGTAACAGAATATTTTTGACAAAATAAATTTAAAATAGTAATAGTTCATATAGTGTGTATCATGATCTGAGAATTATGACAGCACACACACACAGCCTCTCTTCCAAAGAAGCAACAAATGAATGACAAAACTACATTTCCACAGAACATTTATGCTGTAGTGTATATGAAATGAACTGCCTACAAGCATATATTTTTAAACGTTTGAGGAACAACAGAGTATATGCTTCGGGAAAATATTTATTTATTTATTTATTTATTTATTTTATTTATTTATTTGGTGGAACTGGGGATTGAACTCAGGCCCTTGTGCTTGCCAGGGAAGCACTTATTCTACTGAGCCATCTCCCCAACCCCAACTTCAGGAAATTTTGAACTTCTCCTCACTTCCTACTTTGTTCCCACCTGTCCCCACCATGCTGGGGACAGATGCCCTTCCACAGCGCTGGTGGAAAAGCAAAGCAGTGCGGTCCGAGGGAGAGCAGTATGGAGACTCCCAGGGATCCTTGCCTGTGAGTCTCTGCACTGGTAGTCATGAAGCTCATGCTACGTCCAACCCTAGCTCAGTTCTCAGTTCTCCAGGAATCTACAAGATCAAAGAAGCATCCAGTCAGTGGCTGTACACTGTGACCTTCTCACTTGATGCAGTGAACCGAGCCCTGCTGGGGCACAGTTAGAGGGGCTGTGAGTCTCACTTTCTTCCACTTCTCCTCATACTTATCTTCATCTCTCTCCAAACCTGAGGACAGAACAAAGTTGAGGAGAATGAAGAGCCTCCTTGGAGCTTAACATATAAAATAGACACAGACACAATAAGAGCCCACAACTTGTGACGTCTTCAGAGTCTCCCGGGTTTGTCAGTGGACACACTAGGACCAAGATTGAAGGAAGGACACTGCTCCTCAGGATTTCCAGCTCCTCTGCTTGCGACTCCCCCAAACACACACATAACCCTGGAAGGATGCCTGTCTTTAGCAAAGAGCAGGCATCAGTCAAGGTGAAAAGTTAGCATTCAGTGTGGTGCCTGGACAAGTGAGAAACATTTTAGAAGCCAGTACATGAGAAAGGATACCAGATGGGACTTGAATGTTAGTCTGACCACAAGGGATGTGGCTTGTTTGTTCAGAAGTAATGGGGCCAAAAGACCTGATAAAGTTGAAACTGCTTTACTGAAATGCTTGCATGGCCTTTTGTGACCCAGATTCATGAGGCTTATTAGGAAGGGAGGTGGGGATCCTGCCTGAACAGCAATGTGCTGTGTACATGCATCCCCCAGCTGTCCTCCCAAAGTCTCCTGTGTTTGCAAGGTGACCAGAACAAGAGTGGTTTTGTCCATCTATGAGCTCATTAACTGAATGTCACAGGAGGAGCTGGGTCTGGTTAGAGCTGGACCCCTGGGGGTGTGGCCTGCAAGGGTGCTTCCTGTCCCCAGCTCTCCTCTCTCTGGATCTTGGCTTCCTGGGATGAGCAGAAGGCCTCAGGAGACCACTCCCACTGTGCCTCCTCTGCCTTAAAGTTAGTCAGCTATGGACTGATTCCTCTAAAAGCAGGGACACGAAGTAAAACTACCCATTCATCAACCATGTCAACATCTGAGCTCTACCATTAAATTCCATGACCTGACAGTCCAAAAATAATAAGTTCTTCCTTTCACTGAATTAGGAAAGGCATTTTCCAACCTGTGCTCCTGGAGCTAAGGCAGTGTTAGAGAGCACAGGATCCTGCACAACCCCCTGCTGCCATAATTCCCAGGGAGCTTCAGGGCCTGGCTGGCACTGAGCAAGCTCCCCACAGGTAGAGCAACCAAGAGGATCAGCGGGGCAGCCCAGCCTCATATATCTGCTTCCCTGTTTGGTTTAGGTTATGGCTGTGATGCTGCAGGTGGCCATCTCTTATCCTGTAGACAATAATACAGTGCAACAACTTCTGACTCCAACCTACTGATGGGGAGAGGGAAATGTGTCCCAGCCCCACTAGCCCTGAAGGAGAATGAACCACTAAGTGCAACATGGTTTCAACATAGGCCAGGAGCTTAGAGTGTGACACTGGATTTGTTAGTAAGAGCACAGCTCACTGTTAACCCCTTGACTGGCTAGATCTGAGAGGTTTGTGTCTCCTAGAGATGCAAACATAGATGATGGAGCCTGGGTCAGCTGATGGCACATTTCCCTTGTGGTGTTAAAAACATGAAAGCAAAAGTTCACACGAGTGATGACGGTATTCAAGATTTCCATGAAGAGCCAGGCATCACTGCCCACCCTGGTCTGTACATTTCCCCACTGTTCTTTCTCTTGCACTAGGGCCAGAGGAGCAGGAGCAGTAGGCCCTGAGTGGGAGCCTTCCTGTCCATTGTACCCTGATGTCGCCTGACTCTTGCACAGGGGGCACCAGCTGCTTGAGAAGACTTCAGGGCAGGGGCTCGGCTCTAAGAAAAGCAAATAAGCACGTTTGGGCATAGCTGGCCCAGCTGCTCAGCTGCCAGATCTTACTGACTCTGCACCAACTTGTGGTCGGTCCTCCCTGTCCCATGTCAGAACACAGCACAACCTGAGAGACAAAGGTGCTTCACTCTGGCAGCCATAACATTACAGCAAAATTTGAAGTGAAATGCCAGAACTTGAGATGAGCTTGAAAACTGCACTGAGCCATTATTTTCACAGTTATTTGGGCATGTTATAGAACAATGATTTTTTTGTTTTTTTTTTTAAATTCACAGTATTTTAAAATGTTAAGGTTATCACTGGGTCATCTTAGTGTCAAGTTATTCCCGCATAGGAAAGTAGAATAATTACATTGTACACATTACATTACTCTTACAATAAAACCATTACCATTTTTCTGTTAAAAGAAGTATATATTGTATATGTGCTAAATCTATTCTAAAATTCTTGCAGTGAGTGAACCTATGCCATACGGTCTCTGTCTGTATGATGTCACCCGTCTATGGCAGGAGGTCAAGGAACATTCCATTTTCCTATAAATGCATCAATCAAATCCACCATTTTCCTAAGATCTAGGGCTCTTTCAAACGCAGAGATTGAGTTCTTGCAGTTTCCACCTGGTTGGAAAATCTTGGTATTCTATTCTATTTTAATATTTAAGATGTTATTAACAGTGAATCACTAGGAAAGGCTCAGTAGTACTGTCAAATAAGATAACTTTCTCTTTTTTAAGAACACTAAATGGTAAAAATAATTACAAATGTTAAAAATTTCATTAAACAAAGTAATAGGAATTGGATCATGGTTGTTGTATTGCATGATGTGACCTGCAAACTACTTGTTTAGGTTGCTAGATATAAACCTGCAAAATGAGTTTAAAAAGTTGTTAGAAATTAAAAAGAAGAAAAAGTGTATTAACTGCTCCTTTCAATAGACCAGAAAAACATCTGCAGTATCATTATCCAAATATCCCAGCATCTATACATAAATACATCTTTTTCCCGTACTTCTTTTGTCCTTTTCCTCATCCCACTTTTCCCTTCTCATTACGCAGAGCCCTTCCCTTTCACACTATCTATTGTGCCTTTCAGATTTATTTCCTCTTTCCGGTTCTCACACCAGAGAGACCATGTGGTGTTTGCAGGTGCAGGGCTGAGTCATTTCATTTACCAGTACAACCTCCAGTTGCATCCATTTACCTATAAAAACCTTGAATTTGTCTTTTTATAGCTGAGTAATACTTCATTGTGTTAAAAAAAATCTTTTTTTATCCATTGCTCAATGGATGGGCATTTGGGTTGTCTCCAAGATTTACCTATGACCAATTGTGCTGCTAAAAACATGAGTGCACGTAGATAGCTGTGGTGTGATGATTTCAGTTCTCTTGGGAAAATGCCTAGGAGAGGATTACCTGGCTTCACTGGAACCTTCTCTCCTAGATTTTGTGGAATCTCCACATTGGTCTCCATAGTGGTGGTAGCAGTCTGCACCCCCACCAACAGGGCAAAAGGGTGCCTTTTTCTCACAGTCAACAATGTAATTTAAACAAATAGCTGGTTCTTCTCCAACTACAGGGGCCTGGATGAGGTTCAACATGATCACTGGATAAGGCGAGTATCCTAGGGCCAATTCTAGGCAAGAAAGAAGACCCACAGCACCGTGGCTGGGGCCTCCCCTGGTCTGCAGCCTCCAGCACTCACCTGTGGCCTGGGTGCAGCTCCCCAGCAGTACAGAACTGTGGTGAGCAGGGAAGACACGGAGGGAGGACTGGCCAGCAGCCAGTGTCCCAGGTGGTGGTAACTGCTGCTGGATGCATCACCCTAACAGACATGATCAATGTAACCTCCCGTTTCACTTTTTAGCAGTGAGTGCACCTCAAGGACCTGAACCCCAGCCTTCCTGTCTGCGTTTCCAGGAGAGCATCTCCAGTTCCTGTCAGGCCAGAGCCAACTTACACAGAGTAGCTTCTTACTGCAGCTAAAACATGGCCAAAAATTTGAACCCTTCTGTCTCGTGCTGCTCCTTGTGTCTCCCAACCAGGCCCAGTGGCAGGGAGATGGATCCATGCTTCCCAAAGCACCAGTGTCAACGAGGATGAGCATCCCAGTTCGCTGTGACACGTGTCTACAGGTGCCAGACTTGGCAGCTTAGCCTGCTATCAGACCTTCTGCCTTCTGTATTAGGACCTGAACCTCAGTGGAACTTAGCTGGCTTTGACCTTTCAGATCTCAGTTTCAAGGACAAGCAGCTCCACATGGAAAGTACAACTATTCCACCTGGGTCGGTGTATAGCTCACCCACCCTACCTACTTTGTTTTTCTTCTAAATTCTACCACCTATACTGTGCCTCCTTGTACACGCTGAATCCAAGGAAAGCAGCTCAGCAAACACGGAAGGCAAAACAGAGGCCTGGAGTGAGCATTCTCCAAGGCAGCCCGAGACAGGGATACATGCAGTGCGTGTCTCAGCTCCGAGGACTCACAGGGCGAGTGCGGCAGCCTCTCTGCATCTTTGGACCAACTTGTGTGGGGCCCGCACAGCCTGGCCGCACGTGAGATGTGCTCTTGTTAATGCTTGACTGTAAGATGGGGAAACAACGTGAGGAGTCTTCACTTGTCACTGAGACTCTTGACGTCGAATTGATCATCTCAGAATATTGTGTTCTTGCGAATTCAGTAGGATAGTCACTGTCCTCGAAAAAAACTCCTGCATCAATGGCAAAATGGTGCATTGTACTATACAGTCATTGTACTATACTATACTATTCAGTTCCAAGACATATTAATTTCCATAAATAGAAAGCAAAGAGTGACCACTCTATGTGCAATTCCAGTATTCATGTGGTCTGAGGCTGGATGATGGCGCATGCCCAGAGTCTGGCACTGTGGAGTCCTTGAGGCAGAAACACTGCAAGTTAGAGCCCAGCCTGGCCAAATTAACACAGCCAAGGGATGAGAAAGTACTTCAATTTGGGGACCAGAGAAAGAATTCCAAGTGATAGGGAGACAGGGAAAGACAGATAGAAGGAGAGAGAGGGAGAAAGGAAGAGCAGCAGCAAGGGAGAAGGGGACTGGGAGGAGAGAGCCAGAGAGAACAGAGATTTGATTCTACCTTGTGACTTGAATCTGTTGCTGCCTCAGTTCCACAGTCCATAATCCCCACCCAGGCTGCACTGTGCCCTCCCTTAAATTAGTAGAGGGATTGCCTTGTCTGTGTGTCTGGGCTGAGGAAGAGTTAGAGACTTGGGATGCAGAGGAGCCCTCCCGACTCTTCTCTCAAACCTTTCAATGAAATTTAAAGGTAGTTTACATCTGAGAAATGCAGTCAAGAGGAGCAGCTGGGGCAGCCCAGCCGCACACTTCTGCTTCCCTGGGAAGTTTGTGTCATGGCTTGTATCACTGTGGGAGGGGAACTGTAACCACACTGACAGTAATAAGTGGCAACATCTTCAGGCTGCAGGCTGCTGATGGTGAGAGTGTACTCTTGTCCTGATCCACTGCCGCTGAACCTCGCTGGGACCCCAGATTGCAGGTTGCTTGCAGCATAGATCAGGAGCCTGGGAGCTTGCCCTGGTTTCTGCTGATACCAATTTAAGATACTGTAAATGTCCTCGCTGGCTCTGCAGGTGATGGTGACTCTGTCTCCTGGAGGTGCAGACAGGGAGGGAGGAGACTGGGTCATCTGGATGGCGCATCTGGTACCTGAAGTGGGAGACAGAAAGGCAAATGTTCACAGGATTCTGTTACAAGAAGGTTCCCGTGAAAGTCCAGCTGCACTGACCACACTGGGCTGAGCATATCCTCAGCGCTGCCCTCCTGTACCTGGCAGCCAGAGCAGCAGGAGCCCCAGGAGCTGGGCGGTGACCCTCATGGCCGTGCTGTGTCCTCACAGGACTGATGCCTACCCAGGGTATGAGCTGCTGGTTAAAGTGTTGAAGGCAGGGTTGCACCCTGGGGACATGCAAAGCAGCTGGGCTGGGCCGGGCAGGGGTGCAGCTGCAGCGCTGGTCACCTCAGGAAGGCAGCACAGGGCCAGTGCACCCAGAGGGACCAGGTCAGAAGAGATCATTTACTTATTTGTTTAGCTTTTAGTTTTAAAGAGACTAAAATATACTAAAATAAAAAAATCATTAAAAACTATGCAGAATTTTATTAAATAAAATGATAGGAATTCAACAGTCATTCTTATATTGTGTATCTTTATCTTCAAATTACCACATGTAAGCATACAAAATTCATCCAAAAATTAAAACAGAAGAGAGAAAAATATTAAGGTATTAACTGTTCCTTCCGTTAGAGAGCCAGCTCAGCTGTACAATTATCCAAGCCATCCTGAGGGTATGCACATATATCTTTTTTTCCTTCTTGTTTTCTTTTCTCCCTTGTCCTTTCCCTGTGAGCAGTTTCCATCCCTTTCACGGTCTCTGCTCTACCTTCCACACCGCATTCACTCTTTCAGGCTCTTACACTCCGTTTCCTCCTGGAAGCATGTTGTCACAGAAACATTTGGAGCCCTTGAAAATAGGAAGGGACATGCAATGCGCGTGGCATGTTCTTTATGGCAGCGAGAGTGCGTCGCCTTCTTCCTAAGGACCGCATGGTAAAGGTCTAAGACATTGAGAATATTGGGCCTTTTCTTATCCCAAAAGTTTATCACTGACAAAAATTTTGAAATTCCTGCCCAACATCTTTGGAAGTTTGTAGTGGTTTCATTTGTTTGAATAAAAATGGAATATTAATCAAAACCATTCTAATGAATTTAAATAGATTCTGTACAAGCCGTGAGAGACTTACGAGCAGCATCATGTCAGGGACTGTGCCCAGAGGCCCGAGGACAGCACGGGAATCTCCACTTAGTGCCTCCCACAGGGTTCCACCAGCACCCAAGCTCCAGGTCTCTATCACAGCTGGAGAGTGAGGGGCTCTATCCTATTACAGACCTGCAGCCTCCAACATTCCGCAACACCTGTGCCATTTGGGATGATTTCCCCATTTCATTGCACACAGAGCTGAGGCACCTGCGCTGAGGACTCCAGTGAAACTCACTGTGCCCAGCCCAGGTCTCTGCAGGGTGCACACTGCCAGCACAGAATCTTCTTTCTGTCTTCAACAGTGAGTGGGAACCTCAGCCCAGCACAGAAAGGAGCATCACGCTGAGCTTCTTAGGAAGAGCTCTATTGTCCTGTTGATCTATTGCATATGCGCAGGGAGAAATACCTTGGATCCTGATGAAACTTAAACTTAGTTTCAACACTGGTCTCCCCTTTTGTCTCTTTGCCTTGGGCCTCTCCACCCGCGTCATCAGCAAGGGAAGTGTACACAGATTTGCCTTCAGCGTCCCTGCCCTGTATCCTGGGGAAGTCTTACTGACCTGTACTTCACTGTTCCTGGCCAGAACTACATGCTGAAGTGTGATCACAGCTGTGCTGCGCTTCCTGGGCACTGAACTGCAAGTGCACTTCCTAGCAAGCAGCAGTGGCCCACACTAGAGTCCTCGTCCTTGGATGTAGTATAAGACGATAAGCAAATGCGTGTTCATGGAGGACATCTCTGGACCGGTGTCTTCTGTTCCTGCATGTTCATGGATTGAGATATTAAGAAACTGAAAAATCACATTTAATTTTCCTTAAACTGTTTCACTTAGATTGGATTTAACAGCAATTCCTTTTTTCTAGGTCAGAAAGTCAGAGAAATTTCTAAGAAATTCCCACAGACATTGGCATACAAATTAGAGCAGGTGAAACAAGCATCCCCTTTCTTAAGCCCACAGACAAGAGGACACTGAGTGTCATATCTCATCCTTCTCTCTTGCTTTAAACATCTTCCCCCACAAAGTTCACTCTACTTTAAGAGATGATCATTTTGGTGGAGCTGGCAACTGTGGTTGATAGATGAATGACACCCTAGAGATGTCCTGTCCTAAGGTATGGACCCTATTACGGTGACCTCCTGTGTCTAAAGGAACATGACTGGTGGGATGAAGACAAAGATTTTCAGACTGGGAAAAGGGCACACATTACTGTCATAGCAATTCTTTTCACAGAGTGGAGGAAGGTGAGAATAAGAGTGGGGATTTGATAACACAAATAGGCACTGACAGAGGGGAAGAAGGGACAATGGGTGGGAACTGGGGGAGAATCTGGGAATGTGAAAGGCAGGTTCTTACCCTCCACTCCAGAAGGAGCACAGCCTCCAGACCCCTGTTTTCATTCCAGTGTGGATTGCGACCTCCCAAACTATGGAGCAATTCTTTTGGGCTACTCAAAGATGTTGAAGTCATGGTGATGTTTTGCAGAAATTACTCGAAACCATGCAGGTAACTTCTTCATTCTCTGAGTATGTGCCTGTCCCCAGGTCTCTGAAGCACTTCCACCTTATTAGTGTCTTTCACCCTATTAGTGTTTTTCACAAGAGATTCTGAGTATTTTACTAAAAGAAGAGCTAGGATGGAAATTTTCTCCATGAGTAATAATTTGGCTGAAAGGGCTTCAGGAAGTCACATACAATGTGGGTGTGTGGCACATTCTACACACTTGAAGCTAGAGGGAAATTTGGATTTGCGCTTGTGTTCCATATTAATTGATAAATGACAATGATAGTACATAGTGTGAAGGGCTTAGTGAGTCATAGATTTTTTAAAAAGCATAAACATAGAAACACTCATGCAATTTTATTTTGCTTTCTTATACAGAGTGTGAACCAAACTCTTTTAGAATTTGCAAGTGATGCAGGCTCCTGTTTCTGAGAAAAACTAAAAATGGACTAAGCTCATGGTCCGTGGGGCATGGGAAGAGGTGGCAGGGAGGGGTGCGTTTCACATTATTCTGGTTTCATCATTTATCTCCTTTTGTAGGTTGTGAACTCCACACTGGGGTATGTGTTAGAAAAATAACAAAATGAAGAAGGGAGAAAGATATATTTATGTGAATATATTTGCAGGGTAATTTGGATAATTATACTCCAATTTCTGCCAGTCTTCGGAAAAGAGAAGTGAATACTTATTTTTTTTCTTTTTATACTTACTTTTCTTTTTAATTTATTATAAATGTTTTTTGTTGTTATTTTTAACCAATTTTGCAGGTTTTTATCTGATACCCTAAATAATGAATTTGAAGATAACATCATGCAAGACAGCAAAATTCTTAAATTCCTACTATTTTGTGTAGTAAAATTTTGTATCATTTATAAAACTTTTTTTGTACTATTTTTATTCTATAAAAAATAAATCAAATGGGGGCTGGCAAGATATCTCTGCAGGCTAAAGCGCCTGCTTATGTAATCTTAGGTAAGTGCAGGGACCATGGTTGTATTCTCAGCAGAACATTCTACACCAGCCCCGCACCCGGAGCAGGTTGAGTGGGTCAGATTGCAGGCGTAGTAGCGTATGCTTGTAATTTCAGCACTGGGGAAGCTGAAACCAGGAAAATCACCATGAGCCCGAGATGCATAGTGAAATTCTACAACAACCAAGTACATAAACAAGCAAACAAACAAACAAACAATGGCGTAAGTGCCTCCAAAATCCTGGCACATATTTAAGCAACTGGGCTTTAATCCCAGCCCCACTGGGCATCAAATAAGAGTCTTCAGGAAAGCCACCAATGTTCTCCAAGTGATCACTGGGGCCCTATCCAGGAAATGAAATGCTGGGGACATGGCAGGGCATCCCATGGACCATCAGAGGGTGCTGCGTGTGGTGTTCAGAAGGCAGCACGTGGTGCTCTGGCTTAAGGAATCTGCTGTACACTAGGACTTGGATGATACAGAACCTATCACGAGTCAGATGCCATTTTCAATTGCATGTCACCCATGTCATCTGTACGCCTAGCAGTCACCTCCCTATGTACTGTAGAGCCACATGCACAGTGTCTCTACCTGTCACCCGTCCATTCATGGGAGACAGTAGGAAGTTGAATGTGGGAAGTAAACATGACCACAGTTCATTTAGTCAGAGTTTCCCTTGAGCTCCATTGTGTTAGTTTTCAATATCTGTTGAGACCAGATTAAGCACCTGAAGAGAGGTGATGGAAAGCAGCAAAAATCAATGTCCCACCATTCTGCAGGCCAGGCACAGAGTCAGTTTTGGTGAGTGAGGACAACAGGCACCAGGATAGGGGGCTCCAGCCAGAGTCTCTGGGGACGAATTCACCCCAAGCCTCAGCAGCTGGGAGCTGCAGGACTTGGCTCTGACTGCATATTTACATTCTCATTTTGGTGGCTGGTGTGTCTTATGTCTGAAACCCACAGAGCCCCTTGCAGTCATAGGCATTGCTTTTCAGAGGTAGCCTGATCAAGGATGTGTGATGCTTGCGTTGATTCAGGGAGCAGTCCTAAAGCCAAAGAAGCGAAGATTAAGGGTGTGTGGGTGGCCCAGCCTACGTAGCCTAGATAAGATACAAAAACCAGAAAGATGGAATTAAGGTCCACCCTTTCCTTGTTTTGCTGCCTTCTGCCTGACAAGAGCTCTATCTCCTACATTGCTTGTCTGCCACACCACCCTGCCTTTGAGCCAACTGATGATGAACTAAAACCACCACACAGCATGAACTAAGTAAACTGGGCCTCCTTTAACTTTGTTGTTAGATATTTTGTCTCAGGTATAAGAAAATAACTAAGAAAAAATTTGGGAACAGGAATTGGACTGCCACTCTGACATTACCTTGCCATGTGACTCCAGAGCTTTTGGAACCGGCTTGTGGGAAATAGAAGATTCAGAAAAGGTTTGATATGCTGGCAGAAAATGTACAACTACCATGCCATGGGCAGTGCTTAATTATAGATCCCGGTCACGCCTAAGAAGGGTAAAATGTTGATAAGAGTATAGCCTCTAAGTCCAGACATCAGGTTTCTGCTCCAAAGAAGGACTGCACTGACCGCCAGACTCCTGCCAATGTCTGCTATGACTGACGGAAAGACTGCCTGCATTTGCGCACTTCCAGTTAGAGACTGAGGTTAATGATGCACACTAATTAATTTGGCCAAACATTTCAAGACAGCCTAGTGTTAAGACAGTGGCATACCTACTGTTGGGAGCTTTAAGCCCGACTGCTGCAACCAATCAAGAACAAAGAGCCCTGCCAAATAATTTAGAGTGTTTTGAGATTGGCAAAAAATATGTTCCAGGGAAACTGTAGACTTTATAGAGCAGAGAGAACTCATTTGCTATAAACAAACAAGCAAGCAAACAAAAGCAGGGCATCTCTAAAATAGAACACAAGCCTTTGCAGCCTTAAAAATTCAAAAGTAAAAGACTTTTCTGTAGAAAGAGTCCCAGAGAACCACATTCCAAAATGGCAATGGCCTAAAAGATTTGTTCTTCAACAGTTAGTGCTTAGAACGCATACCCACTTGTAAAGGAAAAAGCCTGGTTATGAAGCCAACTGGTAGCAGACCTCGACATTACCCATGCTGCACTGATTCTATCAGCATACAGAATATAGGAGCGAGGGGGGCAAGAAGGCTTCTACTCACATCTAAACAAAAAAGCCTGCAAGAGCTTGTACAGGCCATGAAGAGGAGCAAGTGCTGAAGGCACAGGCTGCTACCTAAGGGGAGAACAGCTTAGCTTCTCTTCTGCAGCATGCAGCTGGCTCCTGTCTATGTAAAAACTCACTGTGACACAGACTGAGGCTTTTCCTGCCTAGGGACAAGGAGACGATATTGCATCCTCCTGGATTTCCACCCACAAAGCTGTGTGTTAAATAATCCCACTTTCTTCAACAAATTTTGTGTTTTAGGTATTTGGTTATAACACAAGCAAGAACATTTTAATATATGCAAACTCATTTGGTTGTATAATATTTGACTTCAAACTTCGATATATTGCATGTGAGCAGTTAATGTCAGCAGCTCTTGCGTCACTACTGTGCCCATTTATATAAGAGTGCCAGTGGCAGCAAGATCAGGACCATGTCCTTTCTTTAGGGACCTGGGAGTGGCCTGGTGCTTCACAGAAACCTAATCTCTTTCAGTGAGACAGGAGAGGCAAAGCCGCAGGTGCTAGAGAGATGCACAGCCGTGCTGTTCAGCAAATTTTGGGCAGGAAGACAAATTTTGTCCCAATAATTATAATGGCGAGTATTTGGTAGGGAGTTTTCAGAATTCAAAAGTAAGAACATAATTGATTTGTGCTGTGCCCCATTATGTTTTCATAGATTCTTCAGCATAGTTTTCCTTATTGGAGCTCAGCAGACAGAAGGCTGATAGGAAGATGAACAGTAACAGCTCTGTTGTAATGAGAATGAAGACTCCATTGGTAATAGGACCAGAGGCCACGCTTGCTACTTCATGGCAAATGATTAAATTATATCTTGTCTGGGACCTGCGGCCTTGTGTTTAGTTCTCAGATCTGTCACTCACTATGTCCAATATCACTGGAATAGAGTTTGCGATGGTGGTTAGAGAGTGAGGGAAGATTGCTTCAGGAGCTGGAGTGTACAAGCTGATTTCATGCCATCTTGATTTTGGTTTTACTTTTCTTGGTTCTAGAAGTGAACAAGGTTGCCACAGATTGGCATGCGGCCATGCAAGCTGCTCTGTGCTCTGGAGCAGGACCCCTGGCACAGCGGGCAGGGTGCCCGAGGCTCTGCCCCACCACATGTGTCAGACACAGCATGGCAGGGCCGGGCTGCAGAGAACATAGAGACAGAAGAGGACCTAATTATGCCTGTGCTGGAACTTGTCAACACAGCAGGCTTCCCGGCCTCACAACTGAATATTCCTAATGGCGGGTGAGGCGCTCCTGGGAGAGCGTTTGCAGCTGTGGGGATAAGAAAGGAAAATCCGCACTCTGTGGCAGAGGCACCGAGCGGTGTGCACAGATTCCATGTCATCAGTGGTCCAAGGGATGTCTGCTACATGTGCACAGCCAGTGACTTGGCACAGCGTCCAGCGCTGAGAGGAGCAGCGCCTCAGTGAGAAGGATGGCAGCGTCCCCTGTGTTCCACTTGCACCACTGAGTGTCACCAACAGTGTCTGCACGGACTTGCAGGGTTGGTGATTTTGACCCTAGCCTCTGTGGAAAGGAATGCTGGAGATGAGGCCATATTTAGCTCTGGTGATTGTTTACTCAGGAAAATAATAAAGAAAAATCAAGAGTATCATTATAGGCAGGTCGAAGAAAATTCCTTTTTAAAAACACAGTATTTTGATGGAAATTCTAAAGACAGTACCATATACTCGGAAAGAGCGACTGTTTCTCATACCCAATCTCCAGAGCAGGAGGAAGCCACACTGCTCAGCCTGGGACTCTGCATCCTTGATGTGACTCTCTGAATGGTGGTCACAAAGGGTGGTCACCTGAGTGGGCCTCAGTTTCCAAATTTCTTCATATATTATGTGAACTCAGGGGTATGTGTGCGAGAAATATGCTAATTCTACTGCACGTGGCAATGGCATGGGCAGAAGCCCTAGGGCGACAGAGGAAGAGCTGTCAGTTGTTCCTATGTTTATCAATACATACTTGGTTTTAAAGAAAGTGAAGCATAGGCCTATGTAAATGACTTTGTTGCTACCATATAAATTTAGTTTTTTAGAGCTGGCGAGTTAGCTCTGTGGGCTAAGCACCTGCATAGGCAGTG
>NW_004524628.1:314736-321094 GCF_000260255.1 Octodon degus
TGTTTGGACAGGATATCATGTCTGCATTTTGTACTATGAATAACCACTAGAAAGACAACAATATGCAATGTATTAATTATTGAAACTGTCCTACTAATTGGCTTTGAAACTGTCTCATTGCTATTTGTTTCTCAATGAAATTAATAAACAACAAAAAATATATATTCTCTTTGATTTCCGGCTGCTGCAGGAGATCAGGGCTCCAGTGCAAAGGCGGAGCTCAAGGCCAGCCCACGGGGCAGAGAGTCCCTTGGGATCCTGAGTGCTGGCCTCTCCTGCAGATGAGAGTGTCTGTGCTGTGCTGCGCCACACATCACCCTCTGAGGGCAGCTGGGTGCCAGCCAGGGAGGTCTGTGTTCGGGGCTGTATCACTGTGGGAGGAGCTTTAGTACCTTGCTCACTGTAATACACTCCAGTGTCCTCAGCCTCCACCCTGCTGATTGTGAGAGTGAAATCTGTCCTGGACCCACTGCCAATGAACCTGTCCGGGATGCCAGTGTACCTATTAGAAACCTTGTAGCAGCCGTGGAGCCTGGCTTGGCTTCTGCAGGAAACTGTTCAAATAGGTGTTCCCACTGTTGTGGACAAAGCTGTCACTCACTGGACCTGCAGGAGATGGAGGCCTGCACTCCAAGGCTAGTGGGCAGGGAGGGTGGGGTCTAGGTCAGCATGCAGCACCACTGCTGCCTGTAAGGACAGAGAGATGCAAGGTCATTTCCAATCATGGTGACAATATTGAGGACTTTCCTCTTATATTTGTTTAAAGATAGTCATTCTTACTCATGGTGTCAACTTTCAAAAAATCATTCATATATTTACAACATCCAGGTACTTCTCTGTTAATCAAGAGCTCTGGCCATTTGCACACAGTCCCTAATCCTCACAGGGTTGAACATCCTTTACCTCAAGCAAAGAACAAAGGCCTCTAACCCATGTTCAGAGTAGACTGACAACCCAGAGGTCCCCTACAGACAGGCCCGCATTCTCTCTCGGATCTCACCAGGGATCCAGAGCACCAGCAGCCCCAGGAGCTGAGCAGGGAGCCTCATTTTGAGAAGCACAGCTGAGGAGTCCAGATCAGCCAACAGAAAGCTAAAGCTGAGCTTTTATCGCAAACTTGTAAACGAAGGTTGGATCTTGAGGACAATATGCAAATCCTGTGGGAGCTGCTATGTCATGAGGCAACTTAGTAGATGAAATGGAAAGACAGCAGGTAGAAGGGGAACTCCCCCATGAGCAAAGTGGCATCGCATATGCCTTTGAGAAAACCAATTAGAGTTTCATTCAAGGTAGCCTTCAGTGAGGGGAAGAAGGTTCTACAGAAAGAAGTTTAGACCCAGGGCACATGACACTGGTGGGCCACTCCCATATGTCGTGACAACATGTGGGTGAGTGTTTAGATGTAATCTGAAAGCTAATGACGGCCCTACTCATTTTGCTCCCAGCAAAATTTGAGACAAAAGCAGCACTCAATGGCACAATCCTGCAGGGTAAAAGGATCCAGATAAAAGGCGTCCTTGTTTCACTGACTGTCTAGTGTCCACTGCCACGAGGAAGCACAGGGGAGAACATGAGATACATTCCCTAGAAAACACCTTTCCCTGGACATAAAACCCTGAGGCACATTGTGCGAAAGCTTAATAAGAAGAAAAACATGTACCTCTTGCATGTAGACAGTTGGTAGCCCACCGTCAGAAAAAATGAAAGTAGAAATAATTCTATGCCCTAAACTATGAAGGGGAAGTTCCTGTTCACCAATCCTTACAATGTGATGTGTACAATTTAAAGACTATCCTTTCAATTCCCAGCAAAAGTAGAAAAAGAAGATAGAAAGTAAAAATTTGTATTTAAAAAAAAATGTGAGGCCCATAACATTATTTTCTTTCTAGGGATTATTTTGGCTATCGGTCTTTTGCATTTCACCCTAATTATAAGTTTTGAGCAGTAGGTACATAAAAGGTAGCTGACATGTGTATCCAAGCTATGTGAGTTCCATTACCCAGTTAGAATGCATTGGTATTATAATTATTATAAGTATCTCAATATACGGATGAAGAAGTCATTCTAATTTTATAGCCTTTTATACTTTTCATGCTGTTCTGTTATATTTATTTAACAAATCAGAGCCCCAGAGACAGTATCCTCATCTATGTTAGCTTAGCTATAAATGTCCCTCAAATGTCTCTTGTGTCAGTGGGGGACCCAGGCTGGAGTTGCAGGTCACTCTGGCTGTGACCTGGAAGGGCCGACATGCGCTCCTCCTCAGCGCCTCCTCTATCTTAATTTCCCGGCTTCTGCAGGATGAGCAGAAGGATGAGACCTGGGCCTCAGCCCTCACTGGGCAGAAGAAGAGCCTGCAGCTGAGCGGGAGCGTGAGGCTGGGCACTTGCCCCTGCGTGCTGATGTCCAGCATGGTCTGGGACCCAGACCCAGCTCTCTGACTCAGCCTCTTTTCATCAGCAGGCAGTGGTACCATGAGGAGGAACCGCAGAGCTGGGCTAAGGCCACAGGTGTGAGCTGCAGATGCTGCTGATCCTTTCACGTTATAGAGAACACGAGCCTCTGTGTAGGGAGTCAGAGATACAGCCTAGAAAAGGATGCACACGGGGTTTCTCCTGGAAATAAAGGGGCAGGAATCATGAGCACCTTCAGACGCTAAGACCAAGCAAGTGCAGAGGTCTGATCAGACACAACACAGAGTAAGAGCTTCTACCTCAGTGAGTTCAAGCCTGAGCATCTGAGGATGAGACCTGGCTCTGCCTCCCTCCACAGTGGCCCAGAGAATCAGGACAGGGCCAGAGCACAGCCCGGGCTCACATCCGCCATGCTCCTCCCCTGCCCGATCCAGTACAGAGCATTTCAGACCCGGCACTGCTCTGTCCACACTGTCACTGGGGACCAAAATACCCTGAAATGCACTGAGTAAATCAGAGAAGGTTTATTTTCCATAATTCTGGATGCTGGAAAAAATCAGGCTCCTTCAGATGTCCATTTTGCTTTAGGCTCTCTTCCTAGCTTCTCAGTTTTTCTGTGTCCTTTGATTTTCTTCTAGGGCTGTGAGCAGGGCGGACACGGGTGTCTGTGCCTCTTTCTCTGAAGCCATCCTTACTTTGGGGTTAGCACCAAGCCGTGTTATCTCACTAACTGTTGTTCACTTCCACTAGGCCCATTCTCTAAAACTACCCACATTGGACAGGGTGTAAGTTTTTAAATCTCTGGAGACACAATCCAGTACCTAAGAGATGGGCTTTGGGGACAGAGAGAGGGCTGGACTTAGTGTAATAACTGAGCTTCCTGTCTCAGAGAGGTGTGGGATTTCCCCATGGGCCAACACCCTAGTAACTCATCCCATGTCCCTGGTCATGCAGACCCACCAGACCCTGAAGGCAAAATGTTTCCTTACCAGGGATGGCCAAGATAGGGCCCACTCCCTTATTTTTGTGGAGCCTATCTGCCATCTAATGATTGACCTCTGACATTGCACTTAGCAGGGTGTTGGTCACTGTGCCCCAGTGAGTGTATCTTACTCTTTGGATTTTAGTGTCATTTATGGAAATATAATAAAGAAAATATAAACTGTACCATTAATTCAATGGAAAATAGGGGAAAATGCTGGGGAAGATCAATTAGAGAACAATAACAGCCAATATACTGTGTCTCCTGGTCTTAACATTGTGGCCCAAATGTCAAGCGCAGTATAAGTCATAAACAAAATGACTCTAAGAAAGAAGCAATAAGCAAATTATAGGACATACCTGAAATTCAACGAACAATGAGAGACTCATAGTATAAATGATACAGACTGGTTAACTGGTGTACATTGTGGAAACAACAACATAAATAATTTTGGGAAATTTTGAACTTCTCCCCCTTCCTATTATACTCTCTATCTACATATCTATATGTCTATATCATCTATATGTATAGTACAGATATAGATGAATAAATAGTATTTATCATTTATCATATAGAGAAACCATGAGATATTTATGTTTATACATCCAATGTATTTTAATTAACATTATGCTCTCAAATTGCATCCATTTGTTTTAAAATGCCACCAGTATTTCCTTGTTTGTGGCAGTGTAGTTCTCCTTGGTGCACAGACGTGACATTTTTTATCTGCTCATCTGCTGATAAGCACAGACATTGTTTGAAGATCAAGCTATTACAACTGTGCAGCTATAAACATGGATGTGTATGTGTCCCTGTAATGCTGTGAATTTAATATTTAGGGAAGACACCTCAAGGGACATAGCTGGGTTGAACAGAATGACAGGAAACGCAAGTGAGGATGTGGGCAGAAAGGAACTCTTCCTCCCTGCTGGTGGGAAAGCAAACCGGATACAAACACCAGGTGGCTCAGCGCGGAGATTCCCGGCCAGCTTTGCCCGTGAGTCTCTTCACTGCTAGTTGTGAAGTTGACGCTGCTTTCCACACTAGGCCAGTTCTGTAGGGAACACTGAGTTACGCTCTTTCACTATATTCCAGGCTGTTAGTTGAGGACAATGACTGAATAGACACATGTGTTTTCAGAAAATAGTTTGGTTCCCAACACAGGTCAGGGCTGAAACTGTGACGTGATTTTGAGAACACCTAGAGGCTAAGGGCTGAGGTCGGGGTGGGAAGCTAGGGTCTGCTGGTCCACGTCTGTCACAGCAGCCTGATGCCCCCCACCCTACTGTCCCTTTCACAGACCTGACCTCCACTGTGTTGCCCAGCCAGAGAATTCCTGCGGCCGTCGCAGCTGGTGCGCCAGCAGCAAGTGAGCTTTGTGTCCTCATATTTGGTACTGTGAATGATCAAGTTAGATTTTTAATTATGGCCGCAGAATAATTTGGAAAGATGAAAGAGTTTCTGTCTGATTTGATAGAATCAACCACAAAACAACATACAATGTTAGAAAATTTGAAAGGAAGAAAAAGCAAGACAGTATTTAAGACATAATTTTATTGTAATTGTCATCACGATGTGGCTAGCATTTTCCATGAGATGCAGCGTAGATTGAGCAATAAGAATCAGAGACCGCACGATGGCGCCAGGCTGCTGTTACCATAGTGAGTACACAGCTGCTGCAGTGGGGACAGAGGGCGAGGGGCACAGGACTGGGCACAGGACTGGGGGCCACTGGCTGCCCCATGATTGGAGCCTCGGCGCTAATGTGCAGACCAGGCAGCTCAGTGTAGCTCACAGGCCCAGTCTTCTTTTTGACCTGGTCTAGTGAGCTTTTTCTATAAGGGTTACTACTGTCACAGTCACTGGCCCAGAAGATGATGGTGATATTTCCAGTAGGAGAAAAATCTCAGCTACAACAAATGTGACTGCTTAGTAGGATGACCTTAAAACTTTGTTCTTTACTATTACAGTGATAGGTCAGTTGTAGAACTCAGTTTATTCCAAAATTGTGTTTGAATACCAAAAATTTTGAGAACTGAACTTATTTTTCCAACAGCAAACATTAGAAAACTAAGTGACTAGTTCTGAGGACAAAAACTTCAGTTACACAGTAAATTTGTTTTCTAGGACTTTAGCACGTTTTGCAGCTATCACTTTCTAACTCTATTATGGTTCCCACAACTGTCCGCTTAGCTTTATGGCTAGACACATAGCTAAGACATCATATGCAAATGAAGAAAAACAGCAGCACAAAAGGGCACAATGATGCACAATGATGTATACCATAACATGCCGAGGCATGCAATACTCGTTGCCTTGTTGAGAGCCTGGGATGGACCAAAGAGTCACCTGCTTTCGTCTGTGGAGAGATGAGATTGTGCCTCCCTCTTGGCCCACAGAGGTGCGTTTCAAATCCAATTTTTGGTTCCACTATGGAACAAAGTTATCAACACTGAATAGATTTTTATTCAACTTTGAATTTGGAGGAGTAAAAGGCTGAACTTCGAAGCTTTTCTACAATCAAGACGTCACCGCCTAAACATTCACAACTGGAGATTTTGGTCATCGCAGCTCTTGCTGTATTTTTCAAGTTTGATGTGTCCACATTTTCATCTGGCATGTAATATTTTGCACTATTTTTGGGTATCTGCTTACAAATGTTGTGCTTCAGTTCCTCATACCAAGAAATTCTTCAGTTATTCTTCCACTGTTGATTTGTCATTCAGTTCTATTGCCATCAGGGCACTTTGAAAGACTGGGATGTTAGTTAAGTTAAGACCTATTTGGGCCTCATTTACGAACTAACCTGGAGAATGAGAAAAAAACATGTGTGTTCCTGATGCAGGTGGTGAGCTGTCCTGCACACAGCTGTCAAGTTTAAGTAGTGCAGTGTTGATGAAGACTTTTTCCCTTGGCTTACTGCTGTATGTTTGGTCTTTGAATGTGTTGTTGAAAACTAAAT
>NW_004524628.1:322329-324993 GCF_000260255.1 Octodon degus
TGTCTTTTCACACTGCTTGTGATTTCTTTGGACATGCGGAAGCTCCTCGATAAGAGAAGGCCCCAGCTGTTGATGGTGGGGACTATTTCCTGCAAAGTTTGGTTTTTCTTCACGAACTGTCTGCCTACCCTTATGTCTTCCAGATTTGCACCTACTTTCTCTTCCAGTAGACATAGTATTTCTGTTTTAAAATGTAGATCTTTAATCCATTTTGGTTTTAGTTTAGAGTAAGGTAATAGACCTGGATCTAGTTGTAGTTTCTGGCACATAGAAAGCCAGTTATTCCAGCACCATTTGTTAAGGGCTGTCTTTCTTCCAGTGAACATGTCGCGGCCCCTTTGTCAAAAGTAAGGTTGCTGAGTGTGTTTGTGTTTTTGTGTGCGTCTTCCAACCCTTTCCATTGATCCTCAGGTCGGTTATTTATTTATTATTTTATTTTATATATTTATTTATTCATTTTTGCCAGTACCATGCTGATTCCATCACAGTAGCTTTGTAGTATCATTTGAAGTCAGGGATTGTAATATCCCCTGCTTTGCCTTTGTTGCCCAGCACTGCCTTTGCTATTCTAGATCTTTTCTGATTCCATGAGCATTTCAGGAGTGTTTTCTCTAAGTCTGCGATGCATGCTATTGGTATTTTGATAAGGAGGGCATTAAATCTGTATAACAATTATTGGAATATGACTATCTCACCCCAGAAAAATTGGCTTTCATAAAATAATAACATATGCTGGACAGGCTGAAGGGAAAAGGAACCCTTCTCCACTGTTGGTAGGAAAGTATACTGGTACAACCACTGTGGAAATCAGAATGGCGATGCCTCAAAAACCTAGGATTGGCAGTCCTATTCAACTCAGATATTTGCCTTCTGGGTATTTTTCCAAAAGAACTGAAAACACCAAACCGTGGTGATCTATGTGCAGTCACTGTGATGTCACCTGCTAACTTCTCATGAACTCCTAATGCTCTGAACGTGGCAGTGAGCTTTGGGAACGAACCAGAATGTGATCAAGCACAATCTGAGATGGGTTATTTAAGAAAGAACATACACAGAGAAGCCGCCTTGCGCAGTCAATGACATTTGAATATGACAGGCACTAAGTCCTGCATTAGAATGTCATTTTTTGACTTGGGAGAAGAGAGAGTCTTAGAAATCTTAGATGTAAAGGCCTCTTGGTCTTCTCGGTTGTTCAAAGGTTATATTTCTCTTTCTAGAATAGTTATCATTTTCTGGCTGACCAATTTAGTGTTCATGTGGAAATGTCACTGACGGCCCAAGGTGGCCTCTGCTATCCGCCCTTTCTAGAAACACTGTGATTGTGCAAGGCTCCCTGCTGGGAGATGTACAGCATCACCTTCCTAGACTGGTCAGGACCAGGGTGCTCCCCATTTACTGTGAAGCTTGTCTGTCATCTAGTGGTGTAGTAGTAACATTGCATTTTCTATGATTTCACAAGCTCGGGCTCAGAGCATCTTTTTATTTTAGTGTCATACAAGAGGCATCAAAAAGGAAAAGCAGAAAGAACTTTTCTTACTTTGTTGAAAAGCAAAGGAACATTTTTGAGAAAATAAATTAGAAAATAGTAGTTAATATTCTGTTTATTACGACTGGAAAATTCTGACGCTACACACAGAAGCACCCACTCTTACAAAGAAGCAACAAATTAATGGTAAAACGCATTTTCGGTGCTCACTTCACCAGCACACGTACTAAAATTGAAATGGTACAGAGAAGATCAGCACGGCCTCTGTGCAGGGGTGACACGCAATTCGTGAAGCGTTCCATATTTTTGAACAGCTAGGAAATATGGTAGGGGCAAAGCCATACATTTAAATACACAAGATGGTTAAGGAAATTGTCCTGAGAAACTGCATCAGGGTTTTGAACCTAGCAGTTAAGTGGCAGGATTGTCACCTGACTAACTATATATTCTGATACCTGTGAACTCAGCAACTCAGCAACTTTTGCATGGAGGATAGCAATGTGTAATACTAGGGCCGTGCTTGGAATGCCTGTCATTCTGCTCTTCTAAATGTATACTGCTTCTAATGCCATGTCAATTACTGCTAAACTCTCTCTCTCAAGTAAATACATATTTAGGGAAAAAAAGGTAATAAAAGAAAACAAGAGGCAAGAAAAAGATGTCATAGGACTGTCCTGCTGCAATGGGGTATATGGTTAGATCTCTAACTTTCTGTGTAAAAATGTGTAACTGTTTATTTTTATTTACTGTTCTTATTTTCTTATTTTTTATTTTTTGTATCTTTTTCACGGGGATTTAAAGTTTAGCATATCAACGATTGTTGGAAAATACTCGTTCCAAGTCATGTCTAAGGTGTTTGATATTCAGACAGATAGTGATGTTAAGCTCAACAGCCTATGTTAAAGGACAAAAATACCATTAAGCTTCTCTTCTGGAAGGTGAACAACTTAAGTTTAGAGACCAAAAAATTAGAGAAAAAGGAGAGCTACAAGCACAGCCAACATTTTGACCCTAGCTTTTCAAGGTCAGTGAGGACTCAGGACATAAGAGAACCTGTACAGTAACATCCTGTAACTCGCTGGAATCTCAAATTTTCTCATCAAGGAGATTATGGGGCCACAGAGGAAAGTGATCGACGACGTAAAGTGTGCTTAAGGAGAGACACCTAGAGAGAAAAC
>NW_004524628.1:326463-334862 GCF_000260255.1 Octodon degus
AAAAAAAATTGTTAGGATATATATACATCTACTTTCTCTTATTTCAATGAGAAGAAAGATTTGTACTAACAGTGTTTAGATGAGATATCATGTCTGCATCTTGTACTATGAATAACCACTACGAAGACAACAATATGCAACTGTCCTACTAACCTATTTTGAACTTCTCTCATTGCTATTTCTTTCTCAATAAAATTAATTTTACAAAAGTTATTTTCAGTGAACATTTATGCTGGTTGTATATGTGAAATAAATTGTCTAATTGGCATATATTTTCCAATATTTTTGAAACAATGGAATAGATATTCTGGAAATTGGTTGAACTCTTCACTTCCTACTTTGCTTGCTCCTCCCTTTATATATCTAAATATTTATACATTTATTATTGTTTGTTTTGTCATCTAAGAGAAGCCATAGGGTATTTGTGCTGATAGATGAGACATCTTGTACTTAGCCTTCCAGTCTCAAATCGTGTCCGTCTGCCTACTCCTGCCTCAAGCTCACCTTTCCTCATGATGGCACGGTTCTCCGCTGGGTAGAGATAACAAATCTCCTTCATCCAGCCGTTTGTAGACAAGCACAGAGGGCGTTTCCAACACCAGCTATTGCTGATGTGCGGCTGCAGACACGCACATGTGGGTGTCCCTGTAATAGGAGGAGTTTAACTCCTTAAGAAGATGCCTAGAATGAGGAGAGCTGGTTCTAAATGAACAACAAGAAACCCTAGTGGGACTGTTGGGGACAACAACCTTCCACAGTGCTGGTGGGAACGTAAGGCAGTGCAGCCCGAGGGAGACCAGTGTGGAGAATCCCGGGGAGCCTTGATGGTGAGTCTCTGTACTGTGACTGATGAAGTTGACTCTGCATCCATCCCAGTCCTACAGGAAACACAGATCCATCCTCTGTCTCCTAAGATCAAAGAAGCATGTAATCAGTAGCTACACACTGTGCCATTCTTACTTGTTGCTGTGAGTGAGCACTCCTAGCCCTGCTTGTGTATAGTGAGAGGGTTACTGAGTCTCAGGTCCTTCCATCTGTGTTCATCATTATCTTTGTCTTGAGCTCTCAGGACAGAAGTAAATTAAGGATAATAAATTGGCTCTTTGGAGTTTAGCATAGAAGATAGGCACAAGGGGCTGGGGAGATACTTTAGAAGAATAAGTGCATACTTGCCTGGCAAGTGCAAAGGCCTCAGTTCAATCCCTGGCTCCATGAAAGAAAAAGGAAGATAGGCACAGATACACAGAGGAGAACTGGTGAAGACCTCAGAGTGCGCATGTTCCTGTGCCACTGGACACACTAGGACCGCGATTAAGGAAGGGCGCTGTGTCTCCGTGGGCTTTCCAGCCCCCATGCTTCCAACTCCCCAAACACTCCAGTAATCCTGGAATGGTGTCTGTCTTATAAAAAGAGCAGATAAAAGGCAATGTAGAAATTTCCCATTAAGTGTGAGAATTAGAGAAGTTATCATATTTAGAAGCAAGTAAATGACATAGGCCATCAGATATCAGCCAACCTGGAAAGTGCAGACTGATATTTTTGAACTGCACACATGGCCTTTTCTGACCCTGAGTCATGAACCTCAATGGGGAAGCAAAGCTGGGATCAGACTGAACAGCAGCATGCTGGGTGAGTGTTCCCAAAAGGTTTCCCCGAAGTCTCCTCTGTTTGATGGGTGATCTGATGCCCCGTGCTTGTAGGCACTATGGAGCTCAGGAGCTGAGTGCTCTGTTAGGGGCTGGGTCTGCTTAGCCTGAGTCACTGTGCGTGTGGCCTACATGGGTGCTCCTTGTCCCCAGCTCTCCTCTCTCTGGATCTTGGCTGCCTGGGATGAGCAGCAGGCCTCACCAAGTACCTCCCACTGTGCCCTCTCTACTTTAAAATTAGGCAACTGTGGACTGAATGCTCTAAAAGCAGGAACACAAACTCAACCTACACATTCCACAAGCAAGTCAGCATCTGAACTCCACCATCAAATTCCATGACTCAACTTCCCGGAGATAATAAACTCTTCCTTTCATTGAAATTTGAAAGACGTATTCAAATCTGTGCTACAGGTGCTGCCTAGGTGAGCAGCATCCAGAGACTCCTTGGCCAATCCCCTGCTACCCGAATTGCCAGTGAGCTTCCAAGCCTGGCCTCCACTGAGCAAGCTCTCAGCAGGGGGAGGAGCCAGGAGGAGAGCGGGGCGGCCCAGCCTCATATTGCTGCTTCCCTGCTTGGTTTACATGCAGGCTGTGGCCCTGCGGGGGGCCAGCGCCTGTAGACAGTGATTCACAGCAACATCTTCTAGGTGCTGATGCTGAGAGGGAAACCTGTCCAGACCCGCTACTCCTGAACCTGAATGGGACCCATTTGCAATCCGGAGCCAACACAGACCAGCAGTTTAGGGTATGGCACTGGATTTGTTGAGAAGAGATTAAGTCATGGGGTTTTGTTGTTGTTGTTTTGATTTGGTTTGGTTTGGTTTGGTTTTTAATGTGTTTAGTACAGGGTCTACAGGGTCTCACTATGCAGATCAGACTCATAGTGATTCTCTTTTTTTCAGCCTCCCAAGTACTAGGATTACAGGTGCCCACCACCATGCCCAGTCTTGATTGTGGTCTCAGTGTGTCCCCAGGTTGGGGCTGGTACTGCATGCCCGAGATCCAACCCCAGTCCCTGTGTCTGCCTAAGCATGTGGTTTAATCCACGGAACTACTTGGCCAGCCCTAGTCACTGTCAATCTCTTGACTCAGCAGACCATGTCTCCTAGAGATGCAGACACAGATGACGGAACCTGGGTCACTGGGATGGCAATTTCCCACCTGGCATCAAAAACGTGAAAGCAAATATTTGCATGAGTAATGATGGGATTCAGCATTTGTATGAAGAGCCACACATAGCTCCCCACCCTGACCTATACAGTCCCCCGTGGTTATCTCTCTTTCCCCGGGGTCAGAGAGGCAGGAGCCCTAGGTTTTGAGCAGAGCCTTCCTAGCTGCTGTATCCCATGGGGCCTGACTCCTGCCCATGGTGCACCAGCTGGTTAGAAGCCTTCAGGGCAGGGGCAGCGTTCTACGAACAGGCAAATAAGCAGGCATGGGCATGGCTGGCCCAGCTGCACAGCTGCCAGATCTCAGGGACTTGCACCCACTTGCTGTCCTCCCTGTCCCATGTCAGACGAAGCAGCACAGTTTGAGAGAAGGATGCTTTTCTCTGGCAGCCAGAATGTTAGCACTAAAACTTAAAGAGAAATGCGAAATTTACAAGGGGCCTGAAGACTGCCTGGAGCCGTCACCTTCACCGCTGTGGTAGCAGTTGATGAAATTACGATCTTTTTCATCTCATAGTATGTTAAATGGCAAGGTCCTCGGTGGTTCCCCTGAAGCCCCAAAGGCTCCAGTGAGCATGGAAATGGCTGTGCTGCCTTCATTCCATCACCGTGCCAATGAAATCATGGCCTTTTTTCTGTTAAAAGGAATCTATGTTGCATACATCCTCCATCCGTCCTAACGGCCCTGAGCCACTGTGTTTCTCTGTGTGATGTCAACGGATCTGTGGAGGCAAAGCAAGGACAAGTGGTGTCGGACGTGATGATTTTTACAAGTAGCCGTTTCTTTCTCCAACGCTAGGAGCCTAGCGTAGGTTCACCATGGCAACTGGGTAAGTTCAAGGATGATTGAGTTCATTGTCATCATGAGAGAAGGCCCACAGCACCTTCTCTGGGGGCTCCCCACATCTGCACCCCCAGGGCACACTCCTGTGCTCTAGGGGCAGCTCCTCTGCAGCCTGGATTTCTGCCAGCACAGGAGCCCTGAGGGAGCCTGCTCAGCAAAGGCTGTGTCCTAGGTGAGGGCAGGCTCAGATCAGTCATCACCCTCACACACACTGCCAGCATCTGCTTGTTCTTTCACTCATTGGCAGTGAGGGCATCTTATGAACGTCCACCAGCCTCACTGTCTGCATCTCCATTCCTGACAGACCAGAGCCAACAGACCAAATAGCATCTTGGTTCCAGCTTGCACTCAGCCAATGACTCCGAGCTTTCTATCTCAAAGCACGGCTGCTCCCTGGGTGACCCTATCAGGTCTAGTGGGAGCGAGGTGGACCCATCCAGCGGTGCCTCAGGCACATGGGACCCTCAGGATGAGTGTTACAGAATTCTCTGTGATACGTGACTGTCCATGCTGGATCATAGCAGGCTGCCCTGCCCCAGACTTCCTGCTCTCTGCATTAGAGCTTGAGCCTCAAGTGGACTTGGGTGGCTTAGTCCTGTTCTATCCTAGTTTCAGAAACAAGCAGCTCCACACAGAAAGTACAACTGTTTCATCTGGATCCATGTGCAGCTCACACATGGTCCTCCCTTCACAGTCTTTCTGATGAAGTCCACCAGCCACATCACTGCCTCCTTGCACACTCAGAATTCAGAAAAATGCAGCTCAGCAAACCCGGAAGGCAGAGCAGAGGGCCCGCGGAGAGCATTCTCCAGGGCGGCCCAGCTCAGGAGGTGCAGGTGCAGCATGGAAGTGGCTCTCTTCTCTGAACTCATAGGAAGGAAGTCCAAGCCACTCTGGCTCCTTCTTCCAAACTATGACATGCCTTGCAGTGCCTGGCTGCAGGTGACAAGTGTCTCACTGCTGCTTGTCAGTAAAACAGGAAAAAGGTATGATTATTATTCACTTCTCATTGAGACTCACAACGTTCAGTTCATCAATTTTCTCAGAAAACTGTATTCTGGTCACTTTAGAGAATCACATGCCAAACTCAAAGCAAACAAACAAGAAAACCTCCTGTCGCAATGTCAAAAGGATGTACAGCAGTACACAGTCTTGGATAATTAAAGCCACATAGCCTTATGAATTTCCACGAATGAAAGCAAGCCGTTGTGACTCTTGTCCACACACCAGGCGGAGCCTAGACAACTGCGCACACCTACAACACCAGCTCTGTGGAAGCTGAGGCAAGAGGATCCGAGCTCAAGCCCAGCCTTGCAAGACAAGGAAGGGGAGGGGACCACAGAATGGGGGCACTGGAGTCCATCCCAGCTAGGGGAGAAGGAGGGAGGGACAGGCAGTGACAGAGACAGAGAGAGCACAGTGAGCTGCTCTGTGGCCTGAACCTCAGCTGCTGCTGCAGCCCCGCAATCCATACTCCGCACATGGGCTGAGCTGGGTCCTGACTTAAGTTACAGAGGCCTTGTCATGTCTGTGTCTCTGTGCTGAGGTGAGATGGAGACTTGGGGTGCAGGGAGCCTCCCTGACTCTTCTCACACAACCTCCCAGTGGAATTCAAAGGCAGGTTAGATCAGAGAAAAGCTGTGAGGAGTCGGAGGTAAAAGGAGGAGCAGCTGGGGCAGCCCCGCCTCGTGCTTCTGCTTCTCTGGGAAGTTTATTTCACAGCGTGTATCACTGTAGAAGGGAGACTGCTATACTGCAGATAGTAATAAGCTGCAACGTCTTCAGGCTGCAGGCTGCTGATGGTGAAAGCGAACTCTTTCTCTGATCCACTGCAGCTGAACCTCGCTGGAATCCCAGATTGCAGGTTGCTTGCAGCATAGATCAGGAGCCTGGGAGCTGATACCAATTTAAAAAGATGTCAATGTCCTCACTGGCTCTGCAGGTGATGGTGACCCTGTCTCCTGGAGATGCAGACAGCGAACGTGGAGACTGGGTCATCTGGATGGCGCATCTGGTACCTGATATGGGAGACAGAAAGGCAAATGTTCACAAGATTGTGTTACAAAAGACTTCCATAAAAGTCAGTCTGGACTGACCACACCCTGATGGACAATTCCCCAATGCTGCCCTCCTTACCTGGCAGCCAGAGCAGCAGGAGCCCCAGGAGCTGAGAGGGGACCCTCATGGCCATGCTGTGTGCTTGTGGGACCGACTCCTGACAGTGAGAGCACCTGGTTAAAAACAATCTGAGGTACAGGATCTCAGGATAAATCCTGAGGAGATTTCACTGACATTATCAGACCCAAAAGCTACAACTCTTGTTGCATAGGCCCTGCTTTACCTTGGTCTTAACCATCCAGCAGAAAAGTATGAAAACAAAATATAAGAAGTAAAGCCATGCTGTTATGCTGAGCTGTAGGGGACTCAGGTCAGCAATTTCTGACATTGCCAGTCAAGCAGAAGACCCAATACTATTATGGGCTACTGAACTCTTTTAGAATATTTTCCTGAGTTTACACACCTATAATATTCAAAGAACGGAACTTAACCAAAAAAGGGGATATAGATGAATATTCATTTTGTATCTGTGTATTAAAGTGGTTAGGATAGATATATAGTTACATTCTCTTAATGAATAGAGTGATTTGTTCTAATGGTGTTTGTAAATCATGTCTGCATCTTGTATAGCAATTAACCACTAGGAAGAATCTATGCATTGTGTTAATTATTGAAACTGTCCTACCAATTTGATTTAAAACTGTCTCATTGCTATTTGCTTATCAATAAAATTATGGGAAAAATACTATTCCTCAAACAAAAGGCAAACTTCAGAAAAACACACACACACACACAAATAAAAATGGACTTGATATAACTTTACAAAAAAAGTATTGAAGGCAGGGCCTGTGCCCTGGGGACATGCAAAGCAGCAGGGCTGGGCGGGGTGGGGCACAACTGCAGGGCTTGTCACCTCAGGAAGGCAGCACAAAGCTAAAGTGACCACAGGTCCCAGGTCAGAGCAAATTAACAAGTATTTTTTTCTACTAACAATATATATCTTTCTGGACACATATTATTAATAAAAGCTTTGAGACTTTAAAAATGAAAATGAACATAGAGTACATGGCATAACCTCGACCCATTTTCCTTGTGACAGTGAAAGATCATGTCCTTCCTCCCAAGGCCCACATAGTAAAAAATCTGAAAAATTGAAATAATAGGGCATGTTCTTGTCCAAAATTCTTTTTTCTGGCAAAAAGTTTAAAATTCTCTCCAAACAACTTTTAAATTTAAAGTTGTTTCATATCCTTAAATTAACATTCAATATTTATCAAAACCATGTCTAAAGAATTGAAATACATCTTATAACAGCTTGAAGAGTCAGTCATGAGCAGCATAAAGTCAGGAACTGTGCTTAGAGGCCCGAGGATACCACAGGGATCTGCACTTAGTGCATTGTGCCCAGTTCCGCCATCCCCCAAAGCTCCAGGTCTCTGTCACAGCTGGAGACTACGGGGCTGCATCCTGTTACTGACGCGCAGTCTCCAATACTCGGCGTCACTGTGTCATTTGGAATGATTCCCACATTTCGTCGCCATGCAGTGCTGAGGCACCTGACCTGAGGACTCCAGGGAAAGCGCTGCAACCCACACAGATCCCTTCAGGGCACCATCATCTTTCTGTCTTTAGCGGTGAGAGGGGACCGCAGCCCAGCGCACACAGGAGCATCGCTCTGAGCTTCTCAGGATGAGGTCTCTACCTCCTGCTGCAAGTACAAGGCAAAACAACTTGCATCCCAATGAAACATAAGCTGCAGTTTGCACACCTGTCTCCCACCTGTGTCTCTCTTTCCCTTGCATCTTTCAGCCCAGTTCAACAGCAAGGGACGTGGACACAGATGCGTCTTCAGCTCCCTTGCCCTGTGTCCTGGGGAGTCCTGCTGGTGTGTACATCACTGACCTGCACCAGGCATTGCACAGTGGCCAGATTAAAACCCTGCTTCATTTCCAGGGAACTGGACCTCAGGGAAACATGCTAGCAAAGGGTGACAGGATTCCTTGTCCTTGGATGCAGTAGAGACAATAAAGAAATGAATGCTCTCAGAGGATGCCTCTGGGGTGATATCTTCTGATCCTGCTTTATTCATAGCTAGAAATATTATATGTGCTGCCGAAGCGAGCACATAGCTAGAAATATTAAGAAACTTATTGAACCATTTAATTTTCTTAACCAAACTCTCCAAGGGTGAATTTAGCAGGAATTCCTTTGTTCTATGTCAGAAATTGAGATAAAGTGCTAAAACAACTCCTGCACAAAATGAAATCAAAAGAGGAAGTGAAACAAGCCCTCCATCTGCTTCAACCCCACAGGGACAAGGACGCTGAGCAGCTTATTTCCTCCTGATTTTTCCTTAACACGTCTACCTTGGGAAAATTATTCTATCTCTGGCAAAGGTGATTTTAGCTGAGATGGTAAACATCGGTGATGCAGGAATAACATCCAGAGACATCCATGTCCTAATATGAGCGAACTGCTAGTGTTCCTCTCTGGATCAGCAGCTGCCCGGCAGATCGGATTCATATCAGCACTTCCACTTGGGAAGGGAGCAGGATTCACATTAATGAGACTAACAGTTGCAGGGTGATTCACAGCATAGAGAGGAAGAAAGTCACCTTCAGTGTGGGAATTTGCAAACAAATATGAACATTGACTGATGGGAGGAGGGGCAGTGGGTGGGGA
>NW_004524628.1:335221-345615 GCF_000260255.1 Octodon degus
GGAGGAGGAGGAGGAGGAGGAGGAGGAGGAGGAGGAGGAGGAAGAGGAGAAGGTCAAGGTGATGCTTTGCATGACCTCCAGGAAACTAACCCAGGTAAGGAATTTGATCTCGCAGTGTGTGTCTGATTCCTGCTCTCTGAACCACTGCACCATTTTTGGTGTTTAATTTTCACAAGTGATGCAGAACATTTTACTAAAGAAGCTCTGGTTGAGACATTTTCTTCACTATTTAATTTCTTCAGTGAAATAGCTTTATTAAATGTTGTAAAAACTGCAAATGGGATCCATTCATGACACTTAGAGTAAGAGCAAAATTATTTGTGTTTGATTTTCATACTATAATGATTCCAAGAATTATAGGACATAGAATGAGAAGGATTTAATGAGTCCAAAGTTGAAAGGAAAAATGAAGACAGTAGAAAAAAATCATGGAGTTTCATCTTGTTTCCCAATCCAAAGTCTGAACCAAAGTCAATTAGAATTTGCAAATTATTGAGTCTCATGTTTTTGAGAAAAGTTAAAATGCTTTAAGCTCCAGGTCCGTTTGGCAAAGGGAAAGGCAGCAGGGACGTATGAGGTTCACATTTATCTGGTTCATTCTTTATCTGCTTTGCTGAGTTGTTTGTTCACCAACAGCACAGCGGTGTCCCCAAAGCAAGAGCATGTTTCTAAGCACCTGGGTTTCATCCCAGTCTCACTGGTCACTGATGAATTGACTGGGAAGCCAGCTGTGTTCTCTGACCACTGTTCCCCCATCTGGGAACTGAAGCACTGGGGTATGATGGGGTGTCCTGAGGACTCATCAGCTGATGCTGCCTGAGGTGTGTAGTGTGTTTAGAGGGTTTCACACAGTGCTCTGGCTAAGGATTCTTGGGAGTCTTAGGCTGAGGGTGCTATGGAACACATGACTAGTCAGATGACATTTTCAAACATGGGCCACCAATACTAGTTGTATGACCAACAGTCCCTCCCCACACACCACAGCACTTCCTGCACTTTTGCGCCTTTCACCAACCCATTCATGGGAGGTATTAGCAAGCTAAGTGAGGGGAGGGCAAATGGCCACAGCACATCTAGTCAGGGTTTCCCCTGAGCTCCATTCTGTTAGTTTCCAATAACTTCTGGGACCAATTACTAATAAGAAATTTTGATTGAAAATAGCAGAAAAGCATTTTCTGACCATTCTGGACACCAAAAACAGAGTAAGTTTCTCTGAGTGAGGACAATGGGCACTGAAATGGACTCCTTGAAGAGCATCTGGGGACGAATCTACCCCATGCCTCAGCAGCATCTTAGTCCTGCACTCTGGCCCGCTTCACTCAGACCCCATTTTACTGACCGGTACGGCAGATGTCCAAATTTACCCAGAGGGTCCCATATGGTGACAGGTATGGCTGTGTCAGAGAAAGCCTGATCTGGAATTGGTGTGACTGGGATCTATCCACAGAGCAATGCTAGCCTCTTCTAATTAGTATTAAGGCTGTGATTTCTACCCACCCTATTAGCCTACAAAAAATGTAAGGGGCAAAAAAATTAGCATCCCTCCTTTGCTTCTTTTGCCACCTTCTGTCTGACATGCACTGTCTCTCCTCTGAGGTCAGTCAGACACACCATGTCTGGGAGCCAGCGTTTACACTCTAAAACCTCACCAAAGTGTGAGCTAAATAAAAATTTCCTCCTTCAATTTTGGGTTCAAATATTTTGTCTCAGCACCAAGAAAATCACTAAAGTAAAATCTAGTAGCAGGAGTGGGACCGTTGCTGCGCCATTACGTGGCCCTGGGGCTCCAGAGCCTTCAGAGCCATCTAGTGGGAAGCAGAAGAATTACAACGGTGCCTATGTTAGCTAAACAAGTAGAGCTGCATCACCCGAGGCTGTACTTGACGAGAGACTCTGGTCAGAGCTGAACAGTCCAGATTGGTGATGAAAAATCCTGCCCATGCGACCAGCCTTGAAGTTTCTGCTCCAAAGAAAGACTTCGTGGCTTCTGGCTTCCCACAGCATCTATGAGTCCTGACAGGAAGTCTGTCTGCAGTTTACTTGTGTCCAGATACTGTGCCTGGGACTAGGGTTAAAGAAAGCAGACTAATTGATCTAGCAAAAGCAAAATTACAAGACAGTCTAATGGTAAGACTGTGACCTGCCTACTGTGCAGGCTGTGAGCAGAGTGATGTCACCAATCAACAGCAAAGGGGCCAGAAAAAATGACCTAAAATGTTTCTAGTTTGGCTGAAGAAAAGGCATCAGAAAACTATAGATGCCAAGTCAGAGCAGAAGGGATCTCAATTGCTTGAAAAAAGAAGAAAAGACAAAAGACATCCAGAAGGCATTCCTGAGAACAGCAAGCCTCCAGTCCTTGAAGTTTCAAAATTAGAAAAGTAAAAGACTGTGTTTGTAAAAGTGCCCCAGTGTCCCAGCGCTCCATGTTCCAATAAGGTAGTGGCCTAAAATGTGTTCCTCCAACGTTGGTTCATGGCACTGGGCTGCTCTGCCCCAAGCCCCAGAACCCTGTGTTCACCTCGAGTGTGCAGCAGACATTGACATCACCCACGTGGTGCTGCGTTTGCCAGCCTATGTGTACGGGAGCTGGGAAGCTTCCATCAAGGTCTTTTGCAAGAGCCTTGCAAAGTTGATGGAGGCCACAGGAAGAGAGTGTGCCCAAGAGCATGGGTTGTTACACAATGAGGTCACCTCAGAACACTTCTGAAGTGTCCATCTGGTCACTTTAGAAGGACTTTCACTGTCCTGGAAGCAAGTTCTTACATTAATGGCAAAATAATGTGTCACACTACACAAAGTTGAGAAATTCAGCTCCCACACATACTAATTTCCATAGGTAGAAAGCAAACAGCTGTGACTCTAGGAGCGATTCCACCATACCTGTGGTGTGAGGCTGGATCATGGTGCATGCCCGGAATTCAGCACTCTAGCGGCCCAAAACAGGAAGACTGCAAGAGTAAGTCCAGCCTGGACAAAACACCAAGACCAAAAAATGAGATTGAACCTCAGCATGGGAACTCTGGAATGAACTCCAAGTAGTTGGAAAGAGAAAGGGAGAGATAAGAGAAGAGAGGGGAAAAGGAAGAGAAGAAAGAGAGGGAGAGCGGCAGAGTGAGAAGGATGAGGGATCTCTACATTGCTGTATGAATCTCAGCCTCAGCTGCAGTCCCACAGTCCACACCCACCAACAGTGCTGAGCTGGGTCCTCTATTAGATTAGCAGAGGCCTTATCTCTCCATGTGTCTGGGCTGAGGAGGAGATATAGACTTGGGGCCCAGGGAGCCACCCTGACTCTTCTGAAAACTCCCAGGAAAATTCAAAGGCAGTTTGCATCTGAGAAACACTGTCAGGAGGACATGGCAGATGGAGGACCAGCTGGGGCAGCCCAGCCTCACACTTCTGCTTCCCTGGGAGGTTTATGTCATGGTGTGTTTCACTGTGGGAGGTGAACTTGTATACTGCTGACAGTAATAAGCTGCAGTATCTTCAGGCTGCAGGCTGCTGATGGTGAGAGTGTACTCTTGCCCTGATCCCCTGCCGCTGAACCTCGCTGGAATCCCGGATTGCAGGGTGCTTGTAGCATAGATCAGGAACCTAGGAGCTTGCCCTGGTTTCTGCTGATACCAATTTAAAGCATTGTAAATGTCCTCACTGGCTCTGCAGGTGATGGTGACTCTGTCTCCTGGAGATGCAGACAGCGAGGGAGGAGACTGGGTCATCTGGATGGCGCATCTGGTTCCTGATATGGGAGACAGAAAGGCAAATGTTCACAGGATTGTGTTACAAGAAGGTTTCCATGAAAGCCCCGCTGCACTGACCACACTAGACTGAACAAATCCCCAGCGCTGCCCTCCTGTACCTGGCAGGCAGAGCAGCAGGAGCCCCAGGAGCTGAGCAGGAACCCTCACGGCCATGCTGTGATGTGATGGGACTGACTCCTGCCCAGGGTGCCAACACTTGGTTTAAAAATGTTGAAGGTAGGGCTGTGCCCTGGGGACATGCAAAGCAGCAGGGCTGTGCGGAGCGGGGCTCAGCTGCAGGGCTGGTCACCTCAGGAAGGCAGCACATAGACAATGTACCCAGAGGGCCCAGGTCAGAAAAGTTCATTTATTTATTTGTTTAACTTTTAGTTTTAAAGAAACTAAAATATAGTAAAATAATAACAATAATAATAATAACTTTAAAAACTATGCACAATTTCATTAAACAAAATGATAGGATTTCAACAGTGGTTCTTGTATTGTGTATCATTATCTTCAAATTATGAGATAGAGGCATATAAATTCATCCAAAAATTATAAAAATTAAAACTGAAGAAAGAAAAATAGTGAAGCATTAATTGTTCCTCCCATTAGACCACCAGATCGGCTGTACAATTATCCAAGCCATCCTCTGTGTGTGTGTGTATTTCTTTTTTTTTTTTCCTGTTTTTCTTTTCTCCCTTGTCCCTTCCTGTAAGCAGCTTCTGCCCCTTCACAGTGTCTGCTGTACCTTCCACACTGCATTCACTCTTTCAGGCTCTTGCACTCCATTTCCTCCTGGAAGCACATTGTTAAAGAAACATTTGGAGGCTTTGAAAAGAGGAAGGGACATGCAATGCACGAGGAATAAGGTCTTTTCGTTCTCTTTATGACAGTGAGAGTTCATGGCCTTCTTCTCAAGGACCACATGGTAAAAATTGAACAAATTGAGAATTGGGGAATTTTCTTATCCCAAAAGTTTATCACTGGCAAAAAAGTTTGAAATTCCCTTCCAACATCATTGGAAATTTGAAGTTGCTTCATTTGTTTAAATAAAAGCAGAATATTGATCAACACCATTCTAATGAATGTAAATAGATTCTATGCCAGCCATGAGAGACACATGAGCAGCATAATATCAGTTGCTGTGCCCAGAGGCCCGAGGACAGCGCAGGCATCTCCACTAGTGCATCCCACAGGGTTCCATAATCACCCAAAGCGCCAGGTCTCTATCACAGCTGGAGACTGAGGGGCTCTATCCTGTTAGAGACCTGCAGCCTCCAACAGTCTGCATCACCTGTGCCATGTGGAATGACTTCACACATTTCATTTTTTATTCTTTTTTTTTTTTTTTTTTTGCAGAAGGGGGATTGAACTCAGACCCTTGCGCTTGCCCGGGAAGCACTTATTCTACTGAGCTATCTCCCCAGCCCACGTATTTCATGCATGCAGAGCTGAGGTGCCTAACCTGATGACTACAATGGAAATTACTCTACTCAGTGCAGGACTCTCTCCATAGGACACCCTCTTCTTTCTGTCCTCAGCAGTGAGTGAGAAGCTCAGCATGACACAGGAAGGAGCATCACTCTCAGGTTCTCAAGAAGAGTTCTGTTCTCCTGCTCTTCCTTTGCACATGTGTAGGGACAAATACTTTGGCTTGTGATTAAACCTAATCTTAGTCTGGCTTTTCCATGACATGAGTTCATACATCCTTTCCCTGTGCCTTCCATAATCCAGACTCATACTATTTGTTTGAGCATCAAATGATAGAGCTTGTGGAATTACCTAGTACCTGCCCACAAATTCCTCACACCTGAGAAGACTGCAAGCAGCTTTGGAAAAGTTACCAGAATCTGATCGAGGACAATCTAAAATTTCTTCCTTCCAAGAAAGGACACACATGGGAGGAGCCACCTTGTGCAGCCGATGACATTGCAATGAGACAAGCCCAAAATGCTGCACTAGATCTTGCCTTTTGACTTGTGTGAGGAAAGAGTCTCAGAAACCTTTTGACCTTCGTGGTCATGGCTTTTGTTCATGGATTCTTTCCCTTTCCGGAACAGTCATCATTTTCTGGGTGCTCGTCATATTGAACTGTCATTGACAGCACAAGGTGACCCGTCCTATCAGTGTCCCTTCTTGAACCATTGTCACAGAGCAGAGAGGCGCCCTTCTGAGGATAACCGGATCCCATCCCGAGGCTGGCCAAGGCCAGGTCCTTCCCGCACTGGCTGTGGAGCCTGTTCACCATCTCCTGGTTCCCTGCTGACATTATATTTTCTAGGTTTTCAGAAACAGGGTCCTGAGGATCTTTTCTGATTTCAGTGTCACACTAGAAGATGCAATAAAGGAAATACAAAGAGCAATTTTCTTCCTTCTATGGAAGGTAACAGAATATTTTTGATAAAATAAACTTAAAATAGTAATAGTTCATATATTGTGTATCATGATCTGAAAATTATGACAGCACACATGAAAAGTCTCTCTTCCAAAGAAGCAACAAATTAATGACAAAACTTTGATTTTCCATGACCATTTATGCTGTAGTATATATGAAGTAAATTGCCTAGTAGGCGTATATTTTTAAACATTTGTGGAACGACAGAATACATATTTTGGGAAATTTTTGAACTTCTCCTCAATTCCTACTTTGCTCCAGCCTCTCTTTACATATCTAATTATTTATGTGTTTGTCATTTTTGTCATACAAACAAACCCATATGACATTCATACTTGCACAAGAGACATATTGTACTTTGCATTCTGGTCTCAAATTTTATCCATTTACCAGCACATACCTTGAGTTTAACTTTCTTTATCATGGAGAAGTTCTCACCTGTCTACAGGTAACATACTTTCCTTCTCCACTCACCTGTAGCTTAACACAGACAGTGTTTCCAAGACCCGGCTATGGCCAGTGTGCTGTTATATACATGGGTATGTATAGATCCTCATAATATAAGGAATTTAAGTACTTCAGAAGATGCCTAGAATGAGAGCAGGATGCAATAGAACAAGGAATGCCAGTGGGGATGCTGGGGACAGACGCCCTTCCACAGTGCTGGTGGGAAAGCAAAGCAGTGCAGCCCGAGGGCGACTGGTATGGAGACTCCCAGGGAGCCTTGCCCGTGAGTCTCTGCCCTGGGAGTGATGAAGCTGGCGCTGCGCCCATCCCTAGCTCAGCTCTACAGGGATCTCCAAGATCAAAGAAGCATCCAGTCAGTGGCTGTATGCTGTGACCTTCTCACTTGATGCAGTAAACCTAGCCTGTTGGTGCATAGTCATAGGTCAGTGAGTCTCACTTTCTTCCACTTCTCCTCCTATTTATCTTTGTCTCTCTCCAAATCTGAGGGCAGAAGTAAACTAAGGACAATAAGAGCCTCCTTGGAGCTTAGTGCATAAAATAGACACAGACACAATAAGACAGTAGAAATTATGAAGTCCTCAGAGTGTTCTGTGTTTGTCTGTGGACACAGTAGGACCAAGAATGAAAGACAGACACCGCTCCTCAGGATTTTCGGGTCACTACTTGCAACTCCCCCAAACACACACATAACCCTGGAAGGATGCCTGTCTTTAACAAAGAGCAGGCATCAGTCAAGGTAGAGAGTTACCATTCAGTGTGGTACCTGGAAAAGTTAGACACATTTTAGAAGCCAGTACATGACAAGGGACACCAGATGGGATATGAAACATTAGTCTGACCAAGAGGAACTTGGCTTGGTTGTTCAGAAGTATTGTGGCCAAAAGACCTGATAAAGTTGAAATTGCTTTACTGAAATGCTTACATGGCCTTTTGTGACCCAGATTCATGAGGCTCATTGGGAAGCCAAGCAGGGATCCTGCCTGAACAGTGCTGTGCTGTGTGTGCATGCTCCCCAGCTGACCTCCCAAAGTCTCCTGTGTCTGCAAGGCAATGAGAGTATGAACGGTTTCGTCCATCCCTGAGCTCATTAACTGAATGTCATATGAGGAGCTGGGTCTGGTTAGAGCTGGACCACTGAGGGTGTGGCCTGCAAGAGTGCTTCTTGTCCCCAGCTCTCACTTCTCTGCATCTTGGCTTCCTGAGATGAACAGCAGGCTTCAGAGGGCCCCTCTCACTGTACTATCTCTCCCTTAAGGTTAGCCAACTGTGAACAGAATCCTCTCAAATCAGGGACACTAATTAAAACTACTCATTGCTCAACCAAGTCAACACCTGAACTCTACTATCAAATTCCATGACCTGACAGCCCAGAAATAATAAGCTCTTCCTTTCACTGAATTAGGAAAGGCATTTTCAGATCTGTGCTGCTGGAGCTGAGGCAGTGTTAGAGAGAACAGGATCCTGCACCAATCCCCGGCTGTCAGTATACTCGGAGACCTTTAAAGCCTGGCCTCCACTGAGCAAGCTCTCGGCAGGGGGAGGAGCCAGGAGGAGAGTGGGGCGGCCCAGCCTCATATTGCTGCTTCCCTGCTTGGTTTACGTGCTGGCTGTGGCCCTGCGGGGGGCCAGCGCCTGTAGACAGTGATTCACGGCAACATCTTCTAGGTGCTGATGCTGAGCAGGAAACCTGTCCAGACCCGCTACTCCTGCACCTGAATGGGCTCCATTTGCAATCCGGATCCAACACAGACCAGCAGATTAGGATATGGTACTAGATTTGTTGGGAAGAGCAGAGCTCATTGTTAATCCCTCAAATAAAGATGCTTCTCTCTGGCAGCCAGAATGTTAGCCCAATAATTTATAGAGAAATACAAAAACTTGTATTAAGGCCTAAAGATTACATAGAGTCATTATATTCACAGCTGTTGTAGCATTTTATAAAATTGCAATATTTTTATTTCATGCTATTTTCAATGGGAAGGTCATCAGTGGTTCACCTGACTCCCAGTGGCTCCAGTGGAGGGATAGGAAGCACCTGTGCCGTCTTCATTACGTCTCCATGGCAATGAAATCATTATTTTTCCTCTATTAACAGAAATCTACATTGGAAATGTCCTACATCCATCCTAATGATCATGAGCTACTGAATCTTTCTGTCTCAACGGATCTGGGGAGTCTAAACAAGGACAAGTAGAGACAGACATGACAATTTTGACATATAGCCGTTTCTTTCTCCAATGCAAGGAGCCTCGCCTAGGTTCAGCATGACAACCGCATAAGTTCAAGGATCCTTGGGTTCATTTTCATCATGAGGGAAAGCTCACAGCATCTCAGCCGGGGGCTCCCCACATCTGCACCCCCAGGGCACACTCCTGTGCTCTAGGGGCAGCTTCTCTGCAGCCTGGATTTCTGCCAGCACAGGGGCTATGAGGGAGACTGCTCAGCAAAGGCAGTGTCCTGGTGAGGGCAGACTTGGATCAGTCATCACCGTCACACACAATGCCAGCGTCTCGTTTTTCTTTCAGTCTTTGGCAGGGAGGGCATCCTGTGAACCTCCACCAGCCTCGCTGTCTGCATCTCCATTCCCTGGCAAACCAGAGCCAACAGACTGAGGAGTATCATGGCTCCAGCTCAAACCTGGCCAATGACTCAACTTCATATCTCAAAACTCTGCTGCTCACTGAGCAACCCTATCAGGTCCAGTGAGAGCTAGGTGGACCCATCCAGCGGTGCCTCAGGCACCTGTGACCCTCACGATGAGTGCTCCGGAATTCACTGTGATGTGTGACTGTGCGTGCTAGACCTTGGTAAGCTGGCCTGCCCCAGACCTCCTGCTCTCTGTGTTAGGGCCTGAGCTTCAAGGGAACTTGGGTGGCTTTGGCCTGTTCTATCCTAGTTTCAGAGACAATCATCTCCACATGGGAAGTACAACTGTTTCATCTGGGTCCTATGCAGCTCACCCATGGTCCTCCCTTTACCATCTTTGTGCTGAATTCCAGCCATACTGTTTCCTCCTTGCACACTCAGAATTCAGAGAAATGCAGCTCAGCAAACCCGGAAGGCAGAGCAGAGGGCCCGGGGTGAGCATTCTCCAGGGCGGCCCAGCTCATGAACACAGGTACATACCTAAGTGCCTCAGCTCTCCAAACTCACAAGAAAAAAGTCTAAGCTTTTCTGGCTTTTTCTTCCAGACCCTTACATGCCTTTCAATGCCTGGCTGCAGGTGACAAGTGTCTCACTGGTGCTTGTCAGTAAAACAGCAAAAGGGCTGATTATTGTTCACTTCTCATTGAGACTCTTAATGTTCAATTGATGATCTCAGAAAACTGTATTCTGGTCACTTTAGAGAATCACATGCCAAACTCAAAGCAAACAAACAAGAAAACCTCCTGTCGCAATGTCAAAAGGATGTACAGCAGTACACAGTCTTGGATAATTAAAGCCACATAGCCTTATGAATTTCCATGAATGAAAGCAAGCCGTTGTGACTCTTGCCCACACACCAGGCGGAGCCTAGACAACTGCGCACACCTACAACACCAGCTCTGTGGAAGCTGAGGCAAGAGGATCTGAGCTCAAGCCCAGCCCTGCAAGACTAACAAGACAAAGAAGGGGAGGGGACCACAGAATGGGGACATTGGAGTCCATCCCAGCTAGGGGAGAAGGAGGGAGGAACAGGCAGTGACACAGAGAGAGAGAGAGAGAGCACAGTGAGCTGCTCTGTGGCCTGAACCTCAGCTGCTGCTGCAGCCCCGCAATCCATACTCCGCACATGGGCTGAGCTGGGT
>NW_004524628.1:345715-348035 GCF_000260255.1 Octodon degus
CAAGCCCAGCCTTGCAAGACAAGGAAGGGGAGGGGACCACAGAATGGGGGCACTGGAGTCCATCCCAGCTAGGGGAGAAGGAGGGAGGGACAGGCAGTGACAGAGACAGAGAGAGCACAGTGAGCTGCTCTGTGGCCTGAACCTCAGCTGCTGCTGCAGCCCCGCAATCCATACTCCGCACATGGGCTGAGCTGGGTCCTGACTTAAGTTACAGAGGCCTTGTCATGTCTGTGTCTCTGTGCTGAGGCGAGATGGAGACTTGGGGTGCAGGGAGCCTCCCTGACTCTTCTCACACAACCTCCCAGTGGAATTCAAAGGCAGGTTAGATCTGAGAAATGCTCTCAGGAGGACAGGGTGGAAGGAAGAGCAGCTGGGGCAGCCCCGCCTCGTGCTTCTGCTTCTCTGGGAGGTTTATGTCACAGCGTGTATCACTGTGGGAGGGGAACTTGTATACTGCTGACAGTAATAAGCTGCAGCATCTTCAGGCTGCAGGCTGCTGATGGTGAGAGTGTACTCTCGCCCTGATCCACTGCCGCTGAACCTCGCTGGGACCCCAGACTGCAGGTTGCTTGCAGCATAGATCAGGAGCCTGGGAGCTTGCCCTGGTTTCTGCTGATACCAATTTAAAGCATTGTAAATGTCCTCACTGGCTCTGCAGGTGATGGTGACTCTGTCTCCTGGAGATGCAGACAGGGAGGGAGGAGACTGGGTCATCTGGATGGCGCATCTGGTTCCTGATATGGGAGACAGAAAGGCAAATGTTCACAGGATTGTGTTACAAGAAGGTTTCCATGAAAGCCCCACTGCACTGAACACACTGGCCTCAGCAAATCCCCAGTGCTGCCCTCCTGTACCTGGCAGCCAGAGCAGCAGGAGCCCCAGGAGCTGAGCGGGGACCCTCATGGCCATGCTGTGTCCTCACAGGAATGACTCCTGCCCAGGATGTGAGCTCCTGGTTAAAAAGTGTTGAAGGCAGGGCTGCACCCTGGGGACATGCAAAGCAGCAGGGCTGGGCTGGGCGGGGGCACCGCTGCAGCGCTGGTCACCTCAGGAAGGCAGCACAGGACTGGTGCGTGCTCAATGTCCGTGGTCAGAAGAGTTTGATTGTTTATTCATTTCAGTTTAGTTTTAAGCAAAATAAAATATAGTAAAAGAAAAAAATTAGAAATACAGAATTTCAGTAAAAGATAATAGGAATTCAACAATAGTTCTTATATTGTGTATCATTATCTTCAAATTAAGTTTTCAAGTTTGCAGATAGAAGCATATTCAGTGCATCCAAAAATTACAAAAATTAAAACCAAAGAAGGAAAAATACTAAAGTGTTAACTGCTCCTTTCATTAGAGCACCAGAGATCAGCTACACAGTGAGCCAGGCCATCCTGTGTGTGTGTGTGTGTGTGTGTGTGTGTGTATGCACACGCATGCGGTGTTGTTTCCTCTTCTTGCTTTCGTCTCTCCCTCCCCAACCCCAGGAGTCCCTTCCCTTGAACTGCTTCTCTCCCCTTCACGGTCTCTGCTGTAACTCCCACACTGTATTCACACTTTCAGGCTCTTGCACTCTGTTTCCTCCTGCAAGCATGTTGTTAGAGAAGCACCGGGAGCCCTTAGAAGTTTGAATGGACATGCGATGCACACGAAACAAGGTCTGTCCATTCTCTTTATGACAGTGAGAGTGCATGTCCTTCTTCCTAAGGACCGAATGGTAAAAACCTAACAAGTTGAAAACATTGGGCATTTTTTTAATCCAAAAGTTTATCACTAGCAAAAGAGTTTGAAATTCTCTTCTACCATCTTGGAAAATTTGAAGTTGTCTCATTGCTTTAAATAAAAATGGAATAGCTATTAAAACCATTCTAATGAATTTAAATAGATTTCATAACAGCCTTAAGGGACTCATGAGCAGCATAATGTTCGGAGCTGTGCCCAGACACCTGAGGATAACACAAGCAGCTCCACTTAGTGCATCCTACAGGGTTCTGCCATCACAAAAAAACTCCAGGTCTCTATCACACGTGGAGAACGAGAGGCTCTATCCTATTACAGACCTGCAGCCTCCAACGTTTTGCATCCTGTGTGCCATGCGGAATAATTTCATATTTCATGCATTCAGAACTCAGGTACTTAACCAGATGACTTTAATGAAAATCACCGCAGGTAGTGCAGATCTCTCTCCACAGGACACCACCAGGGCACCCTCTTCTTTCTGTCCTCAGCAGTGAGTGAGAAGCTCAGCATGACACAGGAAGGAGCATCACTCTCAGGTTCTCAAGAAGGGTTCTGTTCTCCTGCTGTTCCTTTGCATATGTGAAGGGACAAA
>NW_004524628.1:353480-355101 GCF_000260255.1 Octodon degus
AAGGGGCTGGGAGAGGGTCCGGCCCACTCTACGCCTGGGCTGGGACTGGTCCCACCAGCGCAGGGTAGCAGCAAGCTCTCCGCACACTCACCGGACCTGGGCTAGGACTGGGTCTCCTGGAATTATATTTTTACAAAAGTGTTTTAAGGCTTTAAAAGTCAAAATGAAGAAACTGTATATGGAATAACATTTCTCCATTTCATTTTTGGCAGTGAAAGCTCCTCTCCTTCCTAATGACAAAATGATAAAAGTCTAACAAATTGAAAATATTGGGCATTTTTTTACCCCACAAGATTTTCACTGGCAAAAGTTTGAAATTTCTTCACATTTCATAAATTTGAAGTTGCTTCATTACTTTAAATAAAACTTGTATGTTCAGGAAAACTATGATTAGTGCATTTAAATATATTTTATAACATCCTTAAGGAACTGTCATGAGCAGCGTAACATCAGGAACTGCCCAGAGGCCCGAGGACATCACAGGAATCTCTACTTAGTGCCTCCCACAGGGTACCGCCAGCACCCAAGCTCCAGGTCTCTATCACAGCTGGAGAGTGAGGGGCTCTATCCTATTACAGACCTGCAGCCTCCAATATCCTCCATCAGCTGTGCCATATGGAGTGATTTCCCACATTTCACAGCACACAGAGCTGGGGTACCTGACCTGGTGCCTTCAGTGTAAATCACTGCACTCAATGCCGGACTCTGTAGGGCATCAGCAGGGCACCACCTTCTTTCTCTCCTCAGTAGGGAGTGGGAGCCACAGCCCAGCACAGAAAGGAGCATCACTCTGAGCTCCTCAAGTTGAGATTTCTGTCTCCTGCTGATGCACTGAGAAATATTTTGGATGATGATACAGCTTCAACGTGGTCTCCTCTGTGTCTCTTTGCCTTGTGCCTCACAGCCCACTCCATCAGCAGGGACGTGGACACAGACATGTCCTCAGCATCCATGCCCTGCATCCTGGGGGAGTCTTACTGACTTGTACATCACTATCCCTGGCCAGAACTTTGTGCCGCAGCCTGATCACAGTCCTGTTGTGTGTCCTGGGCACTGAACCTCAAGGATACTTCCTAGCAAGCAGCAACGGCCTACACTAGAATCCTTGTCCTTGGACGGAGTATAAGACAATAAAGAAATACATGCTCTTGGAGGGCATATCTGGTCTGTTGTCCTCTGTTCCTCCTCTGTTCATGGGTAGAAGTACTGTGAAACTGACAGACAAAATTAATCATCCTTAACCCATTTCACTTAAATTGGATGTTTTTGTTTCTGTTTTTATATTTTAATAATTTTACTGAGAAAGAAGTAGCAATGAGATAGTTTCCAAATAGGTTATTAGGGGCCAGGGAGATGGCTCAGTGGATTTAGCACTTCCCTGGCAATCACAAGGGCCTGAGTTCAATCCCCAGTTCCACAAAAACAAAACAAAACAAACAACCAAACAAACAAACAAACACCAAATAGGTTAGTAGTACAGTTACAATAATTAATACATTGCATTTTGTTGTCTTTGTAGTAGTTGTTCCTAGTACAAGATGCAAACATGATATCTTGTCTAAACACTCTTAGTTCAAAACATTTTTCACGTTGAACTAAGAGAAAGTAGCTGTATATTTAT
>NW_004524628.1:355201-362191 GCF_000260255.1 Octodon degus
GTTTCCACAGAACCTTTGTGCTGTAGTTACAGGAAATGAATTGCCTAGTAAGCATATATTTTTAAACCTTTTGTGGAACAACAGAATATACACTTCAGGAAATTTTTGAACTTCTCCTCACTTTCTACTTTGCTCCCACTTTTCCTTATACATCTAATTATTTTATATGCTTGTTATTTTTTTCTTTTTGTCATACAAACTAAAGCATATGAGATTTGTGCTTCTATAAGGGACATATTGTACTTTGCACTTTGGTGTCCAATTTTATCCATTTACCTTCACGTACCTCAGGTTTACCTTTGTTTATGATGCAGAAGTTCTCACCTGTGTACAGATAGCCTATTTTCCTTCTCCTCTCACCTGTAGCTTAACAAAGACAGTGTTTCCAAGACCTGGCTATCACCAATGTGTTATTATATATATATGAGTATGTGGAGATCCCCATAATACAAGGAATTTAACTACTTCAGAAGATGCCTAGAAAAAGATCTGGATCCAATAGAACAAGCAATGCCAGTGAGGATGCTGGGGACAGACACTCTCCTACAGTGCTGGTGGAAAAGCAAAGCAGTATGACCCAAGGGAGAACAGTATGGAGACTCCCAAGGATCCTTGCGCATGAGTCTCTGCACTGGGAGTGATGAAGTGGATGCTGTGTCCATCGTGAGCTCAGCCCTACAGGGATCTACAAGATCAAAGAAGCATCCAGTCAGTGGCTGTACACTGTGACCTTCTCACTTGATGCAGTGAACCGAGCCCTGCCTGTGCCCAGTCAGAGGGTCTGTGAGTCTCACTTTCTTCCACTTCTGCTCACACTTCTCTTCATCTCTCTCCAAATCTGAGGGCAGAAGTAAACTAAGGAAAATAAAGAGCCTCCTTGGAGTTCAGCATATAAAACACACACAGACACAATAAGAGAGCAGAACTTATGAAGTCCTCAGAGTGTTCTGTGTTTGTCAGCGGACACACTAGGACCAAGATTGAAGGAAGGACACTGCTCCTCAGGATTTCCAGCTCCTCTGCTTGCAACTCCCCCAAACACACACATAATCCTGGAAGGATACCTGTCTTTAACAAAGAGCAGGCATCAGTCAAGGTAGAAAGTTACCATTCAGTGTGGTCCCTGGAAAAGATAGAAACATTTTAGAAGCCAGTACATGAGAAGGGACACCAGATGGGACATGAAATAGTCTGACCAAGAGGGACTTGGCTTGGTTGTTCAGAAGTATGGTAGCCAAAAGACCTCTTAAAGTTGAAACTGCTTTACTGAAATGCTTGCAAGGCCTTCTGGGACCCTGAATCATGGGGCTCACTGGAAAGCAAGGCAGGGGCCTGCCTGAGCAGCATTGCACTGTGTGTGCGTGCTCCCCAGCTGGCCTCCCAAAGTCTCCTGTGTTTGGAAACTCATCAGAACATGAATGATTTCGTCCATCCTTGAGCTTGTTAACCGATGTTGCATGAAGAGCTGGATCTGATTAGAGCTGGACCCCTGGGGGTGTGGCTGGCAAAGATGTTTCCTGTCCCCAGCTCTCATTGCTCAGGATCTTGGCTGCCTGGGATGAGCAGAAGGCCTCAGGGGACCACTCCCACTGTGCCCCCTCTGCCTTAAAGTTGGCCGACTGTGGGCCTATTTCTCTAAATCCAGGGACACAAATTAAAACCACCCATTCATCAACCATGTCAACATCTGAAGTCTACCCTAAAATGCCATGACCTGCCAGTTCTGAAATAAGAAGCTCTTCCTTTCCCTGAATTAGGGAAGGCATTTTCAAATCTGTGCTACCGGAGCTAAGGAAGTGTTAGAGAGCACAGGATCCTGCACCAAACCCTGCTGCCAATATTCCTGGGGACTTTCATGGCCTGGCTGCCACTGAGCCAGCTCTCCTCAGGTGGACGAGCCAGCAGGAGCACCTGGGGCAGTCCAGCCTCATATTTCTGCTTGCCTGTTTTGTTTACGTTATGGCTGTGATGCTGCAGGTGGCCAACTCTTACCCTGTAGACAGCAATATGGTGCTCCATCTTCTGAGTCCACCTGCTGGTGGACAGAGGGAAATCTGTCCCCAAACCACTATTCCTGAACCTGAATGGACTGCTCATCGGAACATGGTTTCAGCATAGGCCAGGAGTTTAGGGTGTGACCCTGGATTTGTTGGCAAGAGCAAAGCTCATTGGTAATCTCTAGACTGGCTGGAAACTGAGCGGACTGTGTCTCCTAGAGATGCAGACACAGATGATGGAGCCTGGGTCAGCTGGTGGCACATTTCCCACCTGGCACTGAAAACATAAAAGCAAATGTTCACAGGAGTAATGATGGCATTCAAGATTTCTCTAAAGAGCCAGGCATCACGGCCTGCCCTGGCCTGTACAGTTCTCCATAGTTCTTTCTCTTTTCTGGGGCCAGAGGAGCAGGAGCCCCAGGTGTTGAGGGGAGCCTTTGCACCATTGCTGTCCCATGGGGCCTGACTCTTGCGCAGGGGCACCAGCTGCTTTAACAGCCTTCAGGGCAGGGTCTGTGATCCAAGAACAGCAAATAAATGGGTGTGGGCATGGCTGGGCCAGGTGCTCAGCTACCAGATCTGAGTGACTCTGAACAGATTTGGGGGCCTCCCTATCCGATGTCAGAACACACAGCACAATCTGAGAGACAAAGGTGCTTCTCTCTGGCAGTCATAATGTTACAGCAAAATTTGAAGTGAAATGCTAGATGTTGAAAAGAGCCTGAGGACTGCACTGAGTTATTATTTTCACAGCTATTTCGGTATTTTATAGAATAATGTTTCTCTTGAAAATTCAGAGTATTTTAAATGGTACCACTGAGTCATCTTAGGGTCAATTTATTCCAGTGTAGGAAGTGTAGAATAATTGCATTGAGTCACTGCAGTACTGTTGCATGGAAACAGTAATTGCCCCCTAAAATACAAATATGTTGTACATGTGCTAAATCTATTCTAAAATTTTTGCAGTGAATGAACCTATGCCCTATGGTCTCTACCTATATGATGTCACCCAGTCTATGGCAGGAGGACAAGGAACATTCCATTTCCCTATAAATGCATCAATCAAATCCACCATTTCCCCAAGATCTAGGGCTCTTTCAAATGCAGAGTTTGAATTCTTGCAGAGGCTGAAAATCTTGGTCTTCTATTCTTTTTAATATTTAAAATGTTATTGACAGTGAATCATCAGAAAAGGCACACTAGTAATGTCAAATAAGGTAACTTTGCTTTTTTAATTTTTTAAAGAATACAAAATGTTAAAAATAATTAGAAACGTTACAAAACTTCATTAAACCAAGTAATAGGAATTGGACAATGGTTGTATTGCATAATGTGATCGGAAAAGTAGTTGTTTAGGTTGCTAGATATAAGCCTGCATAATTGGTTTAAAAAGTTGTTAGAAATTAAAAAGAAGAAAAATAATGTTAAGTATTAACTGCTTTTTTCAATAGACCAGAATAAATCAGCAGTACAGTTATCCAAACGTGCCTGCATTTATACATACATATATCTCTTTCCCTTATTTCTTTTGTCCTTTTCCTCATCCCACTTTTCCCTTCTCATTACACAGTCATTCCCTTTCACACTATCTATTGTGTCTTTAAGATTTATTTCCTCTTTCTGGTTCTCACACCAGGGAGACCATGTGGTGTTTGCAGGTGCAGGGCTGACTCATTTCATTTACCAGTACAATCTCCAGTTGCATCCATTTACCTATAAAAACCTTGAATTTGTCTTCTTTATAGCTGAATAATACTTCATTGTGTTAAAAATACCTTTTTATAATCCATTGCTCAATGGATGGACATATGGGTTGTCCCCAAGTTTTAGCTATGACCAATCGTGCTGCTAAAAACATGGGTGCACGTAGATCGCTGTGGTGTGATGATTTCAGTTCTTTTGGGAATATCCTTAGGAGAGGAATACCTGGCTTGCCTGAGACCTCCTCTCCTAGATTTTGCAGAATCTCCACGTTGGCTTCCATAGTGGTTTTACCAGGCTTCAATCCCACCAATAGTGCAAAAAGTTTCCTTTTTCTCACAGTCAACAATGTAATTTGAATAAATAGCTGATTCTTTTCCAATTCTAGAGGCCTGGATGAGGTTCAATATGATCACTGGATAAGGCGAGTATCCTAGGGCCAATTCTAGGCAAGAAAGAAGACCCACAGCACCTTGGCTGGGGCCTCCCCTTGTCTGCACCCTCTAGCAGTCGCCTGTGGCCTGGGTGAAGCTCCCCAGCGGTACAGAACTGTGATCAGGGAAGGCACAGAGGGAGGACTGGCCAGCAGCCAGTGTCCCACACGGTGGTAATTGCTGTTCTGTGCATCACACTTACAGGCATGATCAATGTGACCTCGTGTTTCACTCTTTAGCAGTGAGTGTGTACCTCATGGACCTGAACTCCAGTCTTTTTGTCTGTATTTCTAGGAGAGAATCTCCAGTTCCTGTCAGGCCAGGGCCAACTTACACAGAGTAGTGTCTTAGCTACAGCTTAAAAATGGCAAAATATTTAAAATCTTCTGTCTCGTGCTGCTCCTTGGGTCTCCCAACCAGGCCCAGTGGCAGGGAGATGGGTCCATGCTGCCCAAACACCAGTGTCAACGAGGATGAGCTTCCCGGTTCTCTCTGACATGTGACTATGGGTGCCAGACTTGGCAGCTTAGCCTGCTATCAGACCTTCTGCTTTCTGTATTAGGACCTGAACCTCAATGGAACTTAGCTGGCTTTGACCTGTCAGATCTCAGTTTCAAGGACGAGCAGCTCCACATGGAAAGTACAACTATTCCACCTGGGTCAGTGTGTAGCTCACCCACCCTACCTACTTTGCACATGCTGAATCCAAGGAAAGCAGCTCAGCAAACGCGGAAGGCAAAACAGAGGCCTGGAGTGAGCATCCTCCAGGGCAGCCCGAGACAGGGATACGTGCAGTGCGTGTCTCAGCTCCGAGGACTCACAGGGCGAGTGTGGCAGCCTCTCTGCATCTTCGGACCCAACTTGTGTGGGGCCCTCACAGCCTGGCCGCACGTGAGATGTGCTCTCATTAATGCCTGACTGTAAGATGGGGAAACAACGTGAAGAGTCTTCACTTGTCACTGAGAATTGATCATCTCAGAATATTGTGTGCTCCGGCGAATTCAGAAGGACCGCCACTGTCCTGGAAAAAAATTCCTGCATCAATGGTAAAATGGTGCATTGTGCTATACAGTCTTGGGTAATTCAGTTCCAAGACATATTAATTTCCATAAATAGAAAGCAAAGAGTGACCACTCTATGTGCAATTCCAGTATTCATGTGGTCTGAGGCTGGATGATGGTGCATGCCCAGAGTCTGGCACTGTGGAGTCCTTGAGGCAGAAACACTGCAAGTTAGAGCCCAGCCTGGCCAAATTAACACAGCCAAGGGATGAGAAAGTACTTCAATTTGGGGACCAGAGAAAGAATTCCAAGTGATAGGGAGACAGGGAAAGACAGATAGAAGGAGAGAGAGGGAGAAAGGAAGAGCAGCAGCAAGGGAGAAGGGGACTGGGAGGAGAGAGCCAGAGAGAACAGAGATTTGATTCTACCTTGTGACTTGAATCTGTTGCTGCCTCAGTTCCACAGTCCATAATCCCCACCCAGGCTGCACTGTGCCCTCCCTTAAATTAGTAGAGGGATTGCCTTGTCTGTGTGTCTGGGCTGAGGAAGAGTTAGAGACTTGGGATGCAGAGGAGCCCTCCTGACTCTTCTCTCAAGCCTTCCAATGAAATTTAAAGGTAGTTTACATCTGAGAAATGCAGTCAAGAGGAGCAGCTGGGGCAGCCCAGCCTCACACTTCTGCTTCCGTGGGAGGTTTTTGCTATGGCCTGTACCACTGTGGGAGGAGCACTCCAACCCTGTAGACAGTAATAAGTCCCAACATCTTCCTTCTGCATGCCACTGATCATGAGAGTGTAATCTGTCCCGGATCCACTGCCGCTGAACCTCGCTGGGACCCCAGATTGCAGGTTGCTTGCAGCATAGATCAGGAGCCTAGGAGCTTGCCCTGGTTTCTGCTGATACCAATTTAAGTTACTGTAAATGTCCTCGCTGGCTCTGCAGGTGATGGTGACTCTGTCTCCTGGAGATGCAGACAGGGAGGGAGGAGACTGGGACATCTGGATGTCACATCTGGTACCTGATAAGGGAGAAAGAAAAGCAAATATTTGCAGGAATATGTTTCAAGAAGATTTCCATGAAAGCCCAGCTGCACTGACCACACCCTCCTAAGTAAATCCCCAGCGCTGCCCTCCTGTACCTGGAAGCCAGAGCAGCAGGAGCCCCAGGAGCTGGGCAGGGACCCTCATGGCCATGCTGTGTCCTCACAGGACTGACTACTGCCCAGGGTGTGAGCTCCTGGTTAAAAACTGTTGAGGCAGGGCTGTGCCCTGGGGACATGCAAAGCAGCAAGGCTGTGTGGGGCTGGGCACAGATGTAGGGCTGGTCACCTCAGGAAGGCAGCACAGAGCCAATGGGACCGCAGGTCCCAGGGTAGAACATTTTATTTATTCTTTTGTTTTTTATATTTACAGAGAATAAAAAGTAGTGAAAGAAAAACACTAAAAATGATATGATACAGAATTTCACTATGCAAAATGATAGGAATTCAACAATGGCTCTTATGTTACATATTGTCTTCAAACTGTTGTTCAGATTACCAGATAGAACTATGAAAAATTCTTCCAAAATTATAAAAATTTAAAACAGAGAGAATAAAACATAAAAGCATTAACTGCTCCTTTCAATAAACCAGCATAACTCTAAGGTACAATTATCCAAGCTAGTGTGTGTGTGTGTGTGTGTGTGTGTGTGTGTGTGTGTGTATTTCTTTTTCTTTCTTTTTCTTCTTCTCCTTTCCTCATCCTGGTTACTCTTTCCCTTTGAAGAGCTTCTTTGTTTTTCACGGTATCTATTGCACCTTTCAGATTTTATTTCATCTTTCAAGTTCTTACGTAGGTTTCCTGCTGGAATTATATT
>NW_004524628.1:368204-381896 GCF_000260255.1 Octodon degus
TATATATATATATCACAACAAAATGGTCCACTTATATCCTCCTTTTTCTTTACTTTTGTCAGAAATGTGTATTCCATTGCCATTCATACATTGTAAGTGCGTGAATTCAGCAGAGTAATCCAATATAGTTGAGTAGTCCATAATAGTAGTGGGTTTTCCAGAAGACTGGCAGTGTCAGAAGTTGTTGATTTATATTAGTTTTAACAGTAATTCCTTTTCTCTGGGTCAGAAACTAAGAGAAACTTCTAACAAATTCCTGCACACATTGGCCTACAAATTAGAGGAGGTGAAACAAGCACCTCCTTTCCTAAGCCCCACAGACAAGAGGACACCCAAGATCACATCTCATCCTTCCCTCTTGCCTTAAATATCTGCCCCCCAAAGTTCACTCTACTTTCAGGGATGATCATTTTAGGGGAGCTGGTAACAGTGGTTGATATGTGAATGACACACCATAGATGTCCTTGTCCTAATATATGAAGCCTATAATGGTCACCTCCTACGACCAAAGGAACATGGCTGATGGGATTAAGACAAGGATTTTTCAAAATGGGCAAGGTGCAAGAATTACTGTCAGAGCAATTGCTTTCGTAGAGGGGAGGAAGGTGGGAGTCAGAGAAGGGATTTGAGGACACAAATAGGTGTTGACTGAGAGGAAGAGGGGCAGTGGGTGGGGACAAGGGAGCATCTGGGAATGGCAAGGACAGATGCTTCATCCTCCAGCTCCAGAAGGAGCACAGCCTTCTTCATCCTTGTGTTCTTCTCACATGGATTGGAACCGCTATGACTAGGAAACAACTCTTTTTTGGTACTTGAAGATATTGAAGTCATGGTGACCTTTTTCAGAATGTACAGGAAGCCACACAGGTAGCTCTTTGATCTCTGAGCATGTGTCTGTCCCCAGACCTCTGAAGTGCTTTCACCTTACTAGTGACTTTCTCCTTATTAGTGTTTTTCACAAGAGAGACTGAGTATTTTACTGAAAGAAGAGCTAGGATGAAAATTTTCTCCATGTGTAGCAATCTGGGTGAAAGAGCTATTTGCACGGTAAATCACATGCAGTCTGGGTATGTGGCACATGCTAAGTACTGACGGTGGAGGGAACCTTTTATCTGGGTTTGCATTCCATGTTAGAACAACAAATGAGCATTGTAGCGCATCACATGTGAAGGACTTAATGAGTCAGAGCTTTAAAAAAAAAAACAAAACAGTAGATAGAGAAAACATCAGGGAATTTCATTTTGTTTCCTAACATATAGTGTGAACTAAACTCTTTTAGAATTTGCAAATGACTTAGTTAGGCTCATGTTTCTGAGAAAAGCTGAAAATGAACTAGCTCAAGGTGAGCGTGGCATGGGCAGAGGCAGCAGGGTGGGGTGCATTTCTCATTATTCTTGCTCAGCCTTTGTCTGCTTTTGCAGGTTGTGGGCTCGGCAGCATAAGTGTCTCTGCAAACTAGCACTATATTTCCGCAACTGGGTTTCAGTCCCAGCCCCACTGGTCATCGATTAAGTGACTTTGCAAAAGCCACTGATCTGCTCTGGTCATTTGATCCCCCATCCGGGAAATGAAAGGCTGAGGTAGGATGGGGTTTCTGGAAGAATAATCAGAAGACGTTGCATGAGGTGTTCAAAAGGTAGCACATAGTGCTCTGGCTTATGGACTTGGGTATTTTAGGATACAAATGCTATAGAAGATATCACTAGTTGGATGCCATTTTCATTTACAGATTGCCAATGTTATTTGCACAACAGGTACCTCACTACATGCCATAGAACCATTAGCACAGTGTCACCAACTCTCACCAATCCATTCATAGGATGCATTAGAAAGTTAAATTAAATGATGGCAAGAAAAATCACCACAAGGCATTTAATCAGGGTTTTCCTTGAGCTCCCTTGTGCTAGACTCCAATAACTGTCGTGACTGATTATTTAAAAAATTAAGGAGTGGTGATGAAAAACAGCAGAAAAGCAGTTTCTCACCATTCTAGGAGCAAGGTACACAGTCAGCTTTTCTGAACCAAGACAAAGGGCACTAACGGGGGCTCCTTCCAGAGCTTCTGCAGAGGAATCCACCCATGCCTCAGCAGTTTCTGGTTGCCAAGGCTCTAAGGTCTGGCCACATATAGCTATGTTCTCATCTCTGTGGCTGTTATGGCTTGTGCCTAGTTTTCCCCACAAAGCCCCATGTAGTCATAGCTGTGGCTTTTCTAAGGTAGCCTGCCCTAGCACGTGTGGTGCTTGTATTGATTCATGGTGCAGAGCTAAACTCAAAAAAGCTAAGATTCAGTATGTGGGGGCTGCCCAGCCTATTTAGCCTTGCTAAGACATAAGGGGAAAAAGATGCTCTGAAGGCCCCTCCTTTGCTTGTTTTGCTACCTTCTGCCTGACAGTTCTCTCTCCTACAATGCTTATTTGCCACACCAACCTGCTTTAGAGCCAGCTGATGATAGACTAAAATCACTACACAGAATGAGATAAATAAACATGGCCTCCTTTAAATTTCATTGTCAGGTATTTTGCCCAAGCACTGGGACACAGGCGCGCGCCACCACGCCTAGTCTCATGCCACCACACCCAGTCTCATTGCATTCTCAGCACACCCTGGGGGTGGGGCCAGCACTGCACACCTGCGATGGAACCCTGGTCCCTGTGTCTGCCTAAGGAGGCACTTTAATCCACTGAGCTATCTGACCAGCCCTATGCTGCTCATTTTGCAAAGCTATTTTTATAGTTTTGGAAATCCTTCACTCAATAAAAGGTCACTGAATGGAATCGAAGACCACAAGCATTATAATTTTATAACTAGTATAAATTTACAAAAGCATATTTGGGTATGTAAAAATACATTTTTTAAACACTTCTCTTCATCTCCACTCTTCTTGGGGAAAGTTTGGGCAGAAAGGATTAACAAACATGCTAACTCTCATGACACCTGCATGGAAAAATACACCTGAAAAGTCTAGATCGCCAATGCCAGGGCCTGGGACCCATAGCCTTCTGTGAGGAACAGAACAAGAGCTGAGCGCCAGGCGGGGTAAAGAGCCCCCTCTGCACCCACAGCTGCTCTCCACTGCTACATCTCCCCCAGCTCCACCTCCTGTCTGGGCAGCGATGGCTTCAGATTCTCCTAGAGCAGAAGCCTTATTGTGAACCCTGTGCGTGCAAATCATCTGCGCCGTGTGTTCCTTACAGAATCAAAACCATGCCTGTCTGCCACTTTCCCATACATGTAAAAATTACTTTATAAGAAACCAGTCCCTGGGGCCAAAGGTGCGGGGACCCATGCTTTAAATGACAGATTTTTGTTTTAGTGATAAGCCATTTCCTCCAACATTCACAGGGCATGAAGGGATCCTCCTTCTCTTCCTCCTCCTCCTCTTCCTCCTCCTTGTCATCCTTCTAAGCAGCCATGGGGCCTGGCCTGGCTTCTGCAGGTACCAGTGCAAATAGGTGTTCCTGTTGCTGTGGAGGAGGTTCTCGCTAGACCTGCAGGAGATGGAGGCCTGCGCTCCAGGGCTGATGGGCAGGGAGGGTGGGGTGTGGGTCAGCACTGCAGCACCACCGCAGCCTGAAGGGACAGAGAGATACAAGGCCATTTCCAATCATGGTGACAGTATTCCTGGCTTTCCTCTTATATTTATTTAAAGATAATCATTCTTAATCATGGTATCAACTTTCAAAAAAATATTCATGTATTTACAACAGCCAGGTATCTCTCAATTAATCAAGATGCTCTTTAGAGCTCTGGCCATTTGAACACAGTCTGTAAGTCTCACAGGATTGAACATTGTTTCCCTCAAGCAAAGAACAAAGACCTCTACTCCATGTTCAGAGTAACCTGACAACCCCGAGGTCCCATACAGACAGGCCCACAATCTCTCTCGGATCTCACCAGGGATGCAGAGCACCAGCAGCCCCAGGAGCTGAGCAGGGAGCCTCATTTTGAGAAGCTTAGCTGAGGAGTCCAGCCTAGCCAACAGAAAGCTAGAGCTGAACTTTTATCGCAAACTTGTGAATGAAGGTTTGATCTTGAGGATAATATGCAAATCTTGTGGGAGCTGCTATGTTATGAAACAACTTAGTAGGTGAAATAGAGAGACAGCAGGAGAAGGGGAACTCCCCTGTGAGCAAAGTGACATCCCATATGCCTTAGAGAAAGCCAATTAGAGTTTCATTCAAAGTAGACTTCAGTGATGGGAAGAAGGCTCTGCAGACAAAAGTTTAGATCAAGGACACATGACACTGGTCGGCCACTCTCATATGTCATGATGACATGTGGGTAAGTGTTTAGGTGTAATCTGAAAGCTAATAAATGTCTCGTTCATTTTGCTTCCAGGAAAATTTGAGAAAAAGGCAGCACTCATCTGCACAGTCCTGCAGGGTAGAGGGCCTCCAGACAAAAGGTGTCCTTGATCCAGTTGACTAGCTGTCTAGAGCCCACTGCCATGAGGATGCGCATGGGAGAATGTTAGATGCATTTCCTGGAATACGCCTTTCCTGGGACATGAAACCCTCAAGCACACTGTGTGAAAGCTTAACAAGAAGAAAATATGTGCCTCTTACTTGTAGATAGTTGGCAGCCTACCTTCAGGAGAATGAAGCTAGAATCAATTCTATGCCCTAGACTATGTTTTTTTTTTTTTCTTTTCAACATGTATGAGACCAAGCAAACATCCCTACAGAGGCATAGCAGATAAGTATAGTTAAGATACAACTTTATTTTGAGCAGGAGGAACAATAGCACAGCACTTAACCGCCATATTGTAGTCTGAATCCTGTTTAATGCCCTAGACTATGAAGGGAAAATTCCTTATCACCAATTCTTACAACTTGATGTGTACAATTTAAAGACTATCCTTTCAATTCCCAAGTAATATTTAAAAAAGAAGATAGAAAGTAAAAATTTGCATTTAAAAAATACAAAGCCTATAGCATTATTTTCTAACACAGCATTATTTTGGCTCTCGGTCTCTTGCATTTCACCCTAATTATAATATTTGAGCAGTAATACATCAAAGCTAGTTGACATTTTTATACAAGCTATATGAGCTCCATTATCCAGTTAGAATGCACTGGTATTATAATCCTTTTTGCGAAACCTGGGGATGGTATTATAATTATTATAAGCATTTCAATGCACATATGAAGAAGTCATTCTAATTTTGAGGCCTGTTAAACTTTCCATGCTATTCTGTAGTATTCAGTTTACAAGTCAGAGCTCCTGAGATGCTGTCTTTATCTATGTTAGCTTAGCTATAAATGTCCCTCAAGTGTCTCCTGTGTCAGAGGGGGACCCAGGCTGGAGTTGCAGGTCACTCTGGCTGTGACCTGGAAGGGCGGATATGTGCTCCTCCTCGCTCCTCCTCTGTATCTTAATTTCCCGGCTTCTGCAGGATGAGCAGCCTTTGCCACCCAGCCCTCTTCCACCATTTCCACCTTGGAAGCAGGAAACCAGTGACTGCACACACTGAAAACTGGGAGTCCAGGAACGTTCTCTTATTTTTTAACTTGTGAGTGTCAGATATTTGACCTAAAAATGCATGAGTGATGTACATTGTACACTGTGCCCAAGAGGATGCAGAACAACTAGCTAAAATTTTCTTCAGGTCAAGTACCATAAGTCCTTCCTCACTGGCTGGAAGCCATGTGGGTGTCTCTGCCCAGCACATGTCTGTGGGGACTGTGTTCACAGGTGTCCCATATGAAAGCTTCTGAAAATTTGCTGTTTTTCTTTCTGGTGTTCATTAAGCACAACTTATCCAGGATAGCCCTACTGTAACTAGACAAAGAGTAAATGAAAGAGTGGATTAAGAGGGCAGGATGAGTGTGAGAACACAGAACTAACTCTGAAGATACAGGCAGCTCGGGCTGAAGGACAGGTAAGTCTACCTAATGAATTCAGAGCAGGAGCACACAGACACACTAAGCGCTCGGTTCAGAGATGCAGGAGAAGACTCCGCAGGGGTCCTGTAAGGGGGGACTCAGGGGATAGCCAGAGAGCGGTTTTGATCTCACAGCTGTGCCCAGCCTGTTTCTCTAAAACCTCCAGAGACCTGAGCCTCAGCCCTCATGGGGCAGGGGAAGAGCCTGCAGCTGAGTGGGGATGTGAGGCTGGGCACTTGGCCCTGCGTGTTGATGTCCAGCGTGACCTGGGATCCAGCCCCACTTCCAGACTCAGGCTGGCTTCATCTGCAACAGCGGTGTGGGTGAGAAGGAACCGCAGAGCTGGGCCACGGTCGCAGCTGTGAGCTGTGGATGCTGCGGATGCCTTCACATTGTAGAGGACACGAGCCTCTGTGCAAGGAGTCAGAGATGGAGCCCGGAAAAGGATGTACACGGGGTTTCTCCTGGAAATACAGGGGCAGGAATCATGAGTACTTTCAGACGCTAAGATCAAGCAAGTGCAGAGGTCTGATCAGACACAACACAGAGTCAGAGCTTCAACCTCAGTGTGTTCAAGCCTGAGTGTCTGAGGATGAGATCTGGCTCTGCCTCCCTCCATAGTGGCCCAGAGAATCAAGACAGGACCAGAGCACAGCCCGGGCTCACATCCGCCGTGCTCCTCCCCTGCCCGATCGAGTACAGAGCATTTCGGATGGGTCATTGCTCTGTCCAAACTGCCATCGGGAACCAAAATACCATGAAATGGGCTGTATAAATCAAGATAATTTATTTTCCATAATTCTGGATGCTGGAAAAAATCAAGTTCCTTCAGATGTCCATTTTGCTTTAGGCTCTTTTCCTAGCTTCTCAGTTTTGCTGCGTCTTTCGATTTTCTTCTAGGGTCATGAGCAGGGTGGACAGGGGTCTCCGTGCCTCTTGCTCTGAAGCCATCCTTACTCTGGGGTTAGCACCAAGCCGTGTGATCTCATTAACTGTTACTCACTTCTGGTAGGTCCATTCTCTAAAAATATCCCACTGGTAAGGGTGTCAGCATTTAAATCTCTGGGATATAATTCAGTCCCTAAGAGATAGTCTTTAGTGACAGAGAAAGGGCCAGACTTAGTGTAGTAACTGAGCTTTCAGTCTCAGAGAGGTGTGGGATTCCCCCACGGGCCAGCACCCTGGCAGCTCATCCCGTGTCCCTGGTCATGCTGATCCACTGGGCCCTGAAGCCGCCCTCCTGAGGGAGACACTGTCATCTCCCCAGTGATGGCCAAGATAGGGCCCACTCCCTTACTTTTTGTGGAGCTTATCTGCCATCTAATGATTGAGCTGTGACATTGCACTTAGCAGGATTTTGGTCACTGTGGCCCAGTGAGTGCATCCTGCTCTTTTAATTTTAGTGTCATCCATGGAGATGTACTAAAGAAAACAAAAAGGTACCATTAATTCAATGGAAAATATGAGAAAGTGTTGGGGCAAAATAAGTTAGAGAATAATAACAGTTAATGTACTGTGTCTCATGATCCTAAAGTTGTGGACTAAATGTCAAGCACAGTACAAGTGATAAACAAAATGGGTCTATGAAAGAAGCAACAAGCAACTTAGTGGACAAACTCTGAAATTCAGTGAACCATGAGAAACTCGTAGTGTAAGTGATACAGACTGGCTCATTGGCATGCATCTTGGAAACAAGAGCTTACATAATTTGGGAGAATTTATGAACTTATCCCATTTCCTATTTCACTATGTGTCTATCTCTCTGTTTGTCTGTCTGTCTGTCTATGTGTTATAGATACAGATGATATAGATATATAGGTATATTTGTATGTTTCTTTATCATATAAGAGAAACCATGAGATATTTAAGCATATATATCCAGTGTATGTTAATTAACATTATGCTCTCAAATTGCATCCACTTGTCTACGAATGCCACCGTTATTTCTTTCTCTGCGCCAGGGTAGTGCTCCTCTGTGTGTAGATGACATGTTTTCTCCATCTGCTCATCTGTTGATATGCACAGACATCGTTGAAGATCTAGTTATTACAAATATGCAGCTATAAACGCGGATGTGAATGTGGCCTGTAATGCAGTGAGACTCACTCGTTTTGGAAGATACCTCAGGAGACGTAGCTCAGTCGAGTGGAGTAAGAGGAAATGCTAGTGAGGATGTGGGGAAAGAAAACCTTCCTCACAGCTGGTGGGAAAGCAGACCCGACACAGCCAGCAGGTGGCTCAGGGTGGAGATTCCTGGCGAGCCTTGCCCGCGAGGTTCTTCACTGCTAGCTATGAAGCTGATGCTGCCTCCCACACTAGGCCAGTTCTGTGTGGAACACTGAGTTATGCTCTGTGTCTACGTTCCAGGCATTTAGATGAGGACAAAGAATGAACAGGCAAAAAACCAGCTTTTGGAAAATAGGTTGATCGCAACATAAGTCTGGGCAGCAAACTGTGATGTGATTTTGAGAACAGCTAGAGGCTAAGGGCAGAGGACGGGGTAGGAAGCTAAGGTCCTCTGGGCGGCATCCGTCAGGGCAGCCTGGTGCCTCCCTCCCTTGGGTACTTCTCTGAGCACTGACCCCCCAAGGTGCTGCAGCAGCCCGGAGGCCCCCAAGGCCACCCCAGCTTGTGCACCAACAGCAGACCAGTTTAGTAGCCTCATATCTAATAGTACCAAGGATGCCATTAAATTTTACATCAACACAAGCCAATGGACAATTGGGCTATCACGAAAAAGTTCTAACCTGATCTGATTACTATCATAACCACAAACCACATACAGCTGTACAAACTTTGAAAGGGAGCAAGTGCCAAAGGAGTAATGAATGTACAATTTCCTTTTAATTGTCACCATGATGTGGCTAACATTCACCATGAGATGCAGAATGGATTTAGCAATAAGAATAAGAGACCTCATGAAGACAGACAGGCTGCTACTCCTTACCATAGTGAACTCACAGCAGCGACAGTGCTGACAGAACTTCCCAGCTGCAGTGTTGACAGAAGCCTTGTCCACCTCCCCTCTGCAGCTGCTGAGAGGCGCAGGGCTGTGAGCCCCGCTGCCTCTGCCCCATGTTGGGACCTGCGCCCTTATAGGGAAACCTAGCAACTCAGTGTAGCTCACATGCCGGGTCTTCTTTTTCACTTCCTTTTGTCAGGTTTTTCAATAAGTTTCTCTGTCTCAGTCTCTGGCCCAAAGGATGATTTAGAATAGGAGAAAAATCTCAGCTACAGAAAATGTACCTGTTTAGTAGGATGACCTCAAGTCTTTGTGTTTTACTAATACAGTGATAGTTCAGTTGTTGAACTCAGTTTGTCCCAAAATCTTGGTTGAATATCAAACATTCTGAGAAGTGAATATACTTTTCCCATATGAAATATTGGAACTCTTAATTAATTAGTTCTGATGCTCCCAAACTGCACCTATGGAGTAACTTTGTTTCTTAAGACTTTAACATATTTCCCAATTATTATTTTTGACTCTATTATGGTTCCCACAGCTGTCCTCATTGCTTTACTTTCGGAACCATAGATAGGAGTGCTTCTGCAAGTAGCCCAAGAGAACAGAGCACAGGATTTGTGTTGTGACTCACCGAGGCCTGCATCATGTGCTATTTGATTGGGCATGGGGGTGGGGTGGGGATTTTTCTGAAGATTCGCCCCTTTATGTGCATGGAGAGGGGAAATTAGTGACTGACTCTTGTCCCATACAGGTTTTCTTTTCACTCATGTATTAAGGTCTCACTACGCAGCTTGGATTTGTAGTGATACCCCTGTTTTCATCCTCCCCAGCGCTGGGACTGTTGGCATGTGCCACCACACCTGGACACAATGGCCAGCTCAAAGATACTGGGGATGGACCTGGCATGACATGTGGGACTGGGGATAGAACCCTGGTCCCTGCACTTGCCAAAGCAGGTGCTTAGTCCACTGAGCTATCTCGTCGGCCCTCCCATACAAGATTATTCAAGTCAGATTTTTGGTTCCACCATGGAGCAAAGCTACCAACACTGAATAAATTGCACCAGACTTTGCAGTTGGAGTCGCTGAAGTTTGAAGCAGTTCAAAGTGAAGATGTCACTGTACACACATTCAAGGCTACAGATTGTCCTCTTCCCAGCTCTTGCTGCCCTCTTCTGCTGTGATGTATGTGTATTTTCATCTGTAGCATGATATTTATAGTATTTTTAGATATCTGCTTACAAATGTTTTGTTGCACTTCCTCTGTTGAAGGAATTTTTCAATTAGTCTTCTACTGTTGATTTGCAACTCAGTTCCATTGTCCTTAGAGCGGAATAAATGACTGTGATCTGACATTATTACAAGTTAAGACTTGTTTGCGCCTCACTCATGAAATGTCCTGAAGAATGAGAGAAAAACACGTGTTCTCTGCTTCGGGCTGTGAATGGTTCTGCGGATGGCTGTCCTTCGTGTGTGATGTGTTGCAGACTCTGTCCTTCGCCTCACTGCTCTATGTCTGGTTTTTGAATGCATTAGTGAAAATCCAATGCCAATGTCTTCTGCTCTTATTCAATTCAACAGTAGACACTGAGTGCTTTCTAGATTGTACAGCTTTAATGCATATGATACTAAATTGTTGCTGTTTGACAAATTCATCTCCACTTTTGAAGTCATTCATTTTTGTGAATGGAGTTGATTTTTTGAAACATATTTCTCTTATCATTTCTGGATAGTGTGAAGTGATACTTATAAGATCTAAAAGTGAGTGGAAGTTGAAGTAGAATTATACATATAAATATTTTTTATTTTTTACATTAACTTAGGACTCAGGACATAAAAGAACCTGTACTGTAACATCCCTAAACTCAGTAAAGTCCAAATTTTCTGATCAAGGAGATTATGGGGCCACAGAGGAAAGTAACCGATGATGTACAGTGTGCCTAAGGAGAGTCACATGGAGAGAAAGCATTCTCTCAGGCTTTCACAGAGAGCGAATTATTTTCATTTATTTATTTATTTATTATTTATTTATTTATTCAGGTCATGATCTCATTATACAGCTCGGACTTATATTGATCTTCCTGTCTCAGCCTCCCTAGCACTGGGATTGCAGGCATGCACCACCATGCCTATTCTTCATTGGCTGGCACAGTGTGCACCCAGGATTCTTGGCATGGCATGGCATGGAGTACTGGGGATTGAACCCGGGTCCTTGGGCTAGCCAGAGAGGTGCTTAGATCGCCCTGTTATCTTCCCAGCCCCACAATATTACTTAGAACTGCCCATGTGTGAAACTCCTGAGTGCTTTCACCTGCTCTAACACCCAAAAGTATATAACTCTGGCATCTTTCCAGCTTCTGATGGCTGATGAGCAGATCAGACATTTGACAAAGCCTTAAAAAGAGCCATGAGGGGACCAGGTGATAGTTGATGATGTCAGGATGCACTAGGTTCTCTTCTCGATGACATTATTGAGGATCCTTGACCATGAGGTCAGCAGAGAATCTCAGCTGCAGCTCCAGGGAGAATAGCAGCTGCTCCCTGGAGGCACTGTGGAGCTTAAGGCATCAGGGGAGAACTAAGAAGAGGGTCCAAGCCAACCGCAGGCTCTGTGCTCACAGTCCCTGTGACTGAGGACTCCGCAGCCTCCTCAAAGTTTCTAAGCCGTCTCCCCTGAGCTCAGGTTGGCTCACACCCCACAGCTGCTCCTGCAGGCTGAAACCTTAAGCATCCCAGGGACAGTGTGGTGGGGGTCCTTGCACTGTTCAGAGCTGTGTAAGTGTCCTTCAAGAGTGTAGGAGGCGCCCACAGACTCCACACAGGTCACTGTGGGAGTGAACTCAGCAGAGCTTCGGGAGGATGCACTCCCTACCTGTGAAGGACAGTCTGATGGGCAGTCATTCTTTGTGAGTGTTATAGTTCTTTCTCTATAAATAATGTTTTCTTTGGAATTTCTGTTTAGATATCCGATATACTCAGATTCACCATGGAATCCGTTCCCTTAGGACAAGCAGTTATGCTGTGTTTTATTTCTTCAGCCCAAAACAAGATTTGTTTTCCTTCCCTTTACCATCATCAGGCCATGTCATCCCAAGTAGCCATCTTGGCTATTTCTGGTTCAGAAGTGTGTGCACACAATTATTTTAAGTGAGATCCATCCAAAGCACATATTTTCTATACAAGTGCTACTAGAATAAAAAGGAAGATTTGTTTTCATTTCATGATGGTGTCATGTTAAAGTAATACATTTACTTTTTCATTGAAAACATTTCATACATTGAAAGAAAACTTAATGCTAAAACACCATCTCTGAATAGTATTTATTTTAAAATTTAAAAGAAGCATTATCTGCATACTCTGGTACAATGTTTTGAAGATTGAAGGACCAAAATAACACTATGAAATGGAAAGCACGTAAGACACAGTGGGAACATTTAAAGACCAGAGTAGATAGTGGGCAGACCTGGGGGTCTGGGGACCTAAAGCTCCAGAGAGAAGCCCTGCAGACTGAGCTGGTGTGCATTCGTCTTTTTGTTTTCTCTTTTTCTCTTGCTGATTTTGCCTGAATGTGGATTCATTCACCTGAAACTATGCATGACTTCCTAAAAGGCAGAAATTCTCCCAGAGTATGAACATATGAGGTAGTGGTTGCTGCCCTGAATTTTTCTTAGTTTTCATAGTTCATATTTTCCCTTTGTACCAGAAGGATACTGATCCATGTCTGAGTTGGGGATATTATTCCCCATCTTCACTGCTCCTTTGCTGACACAGGGCCTGCCGGTGTTTCAGGTCACTGAGCTACTGCACAGTAGGTGCTCTACCAATGTCCCACGCCTGATTGGTTGGATCACGTCTTTTGGAATAAGCCCTTCTCTATGTTCAATCACTTCACTTCTGGTCTTTGCACAAATAATCAAGGGTGATGGGTGCAGGCCTAAACATTCCTTCATGACTCTGACTCCTTTGAGTCTTACTGCAGCAGGTTTCCATCCATGCGTGTAGGCAGCGGCTCCTTCGGTTCTGTGATTCTTTACAAGAAATGCTTCCCCTCGGATGACCTCAGATATATTCTTGTCACACTGCTACAGAACTAAAATGCTTCGCTTCTTGCAAAGAAAATCTGTCGTGCTCTTTGTGCGATGCTGGTGGTGTACAAGACAAGTTGTGTAATCTGGGTTTACGGTACATGCTATAATTTCCTGTTTGTGGAACTTCAAGAACTTTCTGTTTACAACAGCAGAGATAACTTAAGCAAATGACAGACTGTCTGCATCAGAACCTCCTACTTTCTATACACTGGCAAAAGCCTCATTGCAGACTTAAAGCCTCAGGTGGGCATTAACTCTCCTCAGACACTGCCCCTGAGGTAGGCCTTGCAATGCCTCCCCTGCGATCTGGACAAATAGAGAACATATTTAGTAAAAATGATAAAGAAGGCCTGGGAAAGTGGCAAATTACAAATTTGTGAATGTTACCAAATAATGTCCTTCCACAATTATATCAAAGTTATTATATCTAGAGATATATTGTATTGTCCAAATCTGCATTAATTGCATGATCATTAAACTATTAAGAAAAACAAGCAATGCTTGGCTGATTATCCTGCACCTGTTTTAATATCAAACTACAGTCTTATTCATTTGTCAGAAAGTACTTGGCTCGCAGGTCTTGCCATATATGCTATGTCTGTGCTGGTGCAGGCAGCAGGGCCTTTGGTGGGGTTTGGATGAATTTAGTTGAGGCCACAATGGGGCAGACACTCAGCTGCAAGTTGGTGCTCTGAGTTCCTCACCAGATTACACAGAGGCAGAGAGGGAGATGGAGACAGGGGTGGAGGAGA
>NW_004524628.1:382001-398082 GCF_000260255.1 Octodon degus
AGACAGACAGACAGACAGACAGACAGACAGAGAAAGAGACAGACAGACAGGCAGACAGACAGGCAGAGGCCGAGACTGAGACTGAGAGAATATTCTATTCAGCTCTGCAGTCAAGGAACACACTAGGCCAGCTGGGCCCCACCAAGCAGGGAGATTTGTGTTCAGGGCTGTATCTCTGTGGGAGGAAGCTGTAAACCTTGCATGCAGTAATACACTCCCACATCCTCCGCCTCCACCCTGCTAATTGTCAGGGTGAAATCTGTCCTCGATCTACTGCCACTGAACCTGTCTGAGACCCCTGAGGCCCGGTTGAAACCTTCATATATCAGGAGCTGTGGAGACTGGCCTGGCTTCTGCAGGTACCAATCCAAATAGGTGTTTCCATAGATATGCAGGATGTTCTCACTGGACCTGCAGGAGATGGAGGCTGGCTGTCCAGGGGTGACAGACAGGGAGAGTGGGCTCTGGGTCATGACAATATCTGCTGTGGATCCTAAATGAAGGAGAGAAAAATACAACCTTATATACAAACGCTAGGAGGAAATTTATTGATAACGTTCCTTTCATTATCTATTTTGCACGAAAGAGTGCTCACGATTTTATTTGGGTCCAGAAATATGTACAGAGAATCTTCAAAAGTGATCAGTAATATGAGAGGCACAAAGGACACCCGCAGATCACCTACGCCATCCCCATTCACCTTAGTCCCAGGTGTCACCAAAGCACAGGCCCTGGCTGCTCCTGCACTGCTCCTCACTTTCCCAGATTTGTCCCCACAGTGCCCCATCTTGAGCCCAAGGCCAGCAGAGCTCACACAGGGACTGAACCCCCAGGGGCAGCACTGGGGCCCGGAGCTCTCCCCTCCCCCATTCCCTCCCCCACCTCCCCTGCCCTCACCAGGGAGGCAGAGCACCAGCAGCCCCAGCAGCTGAGCAGGCAGCCTCATTGTGGGCAGATGAACTGGGGAGTCCCGGTCAGCGGAAGCCAGGTTGGAGCTGAGCTTTTATGTCAGAGCTGAAGGGAAGATCTCGAGAGAATATGCAAATCCCGCGGCAGGTGCAGCAGTGGTGACCAGCTGCTGCTCTGTGAAGTGGAACAGACAGGAGGAGGGCGGGAGACCTCCCTGCAAGCAAAGGGCACTAGGGCATCCTGAGAGGGAAACAAATGGAGTTAGTAAAAGGAAATGGAGTGCGTGTCATGCTTTAAATTTGAGTTAAGGACACACAACCAGAGATGTGCTGTTCCAAAAAAGCTCAGATTTGAGAAAATGGAGGCGTGCTAGGATCTGAGAGGTGTGAGTCCTCAATTTGCCTGCTTTCTGCCGAGCTCATTCCGATCAAGGCGCTCTCGTGCCCGCTAGCACTGAGGGCAGCGCATCTTCAAAGGAAAGAGCTCTTGGCCGCTCACCAGCTCTGGGACCTGCTGTCACTACGTTAAATGTAAAACCATTATATGCGCGCACTCAAGTGCAAGCTTTCCTGGAACCCAAACTCAAGAAGAGAAGTCGGTCCAGCGCTCTGCCACGCACAGCAACGTGTGTCTCCTGGAGGTCGCCTGCAGAGAGCTCTTTTTTTTTGCAAGAACAAATACAAAATAAGATTTTTCAGTAGAATCCAATATAGAATTCCAGATCATTAATTGTTACCTTTGGTATACATAATTTAATAACTGCAGCACAGGGCCGGCGAGATAACTGAGAGGCTACAGCACCTGCTTAGGCCACCGCAGGGACTGGGGTTTGATCCCGAATCACATAAAAACTGAAGACATGAAGGAGAAAAGGAAGGAATGAAGGAGGAAGTGAAGAAAGTTTTGAAATCAGGAAGTATGAGCCCTATCACTTTCTTTTCATATTCATGATTATTTTGGCTATTTCCTGTCTAAGATTACTTGGCTCTGCTCACATTGTAGTTCAATATAAGCTATAACATGAGGTTGACAGTTATGGAAAGAGGGGGCGACACTTGGATACAGTTTGCATTAATCTGCTTATCTCTTTTAGAAATATTGATATTGTGATTATTTCCAGTTTCCAACCCATATGCATGAATGTCTTTCAGGCTTATTTTTTGTTTGGTTTTTGTTTGTTTGTTTTGGTCTTTTTGGCTCAGGGTGCCTCCATACAGTGCAGGCTTGAACTCACTGTGTAGCGCAGGCTGGTCTTGCCCTCATGAGGATTTTCCTGCCTCAGCCTCCGAGTGCTGGGATTACAGGCATGCGTCACCATGCCCCACCATCTTTTTCTTAAAGGAGCACTTAATCCTTCAATTTCATTTTTTCTCCCTTTTAATTTCTTATAACTTTCTTTTATTTTTACACCAATTTGGCATGCTTATATCTCATAGTCTAAACAATTAATTTGAAGACAACTTTATACAATATAATCATTATTGAACTCCTATTACATTCTTTAGTGAAATTCTGTATCATTTCTGAAGTTTCTTTTTTACTATATTTTGTTCTCTTTTAAAAATAAAAAAAAAACAAATAGCAAGGAAATAGCTCAGTAGAATAAGCACTTGCCTGGCAAATGCAACAGCCTGAATTCAATCCCTGGTTCCACCAAAAAAATAAACAAATAAATAAACTTTCTTTCTACACTGTTTGTATTCTGTGTAAGTCTGAGCAAGCCAGGCTTGCTGTCTTCATTGTATATGCAGAATAATCAGGGGCAGAAGCTGTACATCGCCTGTATTCAAAGCCTTGTAAATCAGCCAAGAGTGGTGAGAATTTTGCCTTCTAAATCCCTGTATCTAATTTCTGTTCTACACTCCATGTCATCTTTTGTACCCTAGCTTCCCTTACTCTTTTTATTTTCACTGTATTTTACAGAAAGGTCTACAGTGTGATCAGGGTCTCACGACTAGATCGGACTCATTGTGATTCTCCTATTTACAGCCTCCCAAGTGCTGGGATTATTGGCGTGTGCCAACACATCCAGTCTCAATTGCCTTCTCAGAGTGCCCTGGGGGCGCGGCCAGCGGGGCAGGCCTGAGGATTGAACCCCAGGCCCCTGAGCCTGCCTGCAGGTGCTTTAATCTGCTGAGCCTTTTGGCCTGACCCTCCCTTACTATAAAGAATTTCCCTACATTATAAATTCTATGCCGAGCTTGATTTTCACATGAATACAAAAAAACTCTAAAGAGTCCCAGAAAACATCAGTTAATTCAAAATGAAATGATACGTAAGACATTGATTAAACTCTACAAATACAAACAAAATGGCCAACGCAATAGATTCTGGACTTCTTTTGACAGACAGGAGCAGTACAACACAGGGACCGCGAGCATCATCTGTAGAAGGTGAAGAAAATAGGCAAAGGAAGGAGATGTGCAGGCCGACTGCACCCTGGAGACAGATGCAGACATTCAAGACAAGGTGAGCAGCTGGGATTTGCTCTTTCTGAGTCACTGAACCCCAAGGACTGTCCTTGTGGGAACCAGACCCTGTCCATGGACACAGCAGCTGCTCAGGCAGGCAAGGACCTGATTCCTGATGGACACAGAAGCCAGTCCAATGGCATCATGGTTGCAAAAGAAGAACTTTGTTATGAAGTCAGCCAGCACGGAGTTCAGGGTCATCCACATCAGATATGCATCCTGCATTGTTTGCAAGCAGTGGGATGTTCAGGGAAGGAGAGGAGAGGAGGAAGGCTGCTGGGTGGCTGCAGAGGGGAAGCGGAGGGCTCAGGGCGCCTCCACCAGGGGCAGAGGTCGCTGTGCCTCTTGTGGGTCACAGGGTCATGCTCAGGGGAGCTATCACATTGTGCATGAAGGACACTAAATTGCAAAAAAGTTCATTGATTGGACTGGCTGGATTTTACATATACTCATCATAGCTTAGGTGTAAACTGTCCTCCAATAGTCTCCTGTGTCCAAAGTTTGGGCTTTCCGAAGGTGATTTGATCACAGGAGCACTGCAGACATCAGCAGATCCATCCACTAAGGAGGTCGTTGATACATGTAAGAGAATATTCAGAAAGATAAGACAAGGGGAGTGATCTGGAAGGGTGTAAACTTGTCCCAGAGTCCTCCTCCTCCTCTTCATCTTTCTCTTCCTCCTCCTATTCCTCTTTCTTAGTTTTGACTTGTTACTCTTGCTCATCTTCTTCCTTTCCTTCTTCTCCTTGTCCTGCTCCTTTCTCTCTTCTTCTCCTTTCCCCTTTCCCCTCCTCTCTTTCCCCCTCTCTGCTTCCCAAGTGCTGTGCACACAGTAGCCAGCCGCCGATGCTCCCTTCACCCTGTTGTTTCTGCTGGAGCCAGCCAAATATACACGGAATGCACTGAACTGGGAACAAATCATCGTTCTCCTGCATGAGAATGTGACTGCCATGTATTATCTGTGCCTGATCATCAACAAAAGAGGCTGATAGAGAAATATCAGTGCAGATAGAGGAGTTCAGACAGTAACTGTATCCATTAATATGGACAATTAATCTGGTTGAAGAAATGTGAAGAAAAATTTAAGGAAACCCAATGTTCAAGCTGTAGCATGGATACTACTGGCTGTTTTTTGCCTGAACTATAGTGAAATTTAGGAGCAAAAATGTGCAGAATAGAAAAATGTCACAAACATGCTGATTTTCCAGAAACAAAGCCCTGTAAAGTTGGAGACAGGGGAAGTATGGGTGTTTAAAATATGAACAAGAAAAGTAGGTATCAGAAAAATAAGGAAGATCATAGGAGGGCATCTCAGGAAACAGCTGGACTTCATAGACAGGAGCTTCCAGCTTGTAATGGATATACTGCTAATAAAGACTTGCTTTAAGAAGAAAAGCCTCGGGCATCTTGCTCATTCCTCGCCTCCCCCAAGCTCACGTATCCCAGTGACCAGAGGTCGCCATGTCTGCTGTCAGTGAGGATCAGGCAATGCGAAGGTCATCGCAAATGCTGGCATCAACCACAGTGTTAACTTTTGCAGCAGTGTAGGATAACGTTTCAGGGACTTGCCCAGAAGTGCCCACTCACTGGGAAAGATCAGTTCTTGGGATTCCTCTTGTGGATGAAGACCCTGGAGTCTGGAGCCTTTCACTTCACTGCATTGTCTTCTCATGAGAACAGTATTTTGTCAGCTCTTGCTTTTCCTTCACGGGTCAATGACCCCAGAGTGCCCCTCAGAAGGACTTTTGGGACATCAGGCTTTGCCGTGACCCGGCTCTATATAGCCTTTCCCTCTGCCTGAGCTCCAGTGTATGTGATGAGTGTTTATGATTCTGCCCTAACCCAGAACCCTCCTATTTGTTTGAACACCAGATGAGAGAGCCCTGCTGTGAGCTGAGGACAGGAAGACACAACATGGTCCAGCCTGGGAGGGCACAGAAGCCTGCTCAAGTCTTGAGGCCCCAGGGCAAGGGGAAAAGGAACATCTGAGGGAGGAGGCCCTGCAGGACAAGAAGAGAGACTGGCATCACCTTCCTTCTGCTCATAGGTTCGTAAGACACCTGAGTGCTGACGTTAGGTTTTAGGAAAGGGCACCACAGTCTGATCAAGGGCAACCTGAAATGGGCTTTTGAAGAAAAGACCTACATAAGAGAGATCACCTTCTGGGGTCAATGACATTTTAATGTGACAAGCTTTAAAACTCTTACGCAGAAATTGACAACTCCTCCAGTAAAAGAAACACAGGTTTTCAACAAATGAGCTGATCAAGGAGACCTTCACAGAAGAATTCTACAGCTCCTTCTTCTCACAAATCACCCAGCGGCTGCTCCCCTCCTGATCCCTACAACGTCTCTTCTTACCAGCCTGTAGGGGAGACTGATCCGAGCGCGCCGCTCCTCAGTTTGTGTACCTGGATCTCACAACGAGACTTTCCTGCTGCAAATGGCGCGTTGGCTTCTGTGTGCATCATGCAGTGAGTTGTTTGGTTCTCAGAGAAGAAATCTTGGCAGGCTCTGAAAGTAAAAGCGTTAGAGATTGTTCATAAATTTCAGCACTGAATTCTTAGGACAAACAATCCGACATGACTCGGGCCTCTGAACGCTTTCTCCAGCGTCTGCAGAAGCCTCGCACTTGCCCCTCCATTATTCTATTGGTTTTGTCAGGGGGAACCCTGAAATTATTCAATAGATCATTTTACTTGAATTTGGATATTTTCAAAAAATGTATCAAATTTTCTACCATTTTATAACTAAACTTTTCTCCATAATGAGCTACTCCAAATTCTCAGGTTTATACTGCAGGTATGACAATATAAATAAAATTTTAAAGGACTGGAAAAATGGAAATATTTCTATTTTATGAGCTGAAAGGCTTAATAGTATTAAAACACGTACACTTCCAAAGCTTACATGGAAATTCAATGCAATCTGTATCAAAATCTGTTAATTTCTTTTCTTTCTTTTCATAATTGTCAATTCCAACATTTAATTAAAATGAAAATCCAAGAAGCAGAAAATAAGTAATCCAATTAATAAGAAAAAATAACGAATACTAGAGAACCATGCTGTGCCACTTAAAGCTCTTAAAGGCATTTCCATTTTTCTTTCTAATGTGGGTAAAATACAAGGAAGCCTGTCACGTGGTAGGCAGAGGCTCTACCGCTGGACGGCACTGCCACACCCGGACTTTAATCTGAAATACAAAACTCCTGTAATCAAGATGCTTGGTAGTGGTATAATTGTGAGCCTGCTTATGGATGGATTAGAATTGAGATTGCTCACCCACAACTCTTATATCTTTAGTTACTGCTATTTGGCAAAATCAGCAAGACAACATAATGGAAAAAGCAAAGACTTCGTAAAAGTTAGATCTGGGGAAACTGTAGATCTGCACTGAAATAATAAGCTTAGGCCTCTGCCATAAAACGTATCCAACACTTAGAAAAAATCTTACAAATACGCAAATGTATTTGGATATTTTCAAAAAAGTATCACATTTTCTACCATTCCTGAATTGATTGACAATGTTCGACCTCCTTGGTCCTTGGTGAAGATCCGGGAGCTGGACAGTGTGAGATCCGGTGAATGGAGTGGGTGAAGCCCGCTGGGATGCTCCACACGGCTGCCTTTCCGCTCAGCGCAGCGCGGCAGGCCAACGCTGAGTTTCATACCAGACCTCATAAGCACAGGCGCTAAAGGAACTTCCATGACTGCTTCAAAAAGTAGCAAGAACCGTGGCAGAAGTGTGTTCGAGGTGAGGTGGGATAAGACGCAGGGGAAAAACAGGAATATTATTTTCTCCTCATCATTTCTAATTTAAACATTCACCTATTTTGAGCACGCCTGATATGCAGAGAGCTCTCCTCCAGCTCCTTGCCAGTCAGCATTTTTACCCACGAGTTTACTCCCTAGTGGGCACAGTCGCAAAGTGAGAAAACACACCTGACTTTAACCTCCCAGTGCCTGGGAGGCAGGAATCCTGCTGAGGGGGACCCGGCCCTTCACACAGGGCGCTCCTGCCAGCGGAGGCGGATCTCAGCATCCCAGACCCACCCACAGTCAGAGAGAAGCTCCATTTGGCTGTGATGGGGCACATGTTACTCTGTGTCCAGACTCAGAAATACCCAGACCTGGCCTCTGTGTACTGATTGGCCTGGGTATTGTTCATTCCTAACCTCAAGTTTATTTCTAATGGTCCATGCCAGACTCAAACTGTGTGCATCCAATTATTTTAGTTGCAATTCACATATATAATTCAGCAGCATCTTGCAGCAATGCATAAGATGAACTCCGGTGGTGAAAACCTCTAACCACTGCTTCCCTTGGGGGCTCTCCACTCTGAAAGTCCCCCCAGGGTCTCTGTGTCACATCACCAGGACACACGAATCCCGTCTTCAGCATCCTCCCCTCCTCTGAGCGCCCACCCTGGCACCTCAGCCTGGCCTAGGCCGCTGCCATGAGAGCTTCTCCCTGCAGCCTCTCAGAGCATCACCAAAAGCGCCGCGCTGCTGCCTCCTGGTGGTCAAGCCTGTGTCTGTGATCCGCCCTCAGATCCCTCCGGGCACACACAGTGCCGCACCCTCTACCCCTGAAGCTCTGACTTCTGCTCACTGGACACAAACAACCGACGTCCGCAGCTGTCTCCACAAGACGGACAGACAGCATACGTGGATTGATCTGCAGCAGCACTGGTAAAACCTCCGCGCAGTGTGAAGTCCGTGTGAGAAGTCAGAAACCGCAGAACTCAGACAAGAGAAAGCAAAGCTGACTCTGAGTGGTGGGTACAATGGTGCTAGATATAATTAAACAACTTTTCAGAATATAAATGTTGTCACCTATTAAGATCTAACTGAACGTTATGTAGCACTATGCAATGGCAAAGTCACTTCTAGTGCCTGAAAACAAGTTCTGATTGTTACAGTTTATGCAGAAACAAATAACAAACAAAAAAACTTTAAAATGTACAAGAGAAATGTGTCTATGCAGTATTTTAAAAATAGTGTTGTCAGGCCGGGGAGCTAATGTCTGACAAGCGCATGGGCCTGAGTTTGATCCCCGGCACTGAAAATAAATAAATAAATAAATCAGTAGAATAAGGGCTTGCCTGGCAAACACAAGGGCCTGAGTTCCATCCCCGGTTCCACAAGAAATAAATAAATAAACAAACAAACAAATAAAAAAAATTGTGCAGTAACAGAATAGGAAAGCACTTCAGGGTGTCTCTCTCCACATGACCACGAGAGGGCGCACGTGCCCAACAATGATGGCTGAGGGGGTCCCTGCACGTGTCTGGGTAAAATGTGCAGGGGCGCAACCTGGCCCGCTCCGTTATCCATTTTCATGGCTTGCTGTTTTCACCCAGGAATAATTTCACACCTTTTCCCACTACTCATTATTCCAGTAGACTCCAGTCTGCAGGGCAATCAATCACGCGAAACTCAATGCCTTAATCGTCGATTGGGGGTTAGCTATAATCCCAGTCTGCCCCACATTCAATGACACATATATCCTGGGCAGGGCTAGGGAAACGAGTACCGAGGTGCGTACTCGCCAGCACCGCGTCTTTGGAGTGTGGACGAGTCACAGCTGAGGGTCAGGAGGACAAGGGCCACCGTGGTCTCTATCCAGGTGCAGGACCTGCAAAGCCAGTGTGTCCCCCTGTCTCTCTAACACACGAGTGCTCACAGCCGCTGTCTCCTCTGGGCCGGCCTCAGGACAGCACTGACCGATCCAGTCTCAGCGCCTCAGGCTCTGTGGGCGCGCTCTGCCCCTGACTGCCAATGATAGCAGAAACAGCAGATTGGATCCAAAGCCTCTGCCCTGAACTGCGACCTCGAGCTCTGCTCTGCCTTTCAGTTCTAAGACTGGGTGTCTACAAGTCGTCCTGCCTCAGATTCCTGAGTTACTGGGATTGCGGGTCTGTGCAGCCTGCCCCGCTGATTTGTACTTCTTAAATGACGGTCCTGTGTCCTTCAACAGTGACATGTGTTCATACAAATTCAGCATGAGGCACTTTTGCTGTATTACAAACATCAGAGAGGGAGATCGGACACAAACTAAGATGTCTGTGACGTCACCAGGCGATTCCATGTACGTAACCGGCACTGCACACGTGGTCAGCCTCTGATGGAAACATTGCTTAGCCGGGTATGTCTGCACTAACAGAATGATTCATGTGATTAAATAGTTGAACAACTTCAAGGCAAAGTCTTCTAATATGCTGTTTATAGTAAATTTTTATTGTCTTATTTAAGATATTTGACTATAATTACACATAATACTACCTTATAATTTATTTTTTATTATATCAGTAGTGTGTTGATATCAGAATTGTTAATTTAAAACAAATTTGTATTCGGTATTGCCTTTTTATTATGCACGCTATATTCCTTAATAAAAAGGAAATAAAAATAAATTGGGAAACATTATCATTCCTCCTTCTATGGAAGAGCTTTGAAAAACATGCAACTTGCAAACATAATGTCTACTGAAATAGATCGGACCCACAGAATTAACTAATGCATAGTTTCTCTCAGGCGCGATAGCCACAGTATTGGGAAAGAGTACAATGAAAGAGAAAAGACAACAGTGAGAAAATCCAAAGCAGATGGATCTTTGCAGGCGAAACCCCACAGGGATGACATCATGTGGTGCCACAGCAGGAAATGAGCAGGAATCGGGGCGTCTACCGGGTGCACAACTGCTGCAGACAGTGGGATTTAAATCCTCTGGGAACCCTGGACCTGTACCCCTGGGGACGAGGTCAGCTTCGGAAGTCTGGGCCCGCTGGCTCATCCTCCACAGGAGAAGGACGAGCGGCACATAATTGGGCCACTGGCCCCGTACCACGGAAAAGCGTAACATTTGAAACTCATAACACAGACAGAGCTGTACTGCATGAGGAGACAGTGATGTTGCTCTACCTCAATAAAGAAGAAGAACCATAAAGAGCGCATGTGAATGCTGACAGAATTAACTAAATTAACTCCATGATCACATGCTAATTCTTCTGTGTTTCAATTTCTTTATACATATAAAATTACATTAGGCAGAAATTCTGTTGTGAATTTTACGAAGTGTATATAGACATTGACCAAGAAAAACACAAAACTGAGGTAGAAGCAACTGAACAAGAATAACATTTCTCTGTCTCACTGCAAATAAGACACTATAAACCTGAATTATATTCTCATAAGCTAACTTTGATAGCAGGAGCTGTAGATGAAAACACGAGGAAAACAACGCGTACAGTGAAAATGAACGCGTTGGTCATAAAGCGCGTCTAGTTCATCGAGCTGCCCAGGCCCCAAGCCAAGGAGAGACCGAAAGGCTGAAGGGAAGCACGCTCCTCTCTAGGATTTACACTCACTCATAGCCACCTTCATAACAGCAGCCGTCAAATAGCAAACTGCAGCTTCTCAAGGCTGCTCCGCGTGTGCTCGGTGCTCACAGCAGTTTTCCTAGGCCTCCTCTCAAACTGTTTTCAGATTTGCACAAACAAACCGGAGACTACTAAGAGACCGTCTTAGTTGATAATTTCTCAAGTTATCAGGGGGAGCGTAACTGGCGGCAAGCCCGACTTTCACTGCTTCTAAGAAGAGAACAGCTCGCTCTCTCTCCACACTCTGATCCCTTGTGTAGGCTGAGGCGTGGATGCAGCAGAGTAGCAGGAAGGACGAGAGAGGGAAGTTGGGGCAGTGGGCGAGGGAACCACCTGCTCACCCAGTGACCTCGCCGGGAAGGAGCCCTTGCCATACCTCTGACACCAGAGTCCTCCTGGGCTGTTCTGTCAGAGACAAGGGAATCTCCTCATCTTTCATTTACCAAATATTAAGGTTTCTTTGTAACAACCAATATGATTCTTATCTGAGTCTCACGACTATCCCACTTTAGGGTGATGGAATCACCCATTTTTCATGACTTTGTACCAAGAGTGGAGCCCCGTGAGCACGAAGCATCTCGTAGGGGTTCTGTCCTGGCACCCAACCACCCTAAGTCTTCACCTCGTCCCATGTCACTGCAGACGCTTGAGGTAAGCATTATGCTGTCCATATTTCACTTTATCCTTCAAAATTTCAAAACCCAATTTTAAAATTGCAAGCACTACCCTTTCAAGCAGCAAACAGTCATTGTGGTAAATCAAACAGCCTGGGCGCTGGAGGCTTCTCCCTGTGCTGAATTCATACGAGTCCATCTCAGGATTCAAATGGAAACGGCTATTACCAGTTCTTCACAGCATGTTCCTCCTGAAGATAGGAAGTGTCGCCTCAAAGGTGCTAATAAAAGAATAAATGGTAAAGTAGGTTTTCAAACTTGGATAAGTGGAAAATACAAATCTCTGAATATTACCAAACATAATCTTTTAAGAAATGTACCCCACAGTTGAAGTTTTCAACAACAATTTAACTTTCACAGCATCGGTCTGCATGAATTCTCTGCTTCTTCTGTAGTTTCCATGACAACTGTGGGCAGACAGGGAGGACCGGACGGGCTGTCAGTCCACTTTCTCTGTCACCCTGGCTGGCTGCTCACAGGGCACTCAATTACCTCACTGTTCCTCCCACTTCTCTCACCCAGCATGGCTGCAGGCAGTGAGCAAAGCCTTCTGGGCCCGAGCAGTCTTCCCACCCTCACCCTACATCACTGCTGTCCCCAACAGGGTGTGTGTGTCCCTACTCCTTCTGAACTTCCTTTCTCATCCTCGAGCCCCATCCTGGAGGAGGAGACCTGCACTCTCCCACAGGGACACAATGCACTTGGGCAGCCTCTGACCCCACAGCTCCCCCTTCTGCTGCCCCTCCCCCCTCATCTCTCCTGTCCTCACCAGGGATCCAGAGCAGCGACAGCCCAGGAGCTGAGGAGGGCCCCTCACTTGGAGAAGCCGAGCTGAATAATCTTAATAAATGAAGCAACATTGCAACTGAGCTTTTACTTCAGACTTGCAGACAAAGTCCTCCCTGGAGGACACTGCACAAATCCCCAGGTGGGTGCAACAGTGTGTGAAGAGCCAGGGGGAGGCTGCAGCTGTGTGGTGAGCACCATGACTGAAGGCTCTTGCTGCAGGATCCACCCACACAAGTGAGTCTTCTTTGGCAAGAGGACACTGTGCGCTCCTGCCCCTGGAGGTTCCTGACCTTCCAGCGCCTGCACGCTGAGCTGAGACTGAAGTGTGGAGTCCAGCACAGAAGCGCAGTTTCCCTGACCCCATCCAGGTCCCGGTGCTGTTACAAGGACAAACACAGGCAAGTGTGTTTCACGCCTTTAGCCACTGCCAAGGCTGCATGGAGCATGGGCTCATGCTAGGGGACAGTGGAGCTGCAGTCTGTGGTGCATCCATGGCCCACAGGGGAGATGGCTCCTGTGAGTTGCTCTGCCACATCAGGCTGCGTAATTTAATGGGAACCTGGTGATATGGGTGACAGCCCCAGTTCTATCTGGCATGACAGTGACTTCTCTTACAGGTGGTGGTGATAAGGTGTCTCTGTCTCTCCCTGTCTCTCTCTGTCTCTGTCTGTCTCTCTGTCTCTCTCTCTCTCTCTCTCTCTGTCTGTCTCTCTGTCTCTGTCTCCGTCTCTCTCTCTTTCTGTCTCTCACCCCACAATGATGCCAATGTGACAGCAGAGAGTAAAACTCAGGGTCTGTTACTGCTTAGACCTAAGTGTGCCCCCAAAATCTCGTGTGTTCTGAGGTGGGGCTCTTGGTACATGAGGGAAATTCGAGGGTTCTCGCTATATCTCATCAAACCCCGGATGAGATTGTAATTTGGTAGACTTATGGGAGGTTATAAAAGTTTGCCAGCTGAGCTCTAGGTGAAGCAGGTGGGACCTGGTACAGACCCTCCCAGCAGCAGCTTCCTCATGGCTGGCAGGACGGCCACTGTCCTCAGGACTTGGGAGTCACGCTTGGTATTTTATTTGGTGCATGTGTGTATATTAATTCACGCACATTTACACCAGGAACTAAGCCCAGCACACCACATGTGCAATGCACGCAGCCTACAGCTGAGCTCTGCACACGTCCTAGGTTTTAAACTATACTTTGCATTTTATTTTATTTTTACTTTATTTGTATTTTAGGGAAGGGTCTACAGAGTGTTCAGGGTCTTAATACTAGATCAGACTCGTACTGGTCCGCCTGTTTACAGCTTCCCAAGAGCTGGGATTAAAGCATGCACGACATTGTCCAGTCTCAATTGCCCCCTTGGGGCACTCTGGGGCAGGACCCACACAGCAGGCCTGGGAACTAAACCCCTGGCCCCTGCACCTGCTTGCAGGAGCTTTAATCTGCTGAGCTGTTTGACAGGCCCTACTTTGCATTGTAGTTGTTTTATATTTTCCTTTGGATACAGCCATGAATATATTTGGTATAGACATACATATGTCTACTTTTATTTTTATGGAATCTACATAAGGGTACAATATTATATTGCTAAAACGAAGAACAAAATCAATTAATTTTCACCATATGTTAAATTATTACCATGGCGAAACTTGCTTTTACTGCAAGTTAAAGCCCCCTCCTCTACTCTGGTTTGTAATTTGTGCCTGTGTAATCTCCTTATTTCATGTAGATTTTTCTGGTCCTGGACATCAGCTGGTCGCACCTCTGTGGCTGCGGACACAAAAGGCCCAGGGCTGAGAGCGCGGCAGGAGGAGGGGCTTCCTCTCGGGGCGAGGGTGGCTATGTCTTGGGTTAGGACTCACACTGGGTGTCCACCAATGAATACATCTTGCATCTTTACATGAGATGCAGTCAACTGGCGCTACGAAAAAGAGAAATTCAGGGAATTACCTGTATTTTGGAATCTTCTACTGTGTATGAGGACTTTGGACAATCAACCAAAAGTTCAATTACTAGGAGGAGCTGGCTGTACCCCAGTCAATCTACATTAGGCATTTTGATCTAGAAACCTAGAAGCCCAGGACTCTAAAGACAGATTCCCTGCACACAAGCAAAGTATTCTTTCTCGAATCTCCTGCCGTTTTTACAGCCAGTTCCCATTTCTATTGTTCAGCTCCCATTTCTCTTTGTGCTCTCCCTAGCTTGTTTCTTGAAGCAATTGCTTTTAGCCCACCTAGCCGTCTCGCTCTGCTCCTCCACCTCTCCCTTCCTCTCTTGGAGTGCGTCGGCATCCACCAGGAGGAACACACAGACTGTGGTTTCGGAAGTGCAGAGAGCGAACTGACAGGTCTTGACCGGGCGTCTCTAGCGGGCCGCAGTCAGTTCCTCACATGCTGGGGTAGCTCAGAGCCTCTAGTGGCTCATCTACTGAGATGCTTTCTTCTTATCAGAGAGGGCAGTGTGTGAGATGCTTGGGGAAGCCACATGGCGAGCCCTTGGGGGATAAAACATAGAGCTACCCCCAAGCCAGCAATTACATCCCAGGTTCATATTCCTGAAGTGAAAAGTTCCATCCTACTTGTACACTTGTAACATAGCAGCCTTATTCACAGCTCAGTGTGGAAACTGTCCAGATATTCATTAGCTGATAAATGGAAAAGGAACCACATACGGACATGTGCCAGGATAGTTTCTGATCATGTAGAGAAAGTACTTAAACCCGATGCTCTCACCCAGATGGGCCATGGGAAGGAAGACAGACACAAAACACCATGTGCAGGGAAATGTACTTTTCTATAATATTCATAGCAGACAAGACTATGAACACAGTTGATGTTTTCTGTGCCTGGGGAGGGCTGAGGTGGACTCTGGGTCGATGCACACTGACAGTGAATGGTGCTGGGTGTCTCCAGTCGTGAGGCAAAGGGTCCAAGCTGACTCTTGTGCTGACCGCAGGATGCTGCAAGGGTCCTAACAGCCATGGAATCCTGCAAGGTATGCTGATGCATTCCATGGTCCATGAATTATATTAGAGATGTCAGTAAGCACATTAAGATTCAGAGAACAAAAATCCCTTCAGCAAGCAAGAACGAGAATATGTACGAAGGAGGTATTCATTGCCTTGGGCTGGGACCCACTGCTCCGACATGTCCTTTGTGACCCTGTGTAATGACCCATCCTTAGAATATTAGAGAACAGCTTTGGCCTATCGTGTGAGCCCACAACTTTCTGTGGATACTGTTAGAATAAGTCCACAACCTGGAGCAGCCCTCGGCCTCTGTCTGAGTTGGGTTCCTCTCATCCCTACTGAATGGGGTGCTGAGAATGACTAGTGATGCTTTTTCTTATTTTTGGTTTTGTTTCACCTTTAAGGGAGTAAGAGTGTTAATGGCCTTGATATAGTCCTAGCAATAAAAAGTATTTTGAGACAAACTAATCTAAGAATGCTATATGATTCATTTCGTATCTTTAAGTTGGAGGGGAACCACTGGTACAGTACAATGTCTAGCCTGGAGCTCGGATGCTTCTCAGGACAGAAAAGGCCATGATGACTCAGGTGTCTGTGAGGTCACTGAGACCACATGAATTCGTAAGACCTCGGAAGGCCTGCACTTAATGACAAGACCTATTTATCTATATTATTATTATAATTATTATATATCATTTGATGAAACTGTTGGTTCTGTAAATCTCACGTGTTTAGTGTGACTCATTTTCTGCTTGTTGTGTCGCCTTATTGTAGTGGACGTGAAGTGTACATCTGTGTGAGCTGATCTGATGCCAACACCAAGGAAACTACCTCTGTGTATGGCTGCGCTGTGCAGTCTGAAGAAAGGCCCAGCATTGAGTTGAAATCTTGTC
>NW_004524628.1:399037-401031 GCF_000260255.1 Octodon degus
GTCTCCTCTGTGGTCGCAGAACTTGATCCTGGTGACTTCCTCACTGACCAAACCTCTAGACGCAGCCAGACGGTGCTCAGTGCAAACCTACTAAGCCCTGGTTCTCTTCAGCTCCACTGTGTCTCATCATCTGTATGCACGTACTCACCCAGATTATGACAACAGCACTGTTGTGATTATTTAAATCCAGTTATGCTAAGTGCATATCCTAAGTGCCTCATTGTGTAGGGTTGAAATAAGTCTCTGCATGAGATTTGGCTTCCCGCTTTGCTCTCCTGTGCAGGGTTGCATCTTTCCTGGGGTCCCTAGTATAGCCTTACCCTCGTGGGAATTTGCAAAGGGCAGCATTCACTGAGGCTCAGTAGCGTAGCTCAGTGGTGACCACGACCCCGCAGATGAGCGCCCTGGGTCCCTCTTTCCTCAATGCACTGTCGCCATTTCACTGAAGTCAGAAGCAGAACTTTGCACACAGCAAGGAGCTGTCCCCTGCATGCTTCTCCACAGCACCCGACTGCAGTGCATCCGTCAGCCCAGCCCCTGCGCTTTCTCCTTAACAGTGTTGGAAATGCCCTCGACACTCCTAATGAAATATCTAACAACATCATGCTCACCAATAAAATTCTTTGTACGTTATCCTTCAGAGTAGAAAAAATAAGATCTCCGCTGTCATCATTTTTATTCAAAATGATACTGAAGGTGCCAGGAAATAAGACCAGACAGAGTGATCCAGTTCATTAGTTGAAAGAAAACAAGGGATATCTTCATGTACTTGCAACAAAGAGTTTTACATAAATTTCTAAAGAATGCACCAAAAAAACTCTAGAATAATATTTTATTATATCTCTGGGTTCACAGCCAATGCATTCACTGTGTCTTGTTAATTGAAAAGTATTGAGTTAAACAGATGTTTTCTGTGGTCATCATGTGGAAAACCTGATATTATTATATTTACATTTAGTTTCTTCAAAAGATACACACACACACACACACACACACACACACACACACACGGAAGTGTATTTCATGTGATGAAATCTAACCTATCAACTAACCATTTATTTAAGTTGATGATCAGTTAATAGAATATAAAAAATAAATCAACGACCTAGACAAGTCACAAAAATTTTAAGAAATAAAAATAGAATATGAATAAAAATATATTTGAAGAGTCTTATAGGGAACGGGAATATAGCTCCACAGTAGAGCACTTGCCTAGTGTGCATAGGATCCTGGGCTTGACCTCCAGCATTACAACACTGGGTGGGGGACTATCAGAGAAGTTGATAAAGACAGTGTCGTGCACCAGAGAAGCAAAGATAAATAAACTGAACAAGCAAAAGGAAGAGCCAGAATATATCACACATATACACAATCATTTCTACAAACATACTATTCATTAAAATGGCTTAGTTATACTATTTTTGAAAAATTTTCAGGAATAATTGGAAATGAATGTGAAATTATGTGTATATTGAAAAATATTGATACATATGGCATCATAAAAAATGTGAATTAACAGAATATCCTGATCAACAGGTCGGAGTCTGGAAACTTCCAGAGAAAGCACAGGAGCATAGCTTCAGGCCTTAAAAGCTGGCAAACATTTAAACAGACACAAACACATACACACAGTTACAGGAGAGGAACATTGATGAGTTAGACTTTAAGACACAAAAGGAAAGAAGCCTCATGTTCCTGTACTGGAGAAATAAATGCTTCTAAAATGTTCACACCATCCAAAGTGAATCACAGGTTCATTGTGATTTTCATTTTTTCTTCTTCTTGCTATCAGGAATGGAACTCAAAGCATATCACATGCCAAGTGCAGACTCTGCTGCCGAACTATATTCCAGCCCAATTAAGTGTAATTTCTATCAACATTACACTGGGAAATTTATAATAGGATAACAAATCATCCTGAATAAGCAAAGCATTTTCCTACCCTTTTCCAAAACCAATTTCCTCTCCACCCCACGGACTTGGCAGACTCAGGT
>NW_004524628.1:419693-421132 GCF_000260255.1 Octodon degus
CTGACAGTAATAAGTTCCAGCATCCTCAGCCTGTACACCACTGATGGCGAGAGTGAAATCTGTCCCAGACTCACTGATGCTGAACCTCGAGGGGACCCCAGACTGCAAAGCAGTGGCAGCATGGATCAGGAGTTTAGGAGCTTGCCCTGGTTTCTGCTGATACCAACATAACCAGTTGTTAACATTTTCACTTGCCCGACATCTGATGGTGACTCTGTCTCCTGGAGAGACAGACACAGAAGACAGAGACTGGGTCATCTGGATGTCACATCTGGCACCTGACAATGCAAACATAGCAGATATCAGCACAATTAAAATCATGAAAAAACAAGACTTATTTAACAAGCCCAGCACTCTAATCAAACAGTGCTGAGAAAACTCCCAGGCTGTCTCCTCTTACCTGGCAGGCAGAGCAGCAGGAGCCCCAGGAGCTGGGCGAGGACACTCATGGCCGTGCTGTGTCCTGCTTGAGAAGGACTCCTGCCCAGGGAGTGAGCAGCCTATGAAGAACCCTCAGGGCTGAGCTTGGCTCTGGGTGCATGCAAATCAGCAGGGCTGGGCTGGCTGTCGCAGCTGCAAGGCTGGCTTCTCTCAGCACCAGCCCAGACTTCTCTGGGGTCCCTTTCCATACCAGGGCAGCACAGGTTTCCTGCAGAGAACAGCTTTCTCCCTTGGGCTGCAGGGCAGAATCAGGCAGCTCTGCCATGAGCAGAGTGAGCTATCGTTCTCTTTCAGGCTCACAGCGCACTTTGTATCTCTGCTTTTTCTTTAAAGGAAGAATAAAATATTTATTAAATATTAAAACAGTGTACAGGCACAAATATTAAAACATCATACAACAATTAACAGAAAGTTAAATAGTACATAACTCAGAATCAGGTTCATGGATGTGTGAGAATTTGATGCATGGCTAAAGTGAACTATTGAACAAAATAAATTGGGAAAACTCACTAGTCGTTTGGAAAAATAGAAATAACCAATATATAGCAGCCACGTGACATGCAGTATGCGTGCTGCAATCCCAGCACTCATGAGGCTGAGGCAGGAGGGCTGTTGCAAGTCCAAGGCTAGGCTGTGCCGTGCTACATAGTGAGTTCAAACCAACCTGCCTCAAAAAACCAAGAAAGAAAATGAATGACCGATGTCCACAGCAAAATAAAGTTTACGTGGTGCAAGTATCTGAATGTTAAAACATGCCCTTTAATTAAAGTACTAAATGAAGACACAGATAATTTAATAATCTTAGTATGCATCTTTTTAGATGGTCATCTAACACTGCATAGCAACATTCCAAGGTGAGATTTAGCAACCATCAGATTTAGTAAATCATATATATATATGATTTACTTTTGCTGGACAGTATCTCTCCATGTTTTGAGTGAGCAATCTCAGAAGATAAGCATCAAGGAACAGTAACATCAACACAGTAAAAAATACTG
>NW_004524628.1:422027-423553 GCF_000260255.1 Octodon degus
CAGCCCAGCTTCATGCTTCCCTCCACGAACCCCTGCTGGAGTGGGTCCTGCAGACCCCAGCAGCCCCTGGATGCACATGCAGCAGCTGGCCCGGGGCTGCAGCTGTGGCAGCTGAGGCAGGGTGGGCCCCAGGAGTCCTAGGCTCCTGCAAGTGACACCCCTCTCTATCCCTGTCTCTGCACAGGGTGTGAGGAAGGATCCTTGCTTGCCTTGGGTCCCTGGCATCCCCTCCACTTCCAGCAGCACCTCCTTCCTTTAAGGGCATCTTGCCCACAGGATTCATGTATGACAAGTTCAGCATGTTGTGGACCACAGCTGCACTGAGATCTTATTGAGAACCGTGAACTCAGAGGTGGGAAGAGCAAAAACGCAACCACGGACTCAGAAGAGCTAGATTGGTCAGAGCTTGGTGGTTGCTAAGCTGGTGACTCTGCTGTCACTAAGTCACATGGAAATCATTGCACAACTTGTCCAAGAGGATTGGTGACATCCAAAATAAAGCAGAGGTGATAATATGTAAGGCTGGTGAGCAAAGGAACCTTTTCAAGGTAGCCAACACTGCTCCAGACATTTGAGATCAAGTCAAAGAAGGAAGTAGAATTCAATCCTGTCTAGATTAATTTCTTATATTCTATCATTTGTGTATGTTGGGACTTCAAGACTATCTAGTTTCATAATTAAGTAGGAAATTACATCTGTATCATTTGGTTCATTCATGATTTAATTTTATAGTTAACCTACAATTATTCTTTTATCTATAGTGATATATTTTGGGGCCCTTTCTCTATTTCTAATTTTTAGGTACTGTGTTTGATCTACTTAGTGCTTCATCCCTGGAATAATAGATGTTTCTCCTTCATGAAATATTCACCATTATCCTTGAATATGGTGAATAAAATAAATAACAGATTCATTCTTTTAATATTTAGTAGTTGTTGTGAGATTTCCTCCTGCATCACTAAACACAGTTATAAGTATACTGTTTGTGGGAAGAAAAAATATGAGTTACTACTGAAGAAAATCTCCTGAATCCTCTAGAAGCAGAAGTCAGTGCTGTATGAAAGCACGGGTGGAGAGAAACACAAACGGGCCCAGAATCAATGTTGTCTCACTCCACCTTCCCACAAAGAACTGCACCAGCTGAGCAAGTGGGTGGCCAGTGCTCTGCACTGAACACAGCCTCAGAGGCAGACTCCTGGGTCCTGTGGACTCTGTCACCAGGGCCTCACCCTGCTCGTGCCCCAGCTGGACCCAGAGCACGGGGACTTTGAGGGCCGGAGCCACACATCCATGGTGCGATGCTCCACATGATCAGGCTGATGTCAAGTCAGAAGCAGGAACCAAACTCTGCTAGGGCCTCAAGGGACTGACAGGGATGCAGAGTGGCAGCAAAGGGGAAAGGGGCAATGGCAGCTTCTGAGTCAAAGGCCCAGTCTGAGACACAATGAAAACATGGGATGGAATTCCACCTTTTGGCTCTCTCTCTCTCTCTCTCTCTCTCTCTCTCTCTCTCTCTCTCTCTCTCT
>NW_004524628.1:424218-425129 GCF_000260255.1 Octodon degus
TGGAAGTGTTTAACTTTTCATTCATATAGGGGCTCACAGCTAAGAGTTTGCCTTAGATCGTGGAGGAGACTTGGGACTTGGACTTTTCAGCAGTGCTGACACCGTTAGGACTTCGGCAACTCTTAGAGATGGACTAACACAGCTTTTGCACAGAAGGAATGAGCATGATTCTTTTGGGGAGGCAGGAGAAAATGTTCATGATTTATGTCTAGATGTTTCCTCAAAGACTCACGTAGTTGTGGGGCGGTCTTCTAGTGTTTGAGATTAATTCATGATCCAGTGCTGGAATTATGGGCATGTGTGTGCATTGGGATGCCCTAATTGTTAAGTGCTGCCTGCTCAGTGAATGGCTCTTGCTGACTGTTCAATTAGAAAGCACTCATTTTCAATCCTGCCCTATGTGGGAAAGGTCCAGTCATAAAGCTTGCAAAATAAGTTCATGTCCAGTCTGTCTACTGCATCTCTTCCAGGGGGTGGTTATCTGTAAATCCTTCCTGTAGTCAGTGACACTGTGCTGCTTATCTTTTTTGTTTCTTTGTTTGTTTGTTTATTTCTACTTTTTGCAAAGGGACCCTTAGACTTAGCCCTTGGCATGTGCTGACTACTGTGACTTCAAGTCCTCCAGGCACTCTGTTTTTAAATTTTTTAAAATAATTTTATTGAGAAACAAATAGCAATGAGATAGTTTCAAAACGGATTAGTAGGACAGTTTCAATAATTCATATGTTGCATAGTGCTGTCATCTTAGTGGTTATTCATAGTAGAAGATGCAGACATGATATCCTGTCCACAAACACTATTAGTACAAACATTTCTTCTCATTGAATTAAGAGAAAGTAGCTGTATATCTATCCTAACTTTTGAATATACAGATACAAAATGGTCCTAACTTTGTAGCCCCTTTTTTTGGT
>NW_004524628.1:426829-427345 GCF_000260255.1 Octodon degus
TAGTCAAAGAGCTTTGATTTATTCTTAAAGTTCAGTAATTCCTACAGCTTCTAATGAATATTTCTTTTACCTAATTATTAACATACTTTATTGAATTCTGATAGATAATGACATTTTTCAATGTTTATGTTGTTAAAATATTTTCAAACATATGTTTGCACTAAGCAGAAGATAAAATTAAGTGCACATAAAGCTAAGTAGGTACAATTCATTCTATGGTATACATAGAAAAAAATTTAAATGACTTCATTAACTACAGAATACTTAGCAGAAGAAACATCCCTAAAGCAAAGGTCTGAAAGACTCTATATTGCTGAGTGCCACTGGATCAGGTCCAAGGTCAAATGTACAAACTTCTAATTTGCTATATAAGATTATAAACAGCAAAAAGAGTACCCTCTTAAGAAAGAATAAAATAGAAAGAGACAAAGAATTCCCATTTTTCTTGCTTTTTCCATTCCACCAGGAGCCCAGGCTACTGGGTGGTGTTGGGTACCACCCGGGAAGGGCTTTCTC
>NW_004524628.1:427901-443642 GCF_000260255.1 Octodon degus
ACCTGACATTGGAAATAAAAGATAGTCACAAATTAGCCTTGTTGACAAGACTTCCATGAAAAGCCAGCCAGTACTGCTCCCACTGCGTTGAGGAAGTTCCCAGTGTTTTCGTCCTTACCTGAGAAGCAGAGCAGCAGCAGCCCCAGGAGCTGAGTGGGGACCCTCATGGCCATGCTGAGTCCTGACTGGGACCAACTTCTGCACAAGGCCCTGCCAGCCTGTAAAGAAGCCCTCAGGGCTGTGCTGTGCTCCTTGCACATGCAAATCAGTAGGGTTGGGCAAGCTGGCCCAGGTGCAGGGCTGGCTCTTCTCTATCACTTTGCACAGGCTCAGTGTCCCTAGCTGTCCTGGGTTAGACCGCAGTAGCTCTCATCACCTGCTTCTCCCTGGGACAACATGATGGTACCAGGCCTCTCCCCGAATACAGAGAACCACTCAAGTAGGTTTGGGCAGGGTGCCTGTCGCTCTCAGTGGCCTTGCAAGTAACGATGATTTTTGGGGCTCAGAGAAAAGGTAAGACTTTCACATCAAAGCATCAAATCTGAATCTCATTCCAAAAGTTTATTCTTTATGAATGTAAGGTCTTAGAGGTGCATATTTTCCATTCACTATAGGTTTTGTGGCCTCCAGTAGGATTGATATTTTGGGTTCTCATTATCACTTGTGTCATGCTATTTCCTAAAATCCTTTTTGTCCCTCCCAATCAGATTTTACAGGTAAGTTAGATGGATGTAATGATCACATTCAAAATAGAGACTTTGTACCTGTACATGATATCACCTGTTTTTCCCCATTCCCCTCCCGTCCCTTCAGCCCCTGCCCTCCTCCCCATTTACAAATCTTTGTTTTCATCCTTTCTTTTCTGTTTTTTTTTAATTTTTCCTTCCTTCCCTTCCCCCAATATCAATTTTTATTCATTTTTACCTAATTTTTACCATTAATTTATTTTATTCTCTCAAACTTGTTATTTTTTAACTTTTCTTTGTGCTGTTGATTTGTAATTTAATCATTGCCTTCAGAGAATATAGTTTCAACACTTCTACTTTTCTTGAATTTATCAATGTTCTTCTTCTGGCCTAATGTGATGTACCTTGGAGAAGTCCCAGATACACTTGAAAAAAATTATTCCCAGTCATTGTATGTAGAGTGTTCAGTGCCTGTCTTTGAAGTCTATTGGTCTGCAGTGTAGGGTAAGTGCAGACTCGGTCCTTTTTCCTATTTATCTTTGGCCTGTTTTATGCTAACTTGAAGTGCAGTAGTGAGGTCTCCTATGACCATTGCATTCACTTTCCCTTTTCATTTTTATTTATGACTCTTTCCTACATTTTAGGCTTCTAATGTGTGGTTCATCCATGTTTTTAATTTTGTTTGTTTGTTTGTTTGTTTGCTTGTTTGTCTCTTACACATCTGTAATCATTAAATTGTGAGTCTTATCACTTGGGTAATCTCCTTTGCTTACTTTGAAACTATTTTCTAGAATTTTTTTAATCTTTTTTACTGTGAAAGTATGCCTGTTGTTTGACAACTTGCATATTTATCTTGGTTTTTGTTGTTGTTGTTTCATTTTATTTTAGCTTTTCCAGTGGAGTGTTGAGCCCAGGGCTCATCCAGGCGAGGCAGGCTTTCTACTGCTCAGCTACAGCCATGTCTTAGTGGCCTTCTCCTCGTTGGCACAAAGTACACAGCACCCACAACATAATGGAGCAGAAGTTCACGTGGGCGCATGGTTAGCAGTGTTTTCTGTCCATGGTTAGCTGGCTCCAAGGCAAAGAAGTGCCGGGTGAAGAGCCACAGTGGATGGAAACCACACATATGGTGGCCGGGACACAGGGAGAGATGGGAAGGAAGGGTGAACATTTATGCTCTTTGTTTATGAATTTCTTAGATTTTTGGACTTGCTCTATTAATATAATCTTTCTCTTTTGGTGATTTTGTTTACTGTAACACACTTTGATTATCTCATTCTTCTTGTAATTTCTTTCAAAATTTTTTTATTAGTTTTAATGAGAAAGGAATAACAATGAAACAGTTTCAAAACAAGTTTTTTTTTTTTCTTGTTTACTTATTTTCCTTCTTTTTGCCTTATGGTGTGATTTAAATATAATGACTGAAATTAGTTACTAAAATTAAGTTCAAGTTGATGCCAAATTAATCTCACCCTCATTAATGAAAATCACATCTCCTGTTCATGTCTGCAGTAGGAACCCCACCTCCAATCTGAGTCTTTACCTTGGACCTCTCAGCCTACTTCAACCGCAAGGGAAGTGGAAACAGGTGTCTTCAGCATCCACACCCCATATCCTGGGAGAGTCTTGTGTACGTCACAGTTCCTGGCCAGAATTTTGCACTACAGCTTGACCAAAATCCTGCTGAACTTCCAAGGCACTGAACCTCAAGGAAACTTGCATGCAAAGAGCAACAGCTAGCATTGCAATCCTTGTCCTGGGAGGTGGTTTAGGCAATAAAGAAACGCAGGTTCTGGGAGGACATCTCTGGTCCGACGTCTTCTGCTCCTCCTTTATTCATGAGTAGAAATACTTTAAAAATACACAGAAGCATTCAACTTTCCTTAAGTACATTCACCTAGATTGGATTTAATAGTAATTCCTTTTTCTATATCAGAAAATCAGAGAAACTGTAAAAAAAAATTCCTGCACTAATTGAAATTCAAAAAAGGAATTGAAAGAAGCAGCCCATTTACTTATACCCAACAGACAAGAGGGCCCTGGATGTCATAATTTAACTGTATTTTTTCTTTGCACATCTGCCTTGTGAATATTGTTCTGTTTTATGCAACAATAATTTTAGCTGAGATGGTAACAATTGCTGATAGGAGAATAACACCCAGAAACGTCCATGTCCTGAGATGAGCAAACCACAAGTGTTACTTTCTCTGTCACCAGCAACCTGGAAGATAGGATTAAGACCAGGATTTCATATGATTTATATGAGGAGACTAGTACTAGCTTAGCAATTCTTATACTGGGAGGAAGAAAGTCACAACCAGGGTGGAATTTGAGGAAAAACAAGACATTGACTGATGGGAGGAGGGGGCAGTGGATGGGGAATGTGGTGGCATCTTGGAATTTGGAAGGCAGATTATTTAAGATCCAGCTCCAGAAGGAGCATAGCCTTCCTGAGTCCATGCTGTCATCACAGCCTGAATTCTGAGTCCAGAACCACAAAGCAGTTTTTATCGTGTTACTCAAAGATGATGCAGTCAAGACAATGCTTTGGTGGACCTGCAGGACAAGACCCAGGCGACCTACTGGATCTCTCAGTGTGCAGCTGATGCCTCCTCTCTGAAATATTGCCAAATCATTTGGGTCTAATTTTCACAAGGGATACAGAATACTTTAGTAAAGAAGACGTGGAATGAAGCATTTTTCTCCTCTATGTAATTTCTTGAGAGAAATAGCTTTATTAGTGTCACACAAACTGTGAATGTAATAAATTCACAATACTTGGGGTGAAGAGATGCTTATTTGTGTTTGCTTTCCATATTAGAATGAGTGAGAATTATAGGACATAGTATGACAGTGACTTAAAGAGTCCTAATTTAAAATGAAAACAGAAGAAAAAAAATCATGAAGTTTCATTTTGTTTCCTAACCCAAAGTCTGAGCCAAAGTCACTTAGAATTTGTAAGTTACTTAGACTCCTTCTGTTTTGGAGTTCAAAATGGCCTAAGCTCCAGGTCAGTTTGGAAAAAGCAGAGACAGCAGGGATGTAGGAGTTTCACATTATTCTGCTTCATTTTTTATCTCTTTTTCAAGGTTTTAGGTTCAACAACAGGATGGGTGCATCCACAAAGGAAGGGCATATTTTTAAGCACCTGGGTTTCAATCCCACTCCCTCTGGTCACCAAGTCAGTGACTCTGGGAAGCCAGCTCTGCTCTAGGAACACCAGTTCCTCCATCTGGAAACTGAAGCACTGGGGGTATAATGGGGTGACCTGAGGGTTCACCAGCTGATGCTGCCTGAGGTGTGTAACACGTTCAGCAGGTATTACAAAGGCTCTTGCTATGGGCTCTTGAGACTCTTAGGATGAGAATGCTATGGAAGATAAGACTGGTCGGAAGTCATTTTCAGAAATGGGCCATCACTACTAGTTGTACAACTAACAGTTCCCTCACTACACACCATAGACTAAAATAGAGATTAGACAAAGATCATGTGGCCCTGAAGACCTTCCAGGGTGGAGTTTCAGAACATGTGGAAAAGCTGAGGGGTCACATCCTGAATCTGATAACCCAGGCCCCTCCTATGCCAATCCCACACCCTCTTTACAAGCAGGTTGTGAGCCTCCTTGCTCCCTTTGCACACTCAGCAGATGGTGGCTGCTTACAGTTGTGGCAACTGAGACGTGGGAAGCTCCCGGAAGTGCAGTTCCTGAGCATTAGTGTGTCCTTAAAAGGTCTCCATTGAACTGCTGGAATATAAGTCCTCTCAATTGAAAAGGTCTTATTCATTCCTGCAAAATTATTCCTTATACGATGGCTTGCACTTGCTTATAGAAACGCAACACTGAATAAAAAGTGGCTACTCCATTTATTGTTTCTCATTAGACAAGAGAGAGAAATCATGAAGTAAGAATAAGAATAGGTAAAGAAGAAGTTAAACTATCATTATTTGCAGATGACATGATACTCTACTGAAAGACCAAAAAACTCCACCAAGAAACTACTCCAATTAATGCAAAAATTCAGCAGCATAGCAGGATACAAAGTCAATATCCAAATGTCAAAAGCATTCTTCTGCAGATAACAAACACACTGAGAGGAAAATTGGAGAAGCAATAACTTTTACAGTAGCACCACAAAAAAATGACATACCTTAGAATTAATCTAACTAAAGAAGTCAAAGATCTTTTCAATGAGAATTACAGTACTCTGAAAAAAAGACATCGTAGAGGATGTCAGAAAAATGGAAAGATATTCCCTGCTCCTAGATAGGAAGAACCAACATTATGAAGATGGCCATACTCTCAAAATTGTCATATAGATTTAATGCAATCCTTATCAAAATTCCAACAACATACCTCACAGACCTAGAGAAATCATTCCTAAAATTTGTTTGGAACCAGAAAAGACCTAGAATAGCAAAGGCAATACTGAGCAACAAAGACAAAGTAGGAGGCATTACAATTCCTGCTTGAAATGATACTACAAGGCTATTGTGATAAAATCAGCATGGTACTGGCAACAAAATAGACCTGAGGCTTTCCGCTGTGGACACCGCGGAGGAAGCATCAACAGTCTCTCTTCTGACCGCCATCATGTCTAAGTCAGAGTCTCCCAAGGAGCCCAAACAGCTACGGAAGCTCTTCATCAGAGGGCTGAGCTTTGAAACAACTGATGAGAGTCTGAGGAGTCATTCTGAGCAATGGGGAACACTCACAGACTGCGTGGTTATGAGAGACACGAACACCAAGTGTTCCAGGGGCTTTGCGTTTGTCAGTTATGCCACTGTGGAGGAGGTGGATGCAGCCATGAATGCAAGGCCACACAAAGTGGATGGAAGAGTGTGGAACCAAAGAGAGCTGTCTCAAGAGAAGATTCTCAAAGACCAGGTGCTGCTTAACAGTGAAGAAGATCTTTGTTGGTGGCATTAAAGTAGATACTGAAGAACATCACCTATGAGATTATTTTGAATAATATGGAAAAGTCAATGTGATTGAAATTATGACGGACTGAGGCAGTGGAAAAAAAGAGAGGCTTTGCTTTTATAACCTTTGATGACCATGATTCTGTGGATAAGATTGTCATTCAAAAATACCACACTATGAACGGCCACAACTGTGAAGTGAGGAAAGCCCTGTCCAAGCAGGAGATGGCTAGTGCTTCATCTGGCCAAAGAGGCCGAAGTGGTTCTAGAAACTTTGGTGGTGATCGTGGAGGAGGTTTTGGTGGCAATGGCAGTTTTGGTCACAGAGGAAACTTCAGTGGTTGAGGTGGCTTTGGTGGCAGCCATGGTGGGGGTAGATATGGTGGGAGTGGAGATGGTACAACGGATTTGGTAATGATAGAAGCAATTATAGAGGTGATGGAAGTTATAATGAATTTGGCAGTTACAACAGTCAGTCTTCAAATTTTGGACCCATGAAGGGAGGAAACTTTGGAGGCAGAAGCCCTGGGCCCTGTGGTGGTGGAGGCCAATATTTTACCAAACCACAAAATCAAGATGGCTATAGTGGCTCCAGCAGCAGCAGTAGCTATGGCAGTGGAAGAAGGTTTTAAACACTTCCAGGAAACAAAGCTTAGCAGGAGAGGAGAGCCAGAGACGTGACAGGGAAGCTACAGGTTACAACAGATTTGTGAACTCAGCCAAGCACAGTGGTGGCAGGGCCTGGCTGCTACAAAGAAGGCATGTTTTAGACAATACCCTTGCATAAGGGCAAAAAACTTGAGGACTGTATTTGTGACTAATTGTATAACAGGTATTTTAGTTTCTGTTCTGTGGAAAGTGTAAAGCATTCCAACAAAGGGTTTTAATGCAGACCTTTTTTTGCACACATGCTGTTGATTGATAAATGTAATACTCTGATCATAATGCTGAATAAATGTGTCTTTAAAAAAAAAGACCTGAGGATCAGTGGAATAGATAAGAAGAAGAAGAACCAACTACAAACACACTCAGCCACCTTATCTTTAACGAAGGGGCCATACATGCTCATTGGAAGAAAGATAGCCTCTTTAACAAATGGTGCTGGAAAAACTGGCTCTCTACATGCTGAAAATTAAAACTTGGTCCAGGTCTATCACCATGCACTAAGCCAAAATCAAAATGGATTAAAGATCTAAACATTGAAACTGTAAAAACTGAATCTCCTGGAAGAGAAAGTAGGGGGAACTCTTAAGGCATAGAGTTAGGGAAACTGTTCACAAACAAAAATCAAACTGCACGGGTAACACCTGAAAGAATTAACAACAGGGACCTCCTCTTACTGAGTTTTTGCATGTCAAAAGAAGTTATCAACAGAGTGAAAAAACAACCCACAGATTTAAAAAAAATACTAACTAATAAGCACTCAAACAAAGGTCTTCTCTCTAGAATTTGTAAAGAACTAAAAAACATAGGGCTCCAAAATTTAAAGACCCAATCCAGAAATGGGCATCCGAGATGAACACACACTTCTCAGAAGAAGAAATTCTAGAAACTAATAAATACATGAAAAATGCTGCACATGACTAGTGATACATAAAATGCAAATTACAACAACACTGAGATACCATCTCACTCCAGAAAGGATGGCTATCATAAAGAAATCAACCAACAACAAATGTTGGAGAGGCTGTGGGGGGAAAGGAACCCTTCTCCACTGCTGGTGGGAATGTAGACTGGTGAAATCATTATGGAAATCAGTGTGGAGACTCCTTTAAAAATGAGCACTGGAAAACCCATTCAATCATGCTATCCCCCTGATGAGAATTTTCCCAGAAGAACTGAAAATATCATATCATAGTGATATATGTGTAAATATGTTTATAGCAGCACAATTTGTGATAGCCAAATCTTGGAAGCAATCAAAATGCCCATCATCTGAGAAATGGATGAAAAAGATGTGATATTTTTATACAATGGAGTAGTACTCAGGTATAAAGAATTATAAACTCTATGCCTTTATATTTAAGTGGCTGCTACTTGAAGATATACTCATACATGAAATAAACCAGACCCAAAATGTGTAAATACTGTATAGTCTCCCTATTGTAAAAACTCAAAAGAAGAAAGAAAAATTGAAAAGTATAACACAACTAAATAGAATATGAGAACTTAAGAATTAAACAATGAAGAGAAGGCAAGGAGAAAAGCTAGTAAACATGGCAGGCACAAAACCATACATTTGTATACACAGAGTGGTTAAGGTGATGATCCTGAGAATCTCCATCAAGTTTTTGAAACTAGCGGTCAATTGGCAGGATTCTCACCCTGACTAACTATATATGCTGATACCTGTGAATGAAGCAATTGCACTGAGGATGACACTGTGTAGTGCCAGAGCCATGCTTGGTATCCCTGTCATTCTGGTCTTCTCAAAGCGTACTGCTTCTAATGTCATATCAATTGCTGCTATACTCTCTCTCAAGTAAATGTGTTGTTTAAAAAAAAACTGTAATAAATGAAAGCAAGAGACAAGAAAAAAATGTCATAGGACTGTCCTGTTACAATGTGGTATACAGTTAGTTTTCTAAATTACTGCATAAAAATTTATAATTATTTATTTCTATTTTTAACTAGTTTTTATTTTTTAATTTTTTCTCACATTATGGTCAGATTTAAAATTTAGCATATCAATGATTGATAGAAAATACCCGTTCCAAGGGCTGGGGAGATAGCTTAGTAGAATAAGTGCTTGCTTGGCAAGCACAAGGGCCTGAGTTTAATTCCCCATTCCAAAAATAAATAAATAAATAAATATAAATTAAGAAAATAACTGTTCCATGTTATAGCTAAGGCATTTTGTATTCAGACGGATACTGATGTTAAGCTCATGTTTGCAATGTGTAATACGAGGGTCATGCTTGGAATGCCTGTCATTCTGCTCTTCTAAATACATACTGCTTGTCATGTCATACCAATCACTGCCATAAGGTCTCTCAAATAAATGTTTGTTTTAAAAAAAGGTAATAAATGAAAACAAGAGACAAGAAAAAAAATGTCATGAGACTGTCCTGCTACAATGCTATATATGGTTAGATTTCTAAATTTCTTTGTAAAAATATGTAATTATCTATTCCTATTTTTTAAATTTTTTATCTTTTCTCATTTTTTCTTCATATTCTTTAGGTATTTAATGTTTAACATATCAATACTTGATGGAAAATACCTGTTCCATGTTATGTCTAAGATGTTTGATATTCAGACAGTGTGGTTAAGCTCAACTGCCTAAGTTATAGGGTAATAATATTAAGCTTCTCTTCTGGAGGGTTAACAACTTAAATTTGTAAATCAAAAATTAGAGAAAAAGAAGGGCTGCAAAGCCAACCAATATTTTGGCCCTAATCTTTCAAGGTCAGTGAGGACTCAGGACATAGATGAACCCGTACTATAATATCTTGTAACTCAGTTGTGTCCCAGATTTACTGATCAAGGAGATTATGGGACCACAGAGGAAAATGATCAATGATGTAGAGTGTGCCTATGGAGAGTCACATGAACAGAAAACATTCTCTCAGGCTTTCATAGAGAGCAAATTGGTCAAGCAATGGCCATGACTCATCCACATGGCTAACACTGACAAAGGATCTACAAACTGTGGTACACGGTTTCAGGGTAAATCCTGAGGGGATTTGACTGACCTTGTCACATACAAATGATACATTTCTTATACAGGTCTCACTTTATCTTGGTTTTTACCATCTAGCAGAAAAGTATAAAAATGATATATAACAAGTAAAGCCATATTAATATGTTGAGCTGTTAAAGGCTCAAGCCAACAACTTCTGACATTGCCAGTCCTACAGATAACCCACTACTATTATGAACTACTGGACTATATTGGAATATGTTGCTGAATTCACACACCTATAATATTAAAATGGCAATGGAGTAACCTTCTCTGACAAAACTATGCAAAAAAGGGGGTAAAAATGAAGGACCATTTTGTTTCTGTATATACAAAATAGTTAGAGGAGATATACAGCTACTTTTTCATATTTCAATGAGAAGAAATATTTGTACTAATAGTGTTTGGATGGGGTGTCATGTCTGCATCTTGTACTATGAATAACCACTAGGAAGACAACAATATGCAAAGTATTAGTTATGTAAACTGCCCTACTAATTGATTTTGAAGCTATCTCATTGCTATTTGTTTCTCAATAAAGTTATTTAAAAAAATCAAATGAAACAGAGTGGACTCTCAGCATGAAGTCCAAGCCAGTCTACATCGCGATCACCTGGAAGACACAGTCATACTGGGTAAGTTGCAGTTAGAGCAGTGAGGCAGGTTATTCAGAGTAATAAGGGAGAATCAAAAGGGAGGCTTTGTGTAACACAATGTGTTATTCAGTATTTCCACTAGTGTATTCTATACCATAAGGTGTTTTGAGATTAGCTATTGCTTCCATAACATAAATTCAAAGGCTTAGGCAATTTGAAAAGAAATCTACAGTAGTGGTAAAACATGAACGACTTACAGGAAATAGGAAATAAAAAAAGAGGAGAAGCAGACAGAATTTATTTATTTATTTATTTATTTATTTATTTATTGGTACCAGGAATTGAACTCAGGACCTTGTGCTTGCCAGGCAAGTGCTTATTCTAACGAGCTATCTCCCCACCCCAAGTGACAGAATTCAGATCAGATTTAAGACACAGAAGCCGCCCTGAGTCCTAAACAAAATGTGATTTGCATATCACTATACAATGGGTTTTGCCTGGGAGATGTAGATCAAGAAGGAGCCTGAGTGTGAATCTGGACACTGAGTGCAAACTCACCTTCATTGAGTGCAAGATTGTACTTGTGTGTTGTTGATTGAAAGATTCCAGAGATGTGGAGACACAGCGAGGGCATGAAGGCTGTACCACTGCACTTTAAATTTTGCTCTGAACTGAAATCTACTTTTAAAAAAGTGAAGTAAATCTTGAAAAATCTTTTTCTTGGAGCAAAGAGCAGGGCTTCTCTGCTGCTGTGTAAAATCCACATGACACCATGACACACACTGCTCAGGGGAGCTCGTCTGTGCCCTCCATCAGATCAGGACAGGCATGGTGAGGTCTCTGCTCAGTGCTGAGGAGAAGGAGGGAATGTTAGGGGGCAAAGGAGCCTCCCTCTATACTTTGACCAAAACCGCCCAGTGATGAGGAAATTTTGGCTGCACCTGAGGAAGCCCTCTGCAGGTGGAGACAGCAAAGAGAGCAGTTGGGCCGCCCAGCCTCACACTTCTGTTTCTCGTGCAGGATTTTGCTAGGGCTTGTGTCACTGTGTGATGGGTAGTGTAACTCTGTACACAGTAATACGTTACAGCTTCTTCAGCCTGTACACCACTGATGGCGAGAGTGAAATCTGTCCCAGACCCACTGCCACTGAACCTGGAGGGGACCCCAGATTGCAAAGCAGGTGCAGTATGGATCAAGAGTTTAGGAGCTTGCCCTGGTTTCTGCTGATACCAACATAACCAGTAGCCAAAATCTTCACTCACCAGACATCTGATGTTGACTCTGTCTCCTGGAGATGCAGGCAAGGAGGATGGAGACTGGGTCACCTAGATGTCACGTCTGGCACCTGACAATGCAAACAGAGCAAATACCAGCACAATCAAAATCATGAAAAAGCAAGACTTACTTGAAAAGCCAGCAGCTCTAATCATACAGTACTGAGAAAACTCCCAGGCTGTCTCCTCTTACCTGGCAGCCAGAGCAGCAGGAGCCCCAGGAGCTAAGCGGGGACACTCATGGCCATGCTGTATCCTGACTGGGACTGACTCCTGCCCTGGGAATGAGCAGCCTATGAAGAAGTCCTCATGGCTGGGCTGGCTCTGGACACATGCAGATCAGCAGGGTTGGGCAGGATGGCAAACTGCAGGGCTGGCTCCTCCAGCACAGGCAGCCTGTCTGCTGGGGTCTCTGTTCAGAGCAGGACAGCACAGATTTCCTGCAGAGAATGCGTTTCTCCCTGGGGGCTCAGGACAGGGGCAGGCTGCTCCCCCAGAGGCAGCCACTCTTGTGTTCTCTGTGACACAGAGCATATTTGCTTGAGCTCCTTCCCCATAGCCCTTCAACTGTCCCTCAGAGAAGAAGGGATGAAGGAAAACAAGAAGCCAGTTCAGGCTTACACTATAGAAGAGCACTGAAGACAAGACTGTGGGGAACTGACCAATTCTTGGAGCAGGTCGAGGTTTCTCTACACCCTAGGATTTCTACTCCTTCGGGGCTCAAAGACACACATGAGCACATAATTCTCCCATCTTCCAGTAAGAGCAGTTCTAAACATGAAGCAGATTCTCGCTCTTATTTTTCTTTACAGGATAATTTAGAATTATCTTTGAAGCAAAAAAAAGAAACTGAACTATGTATTAAAACTATAAAGTAAAGTGCACATTTGGATGGACTGAGGGTCAGTGCATCGCCTCGGAGGCAGCAGACAGAACACAAAGGCTTTATTGCTTCCCCATTTATCACTGTCAATGCACAGACTTCTCAGTGTCAGCCACAGTGTCCCGTGGTCTGAAGGGGGCTGCCTGCGGTGGCTCTGGCCTCTGTTCTTGTAACTGCCTCTGAAAGAAATCCATACAGAGATTTTCACACCCCAGCCCATTCCAGGTATGTGGAAATCATCCCAGTCCCTGTCCCCTTCTTCTTGACTCCAGCTTCTCCCTGCTCAGAGGCTCACATGATCCCCCCATAGCCTGCTCCTGCCGAGGCTGCAAAAGACCCCTCTGTGCTTCCCTGCCCAGCAGGTCAGAGCTGCTGCTGAGAACACTACAAAAAATGGAGATGACTGCTGTGAGTGCTTTAAATTTTTAACAGCCCATCTAAAGTTGAATAAGCCTGGTCCTGGGATATAGCTCAGCGGCAGAAGTACCTACACAAGAGGTACAATGTCCTGAGCTATATCCCTAGAACCTAAAATAAACACACAAATAAAGAAACAACCCTGAGCTCCTCACTTGCATTGGACAGAGAAGAGAGATTGGAAGTAAACTTTATGTACTGTGCTAGGAACAGACAGGTCTCTAGTACAAGGAAAGGAAATCCTCCTTAATAATGAAACATTTTAAAAATGTGAAAGTAAAACTGCAAGATAAGATAAATAAGAACTTATTCTTCTGGGGAAAGCAGGTGTATGTGGAGACTCTCAGCTTTCAGGATGTAGAGAGAGGAACATTGTGTGCTCAAGGCCAGCCTGAATAACTCAGGCATGTCTCAAGAAACATTTTATGAGGCAAGAGAAATCAAGAGGTGGTAAAGGGTGTACTGAGAAGGTTTTCAGTTGGATTCCCAGTATAACACACACACACACAGTAAATAAACATTTGCTACTTTTATTTGGCATGTAGTAGGTCTTAGCAGAATACCAAGAAGTGCAATAAACGTAGAAGGAATCAAAAAAAGAAAAAGAAAATATGGCTTTAAATGAGCATTTAGGCACCAGGAAGGAAATTAAAAGAATGCAAATTCCAAAGCAAATCCCTCTTTTCAGTGCATTGCAGGTGACTAGTTTTGCTCCCGGTATAACCTGTTAGCTTTGAGTGCATGAAGAGATGCTGGCTTGGGCCAGGCAGAGGAGTAGTAGGGGGTCCAGAGGAACGGTGGGCGACACGCACTCTTAGGGGTTGCACGGGAACTGACCTCTTCACCCTGCCTGGGATGCTCTCCGTCACAGGTGCTGAGGTCTGTGGTGACAGAAGTGCGGGCTGCTGCAGTGCCATGGGCTCCCCTCTGCGGTGATGCGCTGCTGACTCTTGGCTGTTGGGAAGTACCCAGGGTGTCAGGAGCTTTAGCCCAGTAAGGGAAACCCATGTGAGATTATCTAACATTTGGTTTTAAAACTGTTTCCTTCAATGGATTCGCTGAGGATAAAACACATGTCTTCCAGTGATGCACATATCTCTCCAACATAGCTTCCTAAAGGGTGTGGGGATCATTTATTAACTCATGAATATGCAGATTCACATTCAGCATATCTAAGTTGTTTCTTTTGTTTTAATTGTATTAGCACATGTTTTTATATAGAATAATTGATTTCATTTTGGCATGTTCCTACCTGGACCTAATATTCTTGGTTACCCATCCTCCTTACCCTTCCTCTTTCCTCCTCTCTAATCCTAATTCCTTCTCTCATTACTAGTAATCTTCCATTTTAATGTCATCCCTTCCTTTCTTCTGTCTTGCAGAAAAATGTATCCAACTGGAGGTTATTTGATCAATCAACGTAAACCAGGCTCAGAGAGAGAAATACCATGGCTTCTCTCACAGGTGGGTTCTAAGGAAGTCCTTGATTGTGTTCGTAATTCTCAGTCTTTAATGCTAGAGAGGCTGTTGAATTCTGAAGAAATTTTGAGTAGGAAGGAAAATAATCCCGCATCCACGTGCAGTTAGTTTTGCTTCATGTTCTGTCAGGATTATCTTTGTATTTGGTAGGCAAGTGAGTTCTATATATTTCATGCAATCTCTTTATTTCCTGTAAAAATCCACGACTTAATGAAATTTCATTGCTGTGATGTCAGATTGCTAATGATCCTTAGAAGCACCTAAGAACATACGCTGGGGTCAGAACCTATGTGTGAGAGAGAATTTTCTGTGAGTTTGGAGGCCACCTGATAGCCTGACATCATCCTCAGCACTATTTTTTTGCGGAACCGAGGATTGAACTCAGGCCCTTCACTTGCCAGGGAAGCGCTTATTCCACTGAGCCATCTCCCCAGCCCCATCCTCAGCACTTGTGAAGCAAATGCTTTGGCGCCCTTTTCCCTGCCCAGGACCCTGTGGACATGCGCAGTGAGGGGCAGCAAAGTCATAGCCGAGATAAACACGGATCCCGCTGCACGTGCAGGCACACGCGGGACAGACGGGCGCAGGGACTTACCTGGGAGAGTGCTGTGGGCAGCTGATGCCATCAGCAGCCTCAGCCCTGGATTCCAGACAGGTTTGAAGGCCACGGGGCCACAGAGCCCAGACCTGGGGCCGCAGGCGGAGGAGCGCAGGGCCCATCAGAACTCCAAGGTACACTGGGAAATGTCCCCAGCTGTCTCTGAAACCATCATTTCTGCTGGACTTCCTCCATGGTTTAAGCTCAGATCACCTGTGTTAATGTGAATTCTGCTTTAAAATATTTTCCCTGCTTTCTGAATGAGGATCAGAGAAACTTTCATTTTTAGGTCATGTTGTTGGTGCTATTGTGTTTCATTTTAATTTATGCATCTTTAATGGGTTTAATTTCAGGGGCCTGAAAGGCTGCATTTAGGACACTCATTCCTTACTTTTAAAGCTAAAATGCGTTTCTGAAATATCTCATACACAAATCCATGTCCCTGATTAAGTGAAGAGAGGAACTGTCATACATGTACTGCTGAGGAGGAGAAAAGAAATTGAGTTGCAAAAAAGCTCTCCCGCAGCCCTCAACCGAAGCCTCTCTAGGTCTTCAGAACTCAGCTACTTAAAAAGTCCCTCTTAGCAGGTGCAGACACCAGCAGGGGCAGCTGGGCAGCCCAGCCGCACACTTCTGCTTCCCTGGGAGGTTTGTGTCATGGCTTGTATCACTGTGGGAGGGGAACTGTAACCATACTGACAGTAATAAATGGCAACATCTTCAGGCTGCAGGCTGCTGATGGTGAGAGTGTACTCTTGCCCTGAATCACTGCCGCTGAACCTCGCTGGAATTCCAGATTGCAGTTTGCTTGTAGCATAGATCAGGAGCCTAGGAGCTTCTCCTGGTTTCTGCTGATACCAATTTAAAGCATTGTAAATGTCCTCACTGGCTCTGCAGGTGATGGTGACTCTATCTCCTGGAGATGCAGACAGCCAGGGAGGAGACTGGGTCATCTGGATGGCGCATCTGCTACCTAATATGGGAGACAGAAAAGCAAATGTTCACAGGATTGTGTTACAAAAGACTTCCATGAAAGCCCAGCTGGACTGACCACACCCTGCTGGGCAATTCCCCAATGCAGCCCTCCTTACCTGGCAGCCAGAGCAGCAGGAGCCCCAGGAGCTGAGAGGGGACCCTCATGGCCGTGCTGTGTGCTGATGGGACCGACTCCTGACAGTGAGAGCACCTGGTTAAGAAGTATTGAGT
>NW_004524628.1:444302-445594 GCF_000260255.1 Octodon degus
CTTCAGGGCACCATCATCTTTCTGTCTTTAGCGGTGAGAGGGGACCGCAGCCCAGCGCACACAGGAGCATCGCTCTGAGCTTCTCAGGATGAGGTCTCTACCTCCTGCTGCAAGTACAAGGCAAAACAACTTGCATCCCAATGAAACATAAGCTGCAGTTTGCACACCTGTCTCCCACCTGTGTCTCTCTTTCCCTTGCATCTTTCAGCCCAGTTCAACAGCAAGGGACGTGGACACAGATGCGTCTTCAGCTCCCTTGCCCTGTGTCCTGGGGAGTCCTGCTGGTGTGTACATCACTGACCTGCACCAGGCATTGCACAGTGGCCAGATTAAAACCCTGCTTCATTTCCAGGGAACTGGACCTCAGGGAAACATGCTAGCAAAGGGTGACAAGATTCCTTGTCCTTAGATGCAATAGAGACAATAAAGAAATGAATGTTCTCAGAGGACGTCTCTGGGGTGATATCTTCTGATCCTGCTGTATTCATAGCTAGAAATATTGTATGTGCTACGGAAGTGAGCACATAGCTAGAAATATTAAGAAACTTATTGAACCATTTAATTTTCTTAACCAAACTCTCCAAGGGTGAATTTACCAGGAATTCCTTTGTTGTATGTCAGAAATTGAGATAAAGCTCTAAAACAACTTCTGCACAAAATGAAATCAAAAGAGGAAGTGAAACAAGCCCTCCATCGGCTTAAAACCCACAAGGACGAGGACCCTGAGCAATGTATTTCCTCCTGATTTTTCCTTAATGCATCTACCTTGGAAAAATTATTCTAACTCAGGCAGTGGTGATTTTAGCTGAGATGGTAACCACTGGTGATAGAGGAATGACACCCAGAGACATCCATGTCCTAATATCAGCTAACCACAACAGTTCCTCTCTGGATCAGCAGCATCCCAGCAGATCTGATTCAGATCAGGACTTCCACTTGAGAATGGAGCAGGATTTACATGAGTGAGACTACACATGCAGGCGATTCATAGCATAGACAGGAAGAAAGTCACCATCAGAGCGGGAATTTGCAAACAAATATGGACATTGACTGATGGGAGGGGTGGCAGTGGGTGGGGAATGCGGAGGCATGTTGGAATCAAAAAGACAGATTCATTAGCATCCAGCTCCAGAAGGAGCAGGGCCCTCCTGAGTCCATGCTTTTTTTTTTTAACAAGTTTCATGCCAAATAGGTTCATTGAGAAACAAATAGCAATGACACAGTTTCAAACCAAATTGGTAGGACAGTTTCAATAATTAAGACATTGCATACATTCTTCATAGTGGTTAATT
>NW_004524628.1:464112-468042 GCF_000260255.1 Octodon degus
AATAAAATAAAATCAAGGTGCCACTTTTCATGACCTCCAGGAAACTAACGCAGGTAAAGATCTTGCAGTGTGTGCATGATTCCTGCTCTCTGAAACACTGCCCCATTTTTGGTGTTTAATTTTCACAAGGGATACAGAACATTTTACTAAAGAAAAGCCGTTTGAGATATTTTCTTCACTATTTAATTTCTTCAGTGAAATAGCTTTATTAAATACTGTACAAACTGCAAATGGGATACATTCATGACATTTGGGGTAAAAGCAAAATTATTTGTGTTTGATTTTCATACTAGAATGATTCCAAGAATTATAGGACATAGAATGAGAAGGACTTAATGAGTCCAAAGTTGAAAGGAAAGATGAAGACAGTAGAAAAAAATCATGGCGTTTCATCTTGTTTCCCAATCCATGTCTGATCCAAACTCAATTAGAATTTGTAAATTATTTTGACTGGTGTTTTTGAAAAAAGTTTAAAATGCCCTAAGCTCCAGGGCAGCTTGGCAGAGGCAGAGGCAGCAGGGACATAGGAGGTTCACATTTATCTGCTTCATTCTTTATATCCTTTCCTAAGTTGTGTGTTTACCAACAGCACAGAGGTGTCCCCAAAGGAAGAGCATATTTCTAAGCACCTGGGTTTCAGTCCCAGTCTCACTGGTCATTGATAAAGTAACTGGGAAGCTAGCTGTGTCCTACGATCACTGGTTCCCCATCTGGGAACTGAAGCACTGGGGTATCATGCAGTGACTGAGGACTCAGCAGCTGTTGCCGCCTGAGCTGTGCAGTGTGTTTAGAGGGTTTCACTCAGTGCCCTGGCTATGGGCTGTTGGGACCCTTAGGCTGAGGGTGCTATGGAAGACATGCCTAGTCAGATGACATTTTTAATCATGGGCCACCAATACTAGTTGTATGAGCAACAGTCCCTCCCCACACACCGCAGCACTTCCTGTACTTTTGCGCCTTTCACCAACCCATGCATGGGAGGCATTAGCCAGCTAAGTGAGGGGAGCAAAAACGACCACAGCACATCTAGTCAGGGTTTCCCCTGAGCTCCATCGTGTTAGTTTCCAAGAAACTGAGACCAATTACTAAAAGAAATTTTGACTTAAAACATCAGAAAAGCAGTTTCTGACCATTCTAGACACCAGAAACAGAGTAAGTTTCTCTGAGTGAGGACAAAGGGCACTGAAATGGGCTCCTTGAAGAGCATCTAGAGACGAATCCACCCCATGCCTCAGCAGCATCTTAGTGTTGCACTCTGGCCGCTTCACTCAGACCCCATGTTACTGACCAGTACGGCAGATGTCTAAATTTACCCAGAGAGTCCCATGTGATGATAGGTGTGGATGTGTCAGAGGAAGCCTGATCTAGAATTGGTGCCATGGGATTGATTTATGGTGTAATGCTAACTTCTCACAAAAAGGATTAAGTCTGTGATTGCTACCTGCCCTACTCAGCCTACAAAAAAATGTAAGGGGCAAAGAAGTTAGAGTCCTTCCTTCGCTTCTTTTGCAACCTTCAGTCTGGCGTGCACTGGATCTCCTGTGTGGTCGGTCAGCCACACCGCGTCTGGGAGCTAGCATTTATACTCTAAAACTTCCACAAAGTGTGAGCTAAATAAAAATTTGCTGCTTTGATTTTGGGTTCAAATATTTTGCCTCAGCACCAAGAAAATAGCTAAAATAAAATATAGTAGCGGGAGTGGGACCGTTGCTGTGCCATTTCGTGTCCGTGGGACGCTAGAGCCTTCAGAGCTGTCTAGAGGGAAGAGAAGAATTAGCAAAGGCTCCCTAAGTTAGCTAAAGAAGTAGAGCTGCATCACCCGAGGCTGCACTTGGTGAGAGACTCTGGTCAGAGCTCAAAAGTCCAGAATGCTGATAAGAAATGCTGCCAATGGGACCAGCCTTGAAGTGTCTGCTCCACAGAAAGACTTCCTTGGCTTCTGGCCTCCCACAGCATCTGTGAGTCCTGACAGAAAGTCTATCTGCAGTTTACTTGTGTCCAGATACTGTGCCTGCACTAGGGTTAAAGAAAGCAGACTAATTGATCTAGCAAAAACAAAATTGCAAGACAGGCTAATGTTAAGGCCCTGGCCTGCCTACTGCTGGAGGCTGAGTAGAGAGATGCCACCAATCAACAGGAAAGGACCAGCAAAATGCTCCAAAAGGTTTCTAGAATGGCTGGAGAAAAATCATTGGAAAAGCTATAGACACCAAGACAGAGCAGAAGGAATCTCAATCGCTTGAAAAATAAAAAAGATAAGACAAAAGATGTCCAGAGGGCATTCCTGAGAACTGCAGGCCTCCATTCCTTGAAGCTTCAAAATTAGGAAAGTAAAAGACTGTTTATAAAAGTGCCCCAGTGTCCCAGCGCTCCATGTTCCAATAAGGTAGTGGCCTAAAATGTATTCCTCCAATGCTGGTTCATGGCACTGGGCTGCTCTGCCCCAAGCCCCAGAACCCTGTGTTCACCTCGAGTGAGCAGCACACACTGACATCACCCACATGGTGCTGGGTTTGCCAGCCTACGTGTACAGGAGCTGGGAGGCTTCCACCAAGGTCTTTTGCAAGAGCCTTTCAAAGTTGATGGAGGCCACAGGAAGAGAGATTGCCCAAGAGCACGGGTTGTTACACAATGAGGTCACCTCAGAACACTTCTGAAATGTCCTTCTTGTCACTTTAGAAGGACTCTTACTGTCCTGGAAGCAAGTTCCTGCATTAATGGCAAAATAGTGTATCGCACTACACAATGTTGAGAAATTCAACTCCAACACATACTAATTTCCATAGGTAGAAAGCAAACAGCTGTGATTCTAGGAGCGATTCCACCATACCTGTGGTGTGAGGCTGGATCATGATGCATGCCCGGAATCCAGCACTCTAGAGGCCCAAAACAGGAAGACTGCAAGAGTAAGTCCAGCCTGGACAAAACACCAAGTCGAAAGAATGAGATTGAACCTTATTATGGGAACTCTAGAATGAATGCCAAGTGAGGGGGAAAGAGAAAGGGAGGGATAGGAGAAGAGAGAGGAAAAGGAAGAGAAGAAATAGAAAAAGAGAGGACAAGAGGGAGAGAGACAGTGAGAAGGATGAGCGGTCTCTACATTGTTGTATGAATCTCAGCCTCAGCTGCAGTCCCACAGTCCACACCCAACAACAGTGATGAGCTGGGTCTTCTATTAGATTAGCAGAGGCCTTATCTCTCCATGTGTCTGGGCTGAGGAAGAGATACAGACTTGGGGCCCAGGGAGCCACCCTGACTCTTCTGAAAACTCCCAGGAAAATTCAAAGGCAGTTTGCAACTGAGAAACACTGTCAGGAGGACATGGCAGATGGAGGACCAGCTGGGGCAGCCCAGCCTCACACTTCTGCTTCCTGGGAGGTTTATGTCATGGTGTGTATCACTGTGGGAGGGTAACTGCTATACTGTAGGCAGTAATAAGCTGCAACATCTTCAGGCTGCAGACTGCTGATGGTGAGAGTGTACTCTTGGTCTGAGCCACTGCCGCTGAACCTTGCTGGGACCCCGTCGTGTAGAGTACTTGCATAATAGATCAGGAGCCTAGGAGCTTGCCCTGGTTTCTGCTGATACCAATTTAAACCACTGTAAATGTTCCCACTGGCTCTGCAGGTGATGGTGACCCTGTCTCCTGGAGATGCAGACAGTGATGGTGGAGACTGGGACATCTGGATGTCACATCTGGTACCTAAAGTGGGAGACAGAAAGGCAAATGTTCACAGGATTCTGTTACAAGATTTTCATGAAAGCCTGGCAGGACTGAGCAGATTGGGCTCAGCAAATCCCCAGTGCTGCCCTCCCATACCTGGCAGCCAGAGCAGCAGGAGCCCCAGGAGCTGAGCGGGGACCCTCATGGCCATGCTGTGTCCTCACAGGAATGACTCCTGCCCAGGATGTGAGCTCCTGGTTAAAAAG
>NW_004524628.1:468519-472194 GCF_000260255.1 Octodon degus
TATATTTCTTCTTGTTTTTCTTTGCTCCCTTGTCCCTTCCTGTGAGCAGTTTCTGTCCCCTTTCACGGTCTCTGCTGTACCTTCCACACCGCATTCACTCTTTCAGCCTCTTATACTCCGTTTCCTCCTGGAAGCGTATTGTTACAAAAACATTTGGAGGCCTTGAAAATAGGAAGGGATGTGCAGTGCGCGTGGAACGACACATCTCCGTTCTCTTTCTGGCCTGAGAGTGCATGGCCTTCTTCCTAAGGACCACATGGTAAAGGTCTAACAAACTGAGAATATTGGGCCTTTTCTTATCCCAAAAGTTTATCACTGGCAAAACAAGTTTGAAATTTCCTCCCAATATTTTTGTTGGAAGTTTGGAGTTGTTTCACTTCTTTAAATGAAAATAGAATATTAATCAAAACCATTCCAATGAATTTAAATAGATTCTGTACCAGCCGTGAGAGACTTACGAGCAGCATCGTGTCAGGAGCTGGGCCCAGAGGCCTGAGCACAGCACGGGAATCTCCACTTAGTGCCTCCCACAGGGTTCCGCCAGCACCCAAGCTCCAGGTCTCTATCACAGCTGGAGAGTGAGGGGCTCTATCCTATTACAGACCTGCAGCCTCCAACATTCTGCATCACCTGTGCCACTGGGGATGAATTCATGGCACACAGAGCTGAGGTGCCTAACCTGATGACTTCAATGAAAATTACTATACTCGGTGCCTGTCACTCTCTATGGGGCACCACCAGGGCACTCTCTTCTTTCTCTCCTCAGCAGTGAGTGAGAACCTCAGCATGACATAGGAAGGAGCACCACTCTCAGGTTCTCAAGAAGGGTTCTGTTCCCTGCTGTTCCTTTGCATATGTGAAGGGACAAATACATTGGCTCGTGATTAAATGTAAATTTAGTCTGGCTTGCCATGACCCAAATTTATATGTCCTTTCCCTGGGCCTTCCATAGTCCAAATTCCTACTACTTCTTTGAATGTCAAATGACAGAGATTGTGGATTTACCTACTAACTGCTCACAAATTCCTCACACTTCAGAAGATTTCAGTTAGCTCTTGGAAAAGTCACCAGAATGTGATTGAGGACAATCTGAAATGGCTCTCTCAAGAAAGGACACACATGGCAGGGGCCACCTTGTGCAGCCGATGACATTGCAATGAGACAAGCACGAAATGCTACACTAGCTCTTGCCTTTCAACTTGCATGAAGAAAGTCTCAGAAACCTGCTGGCCTTCGTGGTCATTGCATTTGTGCAACAATTCTTTCCCTTTCCAGAATAGTTATCACTTTCTGGGTGCTGGTCATATTGAGCTGTCGTTGACTGCACAAGGTGACCTCTCCTCTCCTATGTGTGCCCTTCTGGAACCATTGTCATAGAGCAGAGAGGCACCTTTCTGAGAGTAACAGACCCACATCCTGAGGCCGGCCAAGGCCAGGTCATTCCCGCCCTGATGGTGGAAGGAATGTCTGCCATCTCACGGTTCACTCTTGCCATTGTGTTTTCTAGGTTTTCAGAAGCAGGGTCCTGAGCATCCTTTTTGATTTTAGTGTTACACTACTAGATGCAATAAAGGAAATACACAAAGCAATTTTCTTCCTTCCATGGAAAGTAAGAGAATATTTTTGACAAGGAAAGTGTAATAGCTCATGTAATGTATCATGATGTGAAAATTATGACAACACACATGAAAAGTCTCTCTTCCAAAGAAGCAACAAATGAATGACAAGACTTTATTTTCATTACCATTTACGCCGTAGTATATATGAAGTGAATTGCCTAGTAGGCATACGTTTTTAAATGTTTGTGGAACAACAGAATACATATTTTGGGCAAGTTTTGAACTTCTCCTCACTACCCACTTTGCTCCCACCTCTCCTTACATATCTAATTATTTATATGTTTGTTATTTTTGTTTTTGTTATACAAGCAAAACCATATGACATTCGTGCTTGTACAAGGGACATACTGTACTTTGCATTCTGGTCTCCAATTTGATCCATTTAGCTACACGTGCCTCGAGTTTACCTTTCTTTATCATGGAGAAGTTCTAAACTGTGTACAGATAATACATTTTCCTTATCTTCTCACCTGTAGCTTAACGCAGACAGTGTTTCCAAGACCTGAATATCCACACTGTGTTGTTATATACATGGGTACGTATAGATCCCCATAAAATAAGGAATTTAAGTACTTCAGAAGATGCCTAGAACGAGATCTGGATCCAACAGAACAAGGAATGCCAGTGGGGATGCTGGGGACAGACGCCCTTCCACAGTGCTGGTGGGAAAGCAAAGCAGTGCAGCCCGAGGGCGACCGGTATGGAGACTCCCAGGGAGCCTTGCCCGTGAGTCTCTGCACTGGGAGTGATGAAGCTGGTGCTGCGTCCATCCCTAGCTCAGCTCTACAGGGCTCTCCAAGATCAAAGAAGCATCCAGTCAGTGGCTGTACACTGTGACATTCCCACTTGATGTTGTGAACCGAGCCAACTGGTACATAGTCAGAGGTCAGTGAGTCTCACTTTCTCTCACTTCTCCACACAATTATCTTTGTCTCTCTCCAAATTGAGGGCAGAACTAAACTAAGGATAACAGAGAGCCTCCTTGGAGCTTAGCATATAAAATAGACACAGACACAAAAGGAGAGAAGAACTTCTGAAGTCCTCAGAGTGTTCCATGTTTCTCAGTGGACACAGTAGGACCAACGTTGAAGGAAGGACACTGCTCCTCAGGATTTCTCCTGCTCACAACTCCCCCAAACACACACATAACCCTGGAAGGATGCCTGTCTTTAACAAAGAGCAGGCATCAGTCAAGGTGGAAAGTTACCATTCAGTGTGGTGCCTGGAAAAGTTAGAAACATTTGAGAAGTCAGTACATGAGAAGGGACACCAGATGAGACGTGAAATGTTAGTCTGACCAAGAGGGACTTGGCTTGGTTGTTCAGAATTGTTTTGGCCAAAAGACCTGATAAAGTTGAAATTGCTTTACTGAAATGCTTGAATTGCTTTTGGGACCCATATTCACGAGGCTCACTCACTAGGAAGCCAAGCAGGGATCCTGCCTGAACAGCACTGTGCAGTGTGCATGCGCTCCTCAGCTGTCCTCCCAAAATCTCCTGTGTCTGCAAGGCAATGAGAACATGAGTGGTTTCATCCATCCCTGAGCTCATTAACTGAATGTCATATGAGAAGCCATGTCTGGTTAGAGCTGGACCCATGGTGGTATGGCCTTCAAGGGTGCTTCTTGTTCCTAGCTCCCTTCTCTCTGGATCTTCACTGCCTGGGATGAGCAGAAGGTTTCAGAGAGTCCCCTCTCACTGTACTATCTCTACTTAAGGTTACACAACTGTGAACTGAATCGTCTAAAAGCAGGGATACTAATTGAAACTACCCATTGATCAACCAAGTCAACATCTGAATTCTACTATCAAATTCCATGACCTGACTGCCTGGAAATAATAAGTTCTTCCTTTCACTGAATTAGGAAAAGCATATTGAGATCTGTGCTGCTGGAGCTGAGGCAGTGTTAGAGAGAACAGGATCCTGCACCAATCCCCGGCTGTCAGTATACTCGGAGACCTTTAAAGCCTGGCCTCCACTGAGCAAGCTCTCGGCAGGGGGAGGAGCCAGGAGGAGAGTGGGGCGGCCCAGCCTCATATTGCTGCTTCCCTGCTTG
>NW_004524628.1:473849-476043 GCF_000260255.1 Octodon degus
GGCGGCCCAGCTCATGAACACAGGTACATACCTAAGTGCCTCAGCTCTCCAAACTCACAAGGAGAAAGTCTAAGCTTTTCTGGCTTTTTCTTCCAGACCCTTACATGCCTTGCAGTGCCTGGCTGCAGGTGACAAGTGTCTCACTGGTGCTTGTCAGTAAAACAGCAAAAGGTCTGGTTATTATTCACTTCTCATTGAGACTCTTAATGTTCAATTGATGATCTCAGAAAACTGTGTATTCTGGTCACTTCAGAAAGAGAGTCACATGCTAACCTCAAAACAAACAAACAAAAAACCTCCTTAGCAATGACAAAAGAGTGTACAGCACTACACAATCTTGGATAATTAAAGCCACATAGCAATATGAATTTCCATGAATAAAAATGAGAAGTTGTGACTCTTCCCCACACACCAGCTGGAGTCTAGATGACAGCTCATGCCTACAGCACCAGCTCTGTAGAAGATGAGGCAAGAGGAAGGATCTCAGCTCAAGCCCAGCCTGACAAGAGTAGCAAGAAAAGGAGGGGGAGGGGACCACAGAATGGGGACACTGGAGTCCATTCAAACTAGGGGTGAAGGAGGGAGGGACAGGCACAACAGAGACAGAGAGCACAGTGAGCTGCTCTGTGGCCTGAACCTCAGCTGCTGCTGCAGCCCCGCAATCCATACTCCGCACATGGGCTGAGCTGGGTCCTGACTTAAGTTACAGAGGCCTTGTCATATCTGTGTCTCTGTGCTGAGGAGAGATGGAGACTTGGGGTGCAGGGAGCCTCCCTGACTCTTTGCTAACAATCTCCCAGTGGGATTTAAAGGCAGGTTAGATCTGAGAAATGCTATCAGGAGGGCAGGGTGGAAGGAGGAGCAGATGGGGCAGCCCAGCCTCACACTTCTCCTTCCTGGGAGGTTTATGTCACAGCGTGTATCAGTGTGGGAGGGTAACTGCTATACTGCTGACAGTAATAAGCGGCAACATCTTCAGGCTGCAGGCTGCTGATGGTGAGAGTGTACTCTCGCCCTGATCCACTGCCGCTGAACCTCGCTGGGACCCCAGACTGCAGGTTGCTTGCATCATAGATCAGGAGCCTGGGAGCTTGCCCTGGTTTCTGCTGATACCAACTTAAACCACTGTAAATGTCCTCACTGGCTCTGCAGGTGATGGTGACTCTGTCTCCTGGAGATGCAGACAGCGAAGGAGGAGACTGGAACATCTGGATGGCACATCTGGTACCTGATATGGGAGACAGAAAGGCAAATGTTCACAGGATTGTGTTACAAGAAGATTTCCATTAAAGTCTGGCTGCACTGACCTCATTGGGCTGAGCAAATCCCCAGTGCTGCCCTTCTGTACCTGGCAGCCAGAGCAGCAGGAGCCCCAGGAGCTGGGCGGGGACCTTCATGGCCGTGCTGTGTCCCCACAGGATTGTCTCCTGCCCAAGGTGTGAGCCCTGGTTAAAAAGTGTTGAAGGCAGGGCTGCACCCTGAGGACATGCAAAGCAGCAGGGCTGGGCTGGGCAGGGGTGCAGCTGCAGGGCTGGTCACCTCAGGAAGGCAGCACAGGGCCAGTGTACCCAGAGGGCCCAGGTCAGAAGAGTTCTTTTATTTATTTGTTTAACTTTTAGTTTAAAAGAGACTAAAATATAGTAAAAGAAAAAAAATTAAAAACTATGCAGAATCTCATTAAACAAAATGATAGGAATTCAACAGAGGTTCTTATATTGTGTATCTTTATTTTTAAATTACCACATATAAGCACATAAAATTCATCCAAAAATTATAAAAATTAAAACAGAAGAGAGAAAAATGTTAAGGTATTAACTGTTCCTTCCGTTAGAGAGCCAGCTCAGCTGTACAATTATCCAAGCCATCCTGAGGGTATGCACATATATCTTTTTTTCCTTCTTGTTTTTCTTTCCTCCCTTGTCCTTTCCCTGTGAGCAGTTTCCATCCCTTTCATGGTCTCTGCTGTACCTTCCACACCGCATTCACTCTTTTAGGCTCTTGCACTCCTTTTCCTCCTGGAAGCATGTTGTTACAGAAACATTTGGAGCCCTTGAAAATAGGAAGGGACGTGCAACGCGCGTGGCATGTTCTTTATGGCAGCGAGAGTGCGTCGCCTTCTTCCTAAGGACCGCATGGTAAAGGTCTAAGACATTGAGAATATTGGGCCTTTTCTTATCCCAAAAGTTTATCACTG
>NW_004524628.1:476843-481134 GCF_000260255.1 Octodon degus
GCCTTCAGCGTCCCTGCCCTGTATCCTGGGGGAGTCTTACTGACGCGTACATCACTGTCCCTGGCTGGAACTGTGTGCTGAAGCGTGATCACAGCCCTGCTGCGCTTCCTGGGCACTGAGCTGCAAGTGCACTTCCTAGCAAGCAGCAGTGGCCCACACTAGAGTCCTCGTCCTTGGATGCAGTATAAGACAGTAAGTAAATGCGTATTCTACGGGGACATCACTGTTCTGATGTCTGCTGTTCCTCCTATGCTCATGGATCAAGCTATTAAGAAACTGACAGACACATTTAATTATCCTTAACCAATTTCACCTAGTTTGCATTTAACAGCAATTCCTTTTTCTAGGTCAGAAACTCAGAGAAACTTTTAACAAATTCCCACACACACTGGCATACAAATTAGAGCAGGCAGAACAAGTTCCCCTTTCTTAAGCCACACAAACAAGAGGACACCGAGTGTCATATCTCATCCTTCCCTCTTGATTTAAACTTCTGCCCCCCAAAGTTCACTCTACTTTAAGGGATGATCCTTTTAGGAGAGCTGGTAACAGTGGTTGATAGATGAATGACACCCCAGAGATGTCCTGTCCTAATGTATGGAGCCTTTTATGGTGACTTCCTGTGTTTAAAGGAACACAGCTGATGGCATTAAGACAAGGATTTTCAGACTGGAAAAGGGGCAGAAATTACTCCATCATAGCAATTCTTTTCATAGAGTGGAGGAAGGTGAGAATAAGAGTGGGGATTTGCTAATACAAATAAGCACTGACAGGGGAAGAAGGGGCAATGGGTAGGAACTGGGGGAGAATCTTGGGATGTGAAAGACAGGTTCTTACCCTCCAGCTCATACCTGATCCTTGCTTTCATCTCAGTGTGTATTGCAACCTCCAGAACTATGGAAAAATTATTTTGTGTTACTTAAATATGTTGAAGTCATGGTGATGTTTTGCAAGAAACCACATATGTAACTTGTTTGTTCTCTGAGAATGTGCCTGTTCCCTGATCTGTGACACACTTCAACTTCATTAGTGTCATTCACCTTATTAGTGTTTTTCACAAGAGATACACAGTATTTTACTAAAAGAGCTAGGATATGAAATCCATGCATAATTGTTTGGGTGAAAGCCTCAGTCAGTCAGATACAATCTGGGTGTGAGCCACATTCTACATGCTCGATGGGAGAGGAAATTTAGATTTGCATTTGTGTTGCCTATTAGAATGATAGAGGAGAATTATAGCAGAGAGTATGCGAAGGCCTTAATGAGACACAGTTTAGAAAAAAGCATAAACAAAAAACTCATGGAATTTCATGTTCTCTTATACAAAATGTGAACCAAACTCTTTTAAAATTTGCAAGGGATAGCTAGAGCAGGAAACAAGGTCTGGAGCCCAGCAATTTCAGAGATGACTTTTGAGATCTGCACAGTCCTGCAGATAACCCACTATGACTATTGGACTATATTGGATTATTTTGCTGAATTCACGCACCTACAATATTTAAATGGCAATGGAATACCCATCTCTGACAAAACTAAATGAAAAAGGGGATATAAATGAAGGACCATGCTGTATCTGTATATACAACATAGGATAGCTATACAGCTACTTTCTCTTAATTCAATGAGAAGTAACATTTGTACTAACAGTGTTTGGACAGGATATCATGTCTGCATCTTGTACTATGGATAACTACTACAAAGACAACAATATGCAATGTATTAATTATTGTAACTGTCCTACTATCCTGTGTTGAAACTGTCTCATTACTATTTGTTTCTCAATAAAATTAATAAAAAAAGAATTTGCAAGTTATGTCGGCTTCTGTTTCTGAGAAATACTAAAAATGGACTGAGCTCATGGTCAGTGGGGCATCGGCAGAGGCGGCAGGAGAATGCATTGGACTTTATTCTGGTTCCATCCTTGATCTTCCTTTGTAGGTTGTGGACTCAATAATGGGGTATGTATTAGAAAAAGAACAAAATAAAGAAGGAAAAAGATATAATTATGTGTATATATGCAGGATAATTTGGATAATTGTACTCCAATCTCTGCTGGTCTTTTGAAAGGAGCACTGAATGCTTAATTTTATTCTTTCTATGCTTAATTTTTTTTCTTTTTAATTTCTTATAATTTTTTTGTTGCTGTTGTTTTATTTTAGGCTTTTAACCAATTTTGTAGGTTTATATCTGGTAACCTAAACAACTAATTTGAAGATAACATAATGCAAGACAGCAGCATTCTTCAATTCCTGCTATTTTGTACAGTAAAATTGTGTATCATTTGTAACAGGTTTTTTTTTTACTATATTGTGTTCTTTAAAAAATAAATCAAAAAACAATGGTATAAGTGGCTCCACAATCTGGGAGCACATCTAAGCAACCGGCTTTCAACCCCAGCCCCACTGGGCATCGAAAAAGCATCTTTGGGAAAGCCACCGGGGCTCTCTGATCGCTGCTGCCCTATCAAGGAAATGAAATGCAGGGGACATGGCAGGGTGTCCCAAGGACAATCAGAGGGTGCTGCGTGTGGTGTTCAGAAGGCAGCATGTGGTGCTCTGGCTTATGGAGTCTGCTGTACACTAGGACTTGGGTGATACAGAACCTATCACGAGTCACGTCCCATTTTAAATTGCATGTCACCCATGTCATCTGTACACCTAGCAGGCACCTCCCTACACACAATAGAGCTACATGCACAGTGTCTCCACCTGTCACCCATCCATTCATTGGAGAGAGCAGGAAGTTGAATGCAGGAAGTAAAGTGACCACAGCTCATTTACTCAGAGTTTCCCTTGAACTCCATTGTATTAGTTTCCAATAGCTGCTGTGACCAAAACTAAAGCGCCTAAAGAGAGGTGACAGAAAGCAGCAGGAATCAGTGTCCCACTGTTTTGCAGGCCAGACACAGAGTCAGTTTCTCTGAGCGAGGACAATGGGTACCAGGGTGGGGGCTTCAACCAGAGCCTCTGGGGAAGAATCCACCCCAAGCCTCAGCAACGGGAAGCCACAGCCCATGACTCTGGCCGCATTTGTACATCCTCATTTTGGTGGCTGGTACAGCTTGTTTCTTGTGAAACCCACAGAGCCCCATGTAATCATGGGTATTGCTTTTCAGGGGTAGCCTGATCAAGGACATATGATGCTTGCATTGATTCAGGGAGCAGTCCTAAAGGCAAAGAAGCTAAACTGAGGGTGTGTGGGTGGCCCAGCCTACGTAGCCTAGATAAGATACGAAGACCAGAAAGATGCAGTGAAGGCCTCTCTTGCTTGCTTTCCTGTCTTCCGCCTGACACGAGCTCTCTCTCCTGCAATGCCTATCTGCCCACCACTCTGCCTTGGAGCCAACTGCTGATGAACTAACATCACCACACAGAATGAGCTAAGTAACCTGGGCCTCCTTTAACTTTGTGGTTAAATATTTTGTCTCAGCTATGAGAAAATAACTAAGACAAAATTTGGGAACATTAGTTGGACGGCCACTCTGACATTGCCTGGCCATGTGACTCCAGAGCCTTTGGAACCGGCTTGTGGGAAGTAGAAGATTCAGAAAAGCTTTGATATGCTGGCAAAAAATGTAAAACTACCATGGCGTGGGCAGTGCTTGATTATAGATCCCAGTCATGCCTCAGAAGGACAAATTGCTGATAAGAGTGCAGCCTCTAAGTCCAGACTTCAGGTTTCGGCTCCAAAGAAGGACTGCACTGATCACCAGACTCTGACCAATGTCTGTTATGGCTGACAGAAAGACTGCCTGCATTTGCTCACATACAGTTAGTTTGAGACTGAGGTTAATGATGCACACTAATTAATTTGACCAAACATTTCAAGACAGCCTAGCATTAAGGCAGTGGCAAGCCTACTGTTTAACCAATCAAGCCCAACTGATTTAGCCAATCAAGAATAAAGAGCCCACCCAAATAATTTAGAGTGTTTTGAGTTTGGCCAAAAAAATGTATAGATATATATGTTCCAGGGAGACTGTAGACTTCAAAGATAGAGCAAAAAGATCTCATTTGCTGCAAACAAACTAAAGCAGGGCATCTCTAAAACAAAACTCAAGCTTTTGCAGCCTTAAAAATTCAAAAGTAAAAGACTTTTTTGTAGAAAGAGTCCCAGAGCACCACATTCCAAAGTGGCAATGGCCTATAAAATTTGTTCTTCACAAGTTAGTTCTTAAAAAATGTACCCATAGGGGGCTGGAGAGATGGCTCAGTGGTCTAAAGCACCTACTTAGAACAAGCTTAGCAAAAGCATCAGGGACCGCGGTTCAATCCCCCAGCACCACATGCCA
>NW_004524628.1:481442-483336 GCF_000260255.1 Octodon degus
TGAGGAGAGAACAGCTTAGGCTTGTCTTCTGCAGCATGCAGCTGGCTCCTGTCTATGTAAAAACTCATTGTGACACAGACAGAGGCTTTTCTTGCCTAAGGACAGGGAGACGGCATTGCATCATCCTGGGCTGTCACCCACAAAACTGTGTGTTAAATAATCTACTTTCCTCAACAAATTGTGTGCTTTAGGCATTTTGTTATAACACAAAGAAGAAGAACATTTTTAATATATGCAAACTTATTTGATTGCACAATTTTTGATTTCAAAGATCGATATATTGAATGTCAGCAGTTATGCCAGCAGCTCTTGCATCACCACTGTACCCATTTTATACAAGAGTGCCAGAAACAGCAAGGTCAAGACAACGTGCTGTTTTTAGGGACCTGGGAGTGGCCTGGCACTGCACAGAAAACCTGATTTCTTTCAGCGAGACAGGAGAAGCAAAGCCGCAGGTGCTACAGAGATGCACAGCACGTCTGCTCAACAAATTTGGACAGAAAGACAAACTTTGTCTCAATAATTATTTTTTTAAAGAGCTTTATAGTTTTAAAGGATTTTTAAAATCTCTTGGAGGTAAATGAACAAACAAATTGAAGACTTCAGCCCTAGACTGACTGCAATTTCTCAAATGGATTTCACAGTACTTGTTCCTGAATAAAATAAGTTCTTTATCCATGGCAAAATGAGAAAGTAAGAACAATTGATTGATTTTTTTAAAAAATGATGCTAAATGTGTTCAGCTAAAGTTTTGTCCTATATTATTACATTAAGTTCTTCTTACTCTTGTTTATTCATCCCAGGACATAGGGGAGCGTTAAAATATTTTTTTAGTTTTTTTAAAAATGATGATGTTAATATGCAAGCCTGTCTCCTCTTTTGCTTCATTCCCTTTAAAAGCAGTAATCATGTGCTATACATCAGGAAGGCTCTCCCCAAGAAGACAAGGTTGAGTACAATTTTGCCACTCAGCGACACACCAAGGATGACCTATACTTTGCCAAATATTGTAATAGAAAGTGGAAGAAATTGTCAAGTCACTGAGAATATATGAAATACATCTCAAAGCCATGGGCCTATCATTTTAGGCCTTGCAGCACAACTTAATTGATGCTATTTTTCTTAGTGGTCCAGAAAATAATGATGTGGCTTATGAATGTTGATGCCTTAGATTTAATCGAATGCTATATTTATAATCCCAGCTCTGCCCACTGATGTACCTTACCTTGTTCTGCTGTACTACGTAATTTACTAATTTACTCCAAGTTCATTGACAGTCCCTGCAGCTGGACTGTGAGCTCTGTGGAAGCAGGAATCTTGCTTATTCATCTTAGCACCTCGATGAATAAATTAATGAAAGGACTTGGATTCAAAATGTTGCTTGGGTGGCATTTTATAATTCACCGAGGTGGCCACGGTGGAATGACTAGCCTTACACTTTTCAGGATATATCTTTGGCAAATCTATATTTTAGGCACATTGGGATGCTGGCCAAAGGACAATATTAAAAAGCCAGTATGGCAAGCTCTAAGGCAATAAAGAGGAGTCGCAGTCACACAGGCAGTTTCTGGTGATGAGTTAGTGCATCTCCAAGAGAGGAATCTGTTAGGGTGGAAAGGAACAGAAAATTGTTCTCCCCTAGCCTGGACTCCTAGCCAGTACTTAAATATCTCAAATGAATGTACAAGTAAATGCAATATTTGACAGTTTTTTCCACTATGCTTTTTTTTTGATCCTGTGCTAACAATTATTTTTTGAATGTTAACCTCATTACTTCCCTAAGGCCAAAAAAGAATATCAGTCAAAAGGTGTGAGAAGCAGAGGAATTATCCATGAAAAGCAAGCAGTGGCTCACAGGCCATGAATATAATTCCAATTAGAGTGAATGCAAATC
>NW_004524628.1:483436-484735 GCF_000260255.1 Octodon degus
TTGTGGTTGAATTTACATTGAATTGTAGATATTGTTGAATTTCTTGTTTAATTTCATCTGTAACCCGTTGATTGCTAAGTAGGGTGTTGTTTAATTTCCATGTATTTAGGAGTTTTTCTGGATTCTTTTGTCATTTCTTTCCAGTTGCATTGCACTGTGGTCAGATAATATGCATAGATAATTTCTGTTTTCTTGTATATACTTAAGCTTGACCTATGGACTAGTATGTGGTCTATTTTAGAAAATGACCCATGTGCAGCTAAAAAGAATGTGTATTCAGTTGTCGTTGGGTGGAACACTCTGTATATGTCCACCAAGTCCATTTGTTCCAAACTCTTGTTCAGTTCTGCTACTGTTTTGCTAATTTTTTGTCTGGTTGACCTATCTTTTGGAGGTAAGGGGGTGTTAAGGTCTCCTGTTAAGATTGTGGTCTTGAATATTAGATTTTTCATGTCCATTAAGGTTTGTCTTATATAGTTGTGTGTTCCTGTGTTTGGTGCATAGATATTTATGAGTGCTACTTCTTCCTCTTGAGTTTTTCCCCAAACCATAACATAATGGCCTTCTTTATTTCATTTGACCATTCTTGGTTTGAAGTTGAGACTGTCTGAAGACAGTATTGCTACCCCTGCTTTTTTCTGAGGTGCTGGGGCATGTAGTATTGTTTTCCATCCTTTGACTTTCAGCCTATGAATGTCTTCTTGAGTTAAGTATGTTTCTTGTATACAGCATATTGTTGAATTATGTTTCCTAATCCACTGTGCCATTCTATTTCTCTTAACTGATAAATTGAGTCCATTTACATTGATGGTTATAAATAAGATGTGTTGATTTATGATTGACATATTATTTATGTGTTGTTGTTTACTTCTTTTTGTCCTGGGTTTAATTGTTTCCTCTATTTAGTGGGTTCCTTCTATTCTCATTCATGGAGTTCTGATCATTTTGGTCCCTCTCTAGGACATCTTTCAGTAGTCTGTGTAAGGTTGGCTTTGTCATCACGAAATTCTTTAGTTGTTCTTTGTCATGGAAGTATTTCACTTCTCCATCAAACTTGAAAGAGTTTTGCAGAGTTTTACTGAGCTGGAATTTGTTTTCATAGAGGACTTGAAATACTCTGCTCCATGCTCTTCTTGCCTTCATGATTTGTGACGAGAAGTTGGCCATAATTCTGATGGGTTTCCCTTTGAATATGATCTGCTTCTTTTCTCTAGCTGCTTTCAACCTATTATTCTTGTGCTAGATTTCTGGGATCTTGACAATTATATGTCTCGGTGTGTTTTCAATTGGGTTGAAGTT
>NW_004524628.1:485755-489051 GCF_000260255.1 Octodon degus
CCTGGCCTGGGTTTATCTGTTGTGTACAGCTCCTTCCTGCTGCACCCCTTGGAAGTGAACTTATTGTGCCCCTCTGTTGTGTCCCTGGCCCAAGCACAGGGGGGCTCAGAAGCTCTCCCACACAATAGCTGGGTGTGGGCTTGAGCTGGATCTGGAGCGTCCCTAGAGAGTCACAGAAGTTCTCACTCACTTGACAGGCTTTGGGGCCTGTCTCAATAATTATAATGGTGAGTATTTGTTAGGAAGTTTTCAGAATTCAAAAAATAAGAAAATAATCTATTTGTGCAATATCATATTATGTTTTCATAGATTTTTCAGCATATTTTTCCTTATCGGAGCTCAGCAGACCAGAAGGTTGATAGGAAGATAAAGAGTAAAAACTATGCTCATGAACGCTGTGATGAGAACAAACACTCTGTTGGTAAGAGGACCAGAAGCCACTGTTGCTAGTTCATTGAAAATGACTTAATTATATCTTGTCTGTGACCTGAGAACCTGGGTTTGATTCTTACAGCTGTTACTTACTATGTCCGATATCACTGGAAGAGAGTCTGCAATGGTGGTTAGATGGTGATGGAAGATCACTTCCAGTGCTTTCGCTTGCAACCTGATTTCATGCCATCTTGATTTTGGTTTTATTTTTCTTGGTTCTAGAAGTGAACAAGGCTGCTAAAGATCAGGATGCAGATGTGTGAGCTGCTCTGTTCTCTGGAGCAGGACCCCTGGCACAGTGGGCAGGGTGTCCAAGGCTCTGCCCCACCACATGTGTCAGACACAGCATGGAAGGGCGGGGCTGCAGAAAGCATGGAAACGGAAGAGGACAGAAGTGTGCTGTGCTGGAGTGACTGTTTCTCATACCCAATCTCCAGAGCAGGAGGAGGCCATGCTGCTCAGCCTGGGACTCTGCATCCTTGATTGATGTGACTTTCTGAGTGATGGTCACAAAGAGCAGTTGCCTGAGGTGGGCTTCAGTTTCCCAATTTCTTCAAGTATTATATGAGCTCAGAGGTATGGGTGTGAGAAATATGCTAATTCTACTGCATGTGGCAGTGTTGTGGGGGAAGCATTAGAACAGCAGGGGATGAGCTCCCTGTCAGTTGTTCCCATGTTTCTCACTATTTAATTGGTTTTGAATAAAGTGAATTCATAGCTTCCCAATGCAGTGGCATAGACCTATGTAAATGACTTTCTTGCTACTATATAAATTTAGTTTTTGAGGGCTGGCGAGATAGCTCAGTGGACTAAGCACCTACTTAGGCAGTGCAGGGGCCAGGGTTCGATCCTTGGCACCAGGTGCTGAGCAGGCCCTGCCCCTGGGTGGTTGGTGGTACATGCCTGTAATCTGGGTGCTGGGCACACTGAAAACAGGAGGATCACACCAGGACTTCAAGCTGTATAATGAGACCTCGCACAAAAGATAGATGATAGACAGATAAATACATAGATCGATAGATAGACTTAGTTTATGTACCTGATATGCAAGGTTTGAAAGTGCTTATATGAAAATTAGTGTAATAAATTAGGATAAAACACATAGAAAGTAGATTACTATGGTCATTTTGAAACAAAAGTAAGATGAAACTCTTGTTTTTTCTTTCAAATATACTTTAGAAAAATCAGCCCAAGAATTACATCAAATGCAAATGTCACAAAAAGAAAACATGTATATGAAAATAAACAGAAGGTATAGTAATCAGAAATATCTCATAATGATATGCAAAGGAAACTACAGTAAGCAATGAATAGAGGATGTAATTACATAGCTTACTAGAGTTTTTAGACAAAATGAATGAGCCGAAACAATGGGTTGCAATAGAGATAATTCCTCAATTTCTGTAGCTCTAATGTCTGCGAACTGTAAAAGCTATGTAACGCATGACACGCTCACTCACACTTGACTGGAATCCTCGGTCATTGAACACAGCCATTTCCAGGATGATTTCTATCTGCAACCAGAGGCGGGCTCCCATTGTTCTGCACTTCACATTCTTAAAGCCAAATGCACCAAGATAACAGAAGAACTGCCATGGATCATTATTGGGTTAGATACAATGTACAAATAGAAGGTGTAAGTGGTACAGTTGTACTTTCACCAGAAGAGGTGAGAAGCATATGCTTTTGGCAGAATGACAAAAAAGCCTAGCATCCCCTTTACAGAACCACTATGGTGTGTAAAAATCTTTCTCTTTGATTTCTGACTGCTGCAGATCAGGTCTCCAGTGCAAAGGTGGAATTCAAGGCCAGGGTACAGGGCCAGAGAGTCCCTTGGGATCCTCAGCACTGGCCTCTCACACAGTGGAGGGTGTCTGTGCTCTACTGAGCTACACAGCAGCCCTGAGGGCAGCTGGGCCCCAGCCAGGGAGGTCTGTGTTCTGGGATGTATCACTGTGGGAGGAGCTTTAGTACCATGCCCACAGTAATACACTCCAGCATCCTCAGCCTCCACCCTGCTGATTGTGAGAGTGAAATCTGTCCTGGACCCACTGCCACTGAACCTGTCGGGGACGCCAGTGTACCTATTAGAAACCTTGTAGATAAGCAGCCGTGGGGCCTGGCCTGGCTTCTGCAGGTACCAGTGCAGACAGGTGTTCCTGTCGCTGTGGAGGAGGCTCTCATTGGACCTGCAGGAGATGGAGGCCTGCGCACCAGGGCTGATGGGCAGGGAGGGTGGGGTGTGGGTCAGCACTGCAGCACCACCGCAGCCTGTAAGGACAGAGAGATGCAAGCAAGGTCATTTCCAATCATGGTGACAATATTCATGACTTTTCTCTTATATTTATTTAAAGATAATCATTCTTACTCATGGTATCAACTTTCAAAAAATTATTCATATATTTACAACAGCCAGGTATCTCTCTATTAATCAAGATGTTCTTTAGAGCTCTGGCCATTTGAATACAGTCTGTAAGTCTCACAGGATTGAACATCCTTTCCCTCAAGCAAAGAACAAAGGCCTCTACTCCATGTTCAGAGTAGTCTGACAACCCAGAGGTCCCCTACAGACAGGCCCACAATCTCTCTCGGATCTCACTAGGGATCCAGAGCACCAGCAGCCCCAGGAGCTGAGCAGGGAGCCTCATTTTGAGAAGCTCAGCTGAGGAGTCCAGCTCAGCCAACAGAAAGTTAGAGCTGAGCTTTTATCATAAACTTGTGAATGAAGGTGGACAATATGCAAATCCTGGATCTCGAGGACAATATGCAAATCCTGTGGGAGCTGCTATGTTACAAAACAACTTAGTAGATGAAAAGGAGAGACAGCAGGGAGAAGGGGAACTCCCCCATGAGCAAAGTGACAT
>NW_004524628.1:489881-507827 GCF_000260255.1 Octodon degus
TAGCCTTTAAACTTTCCATGCTGTTCAGTGGTATTCAGTTCACAAGTCAGAGCCCCTGAGACAATGTCCTTATCTATATTAGTTTCACTATAAACATTCTTCAAGTGTCTCCAGTGTCAGAGGCAGAACCGGGCTGGAGATGCAGGTCACTCTGGCTGTGACCTGGAAGGACGGATGTGCGCTCTTCCCCCCTCCTCCTCTGTATCTTAATTTTGCAGCTTCTATGGGATGAGCAGCTTTTGCCACCTGATTCTTTTCCACCATTTCCACCTTGGAGGCCAGAAAGCAGTGGCTGCACACACTGAAAACTGTGAGTCCAACAATGATCTTATTTTTTAACTTGTGACTGTCAGATATTTAACATAACAACACAAGAGTGATGCATGTCCTACATTATATCCAAGAGCATGCAGAACATGTAGTTAAAATTTTTTTGAAGTCAAATACAATATGTCCTTCCTCACTGGCTGGAAGCCATGTGGGCATCTCTGCCTAGCACATGTCTACAGGGACTGTGTTCACAGGTGTCCCGTATGCAAGCTTCTGAATATCTGCTGTTTTTCTTTCTGAGATTCATTAAGCAGAACTCATCCATGATATCCCTACTGTATGTAGAAGAGGAGTAAAAGAAAAAGTGGATTAAGAGGGAAGATGGGTGAGAGAGCAAAGGGCTAACTCTGAAGATACAGACAACTCGGGCTGAAGGACAGTTAAGTCTACCTGATGAATTCTGAGCAGGAACACAGAGACACACTAAGGGCTCCATTCAGAGATGCAGGTGAAGGCTCCACAGGGGTCCTGTAAGGGGTCACTCAGGGGATGGCCAGAGAGCGGTTGTGATCTCACAGCTATGCCCAGCCTGTTTCTCTGAAACCTCCAGAGACCTGGGCCTCAGCCCTCACTGAGCAGAAGAAGAGCCTGCAGCTGAGGGGGGATGTGAGGCTGGACACTTGCCCCAGGGTGCTGATGTCCAGCGTGACCTGGGATCCAGCCCCAGCTCCCAGATTCAGACTGTCTTCATCTGCAGGCGGTGGTGCGGGTGAGGAGGAAACACAAAGCTGGGCTAAGGCCACAGGTGTGAGCTGCAGATGCTGCTGCTATTTTGATACTGTAGAGGATACAACCCTCTGTGTAGAGAGAGAGAGATGGAGCCCCAAAATAGGTGCACACAGGGTTTCTCCTGGAAATACAGGGGCAAGAATCATGAGCACGTTCAGATGCTAAGACCAAGCAAGTGCAGAGGTCTGATGAGACACAACACAGAGTAACCTATGCTGTGTTCATGGCTAAGCCACTAAGAATAAGACCTGGCTCTGCCTCCCTCCACAGTGGCCCAGAGAATCAGGACAGGGCCAGACCACAGCCTGGGCTGCACATCCATCAGTCTCCTCCCCTGCCCAATGCTGCATAGAGGATTTAGGATGGAGCACTTCCCTGTCCACACTGCCATCAGGGACCTAAATACCCTGAAGTGGGCTGTGTAAATCAGAGGTAATTTATTTCCATAATTCTGGATGCTGGAAAAATATTAAGCTCCTGCAGATGTCCATTTTTCTTTAGCCCCTCTTCCAAGCTTTTCAGCTTTCCGTTGTGCCCTCTGACTTTCTTCTACTGCTGTCAGCAGGGTAGAGAGGGGTCTCTGTGCCTCTTGTTCTGAAGCCATCAGTGTTTTGGGATTAGCACCAGCCCTGGCACCATCCCCACAGGGCTAGTTTTCACAGGCATATAGAATACACAAATAATATTTCAAGAAATTGTTCCTAACTGCTCAGAAATGTCCACACAATAAGAGATAACAGTTCTTTGGATTCTTCTTGTGGATGAAGACTCTGGAATCTGGAGTCTCTCACTTCACTGTACCACTTTTTATCATAAGAACAGTATTTTGTCAGGTGCTACTTTTCTTTCATCTGAAGAAGACCCCACAGTGCCACTAAGAAGAAATACTGGGATGTCAGACTTTGCCATGACCCAACTCCAGATAACCTTCCCCTCTGTCTAATATCTACTGTATGTGGTTAATGTTTATGCTTCTGCAAAACCAGGAATCCTACTATTTGTTTGAACACCAAATGAGAGCTTGCTGCTGTGAGCTGACAATAGGAAGATACAATATCATCCACTCAGGGACAGCAGTAAAGCCTCATGAAGGCTTGAGGCCCCAGCACATGTGGACAAGGAAACTTTTGAGGGAGGAGACTATGTAGGGAAGGAGACAGATTGTAACATTACCTACTATCTGCCTATAAGTTCCAAAAACATCAGAGTATTGAGGTTAGTTTTTAAGAAACAGCACCACAATTTGATTAAGGATAACCTGAAATGGGTTTTTGAGGAAAGGTCATGCCTAGGAGAGGCCACCTTCTTTGGTCAGTGCCATTTTAATACAACAAGCTATGAATCCCTCACCCAGAAACTGATAACACCTCTGGAAAAAGAATCATAATCTTTGAACAAATGAGAGGATGAAGTAGAGCTTCACCAGAGAGTTCTACAGCTCCCTCTTCTCACAAATCGCTAGCAGCTTCACCCCTCCCAACCCATCAGCTTCTCATTACCAGTCTGCTCTCACTGATCTTCAATTCTTGTTCATTGACCTCATGGCCAGACTTTCATTTTGCAAACAGTGAATTGGCTTTCATGTACATCACTGTAGTGGTTGATACATCGTGTCAACTTGGGAAGTAAAAAGCTGAACCAAATCCTGTCAGCAATTCTCACCCTAGGGTGTGAGGCCCAATACTAGGGCATGCAGGGCCAATCCTAGAGTGACTCAGCACAAAAAAAGATAGAAAAGGGAGTTGAGGAAGGATTTTGTGCACCGCTTTCTTAGAGGAGCTCTAGACTGCAGCAGGCATGGAAGTATGAATGGCTCACTAGATGCTGCAGCTGCTGAGTCTCCCTGTGCTCTTTGTTGTTTTCCACTGTCATGAACTGCTGCCTACGCCATGTGCCAATCTACATAGAGCCAATGATGTATGGACTAAAACCTTCAGAAACTGAGCTAAATAAACCTTTCCTTCCTTAATTTGGGGTGTAGGGTATTTTGTCCCAGCAAGGAATGAAAAGTAACTGAGACAGAATTTGGTACCAGGGGAGTGGGATTATTATCCTGTGTATACCTGACCATATGCCTTATGAACTTTTAGAAATGGCTTATGGGAAGAGATAACAAAGGTTTGGGGATACCACCTACTAGAAAACAGCTGAAATGCCTCTGATTGTTCTTCTGGGAAATTCTTCTCAGAGCTCAGAAGACCAGAATGCTGATAGAAATCCTGCCCCTAATGACAAGGGTGGAGAAGTTTCTGGTGGGAAGGACTGTATCCGTTGTTGGACACCAGATGATTTGTGTTGTGGCTTGGCAGAAAGTTTGTCTGCATTTTGAAGAGTAAGTGTGCTGGATTGGTTAATCGGATAAAGGAAATTTCAAAGCAGACAAATGTTGCTTCAGTGGCACCATTATTGTGCAGAGATTTTATTCAGATTTATGTTGAGAATCAAGGATAAAGAAACAAGCAGGATGATTTAAAATATGGAGTTTGGCCAGAAAGAAAGCAACAGGAAGGCTGTGGACTACAAAGATACAGCTGAGAGCTCCATTGCCCAGAGACACAAGAGAATAGAAAAGATGTCCTGCGGGCTTCACAGGGCATGGCAGGTTTTCACCCTTTCCAGACTCAGAACTGCAAGGTTCAGGGACTTTGCTTTGAGGAAAAAGCTATAGAGCCCCATATTCTGGAGTGGAAGTAGCAGCCACACCAGTTTCCAGAATGGCAGCAGCATAGAGAATTTATTCCTCAGAATCAGATGAGGTGTTGGTTTTAGGCTCATTCACAGTGCAGTAGTTCTGTGGTTAGGAAGACTTCCAAATAGATTTCAGAAGGCCTAGAAGGCCAGGAAGCATGTCCCTGGGAGAACAATGTGTAAATCTGTGAGTGAGAAGCCTATTCAGTGTAAACCAAAGAAGTTTGTAAAAACCAAGAACATGGATTGTCTGAGGAAAGTTGCAAAAAGGGAGCAAAGTAGACCTGAGAGAGAAGCTATGGGAGCTACCAGCAGAAGTGCCACATGGTGGAGCTATGTAAGACTTTTGGAGCTCACAACTCCTTACAGATTGCTTTGGATGTTGAGCTTGGAACTATAGGACTTAATGTTTGCCCTGTGGGATTTGGGACTTGCTTTGGTCTCAATGCTTTGTGTCCTGCTGTGTGCACCTTTTTGAATGATAACATTCATTTTTGCCTCTGAATATTGAAACAGTCTATACAACATACAACAATACTGTAGGAATTACCCAGATTTGGCCTCTGTGTCCCAATTAGCCTTTGTATGTTTTTATTCCTGACATCAAGTTTATTTCTACATGGTCTATGCCTGACTAAAACTGTGAGTCCAATTATTTCAGAAACAGCCCAAAAGAGCAGATCTTCTTACCATGAAGAATAGTTGCAATTTAAGTACATAATTCACCAGCATCCTACACTAATGGATAAGCTGAACTTGGGTGGTAAAAACCCCTAACCACTGCTTCCCTTGGGGGCTCCCCACCCTGAAAGTCCCCCCAGGGCCTCTGTGTCACATCACCAGAACACACAAATCCCGTCTTCTGCATCCTCTCCTCTTCTTTTTTTTTTTTAATATTTATTTATTTATTTATTGTATGTGTGTGTGTGTGTGACCAGCTCAGCCCACCAGGGGGCGGGGCTGGCTGGCATGTGGTGCTGGGGGATTGAACCGCGGTCCCTTGTGCTTTGCTAAGCTTGTTCTAAGTAGGTGCTTTAGACCACTGAGCCATCTCTTCCAGCCCTCTTCTCCTCTTCTGAGCGCCCACCCTGGCACCTCAGCCTGGTCCAGGCCCCTGCTCTGAGAGCTTCTCCTTGCAGTCTCTCAGAGCATCAGCAAAGGTGCCACAATACTGCCTCCCTGTGGTCAGCTCTGTGTCTGTGATCCACCCTCAGATCCCTCCCACTGCACACACAGAGCCATACCCTCTACCCCCAGAAGCTCTGATTTCAGCTCAGTGGACACAAACAACCCATGTCCACAGCTTTCTTCACAAGACAGACAGACAGCACCCATGATTCCAGTCAGGTGGACCCAACTACTAGCCTCAGGAAGAGGAATGCAACTGCAGTAAACCCACAGGTATGTCCTTCCTCTTTTGGTTCACTCTGGTGACATTTAGAGACCCAGAGATGTCAGCGCCCCACCTGGCCCAGTGGCGGTCACTCTCACTGTCCCTCTCATTATCTCCGCTAGTATGGAACAAACTATGGTGGCAACTGCTACAACCTCCACGTAGTGTGAAGTCAGTGTGAGAAGTCAGAAACCACAGAATGCAGGCAACAGAAAACAAAGCTAACTACATGGTGCATAAAATGATCCCTGATTTAACTAAACACCTTATGGAATAAATATTTTTCTGAGAGTAATATCTACCTGAATATTACATATCAGTATGTAATGCCATAAACTCATTTCTAGTGTCTGAAAACAAATTATGTTTTCTGTAGTCCAATGATGAAGCAAATAGCAACAACAACAACCAAGGCTTAAAATATGAAAGAAAAAAAGTCTAAAAATGGTGTGTTCACAGGATAGGAAAAGTCTTCGGGGTGTCTCTCCCCACATGACCATGAGAGGATGCACGTGCACAACAATGGTAGATGAGGGCGCCCTGCGTGTGTCAGGGTAAAATGTCCAGGGGGCGCAGCCTTAACCTCGTCCCATGTATCAGCAGACACTTGAGGTAAGCATTATGCTGTCCATATTTCACTTTATCCTTCAAAAGTTCAAAACCCAGTTTTAAAATTGCAGGCACTGCCCTTTCAAGCAGCGAACAGTCACTGTGGTAAATCAAACAGCCTGGGCGCTGGAGGCTTCTCCCTGTGCTGAATTCATACGAGTCCATCTCAGGATTCAAATGGAAACGGCTATTACCAGTTCTTCACAGCATGTTCCTCCTGAAGATAGGAAGTGTCGCCTCAAAGGTGCTAATAAAAGAATAAATGGTAAAGTAGGTTTTTGAACTTGGACAAGTGGAAAATACAAATTTCTGAATATTACCAAACCTAATCATGTAAGAAACAGCCCACATTTGAACTTTTCAACATCTATTTAAATTCATGAATTATCTGGTTCTTCTGTGAAGATTCCATGAAAACTAGGGGCAGACAAGGAGGATTGACGACTGAGCTATCAGTCCGTTGTCTCTGTCACCCTGGCTGGCTGCTCACAAGGCACTTGATAATCTCACTGTCTCTCCTGCTTCTGACACCCAGCATGGCTACAGACAGTGAGCAAAGCTTTCTGGGCCCCTAGAAGTCTTGCCACCCTCGTCCTACATCACTGTTGTCCCCAGCAGGATGTGCACGTCCCTGCTCCTTCTGAACTTCCTTCTCTCTCTGATCCTCAAACCCCATCCTGGAGGATGAGACCTGCACTCTCCCACAAGGGCACAAGGCACATGGGCAGCTGCTGGGCCCAGAGCTCCCCCATCTGCTGCACCTCCCTCCTAGTCTCTCCTGTCCTCACCAGGGATCCAGAGCAGTGACAGCCCAGGAGCTGAGGAGGGCCCCTCACTTGGAGAAACTGAACTGAATAATCTTAATAAATGAAGCAAGACTGTAACTGAGCTTTCATTTCAGGCTTGCAGGGAAAGTGCTCCCTCAGGGATGCTGCACAAATCCCCAGATGGGTGCAACCGTGTGTGAAGAGCCAGGGGAGGCAGCAGCTGTGTGGTAAGCATGGTGACTGAAAGGTCTTACTGCAGGATCCACCCACTCAAGTCTGTCTTCTTTTGCAAGAGGATGCTGCAGGCTCCTGCCCCTGGAGGTTCCTGACCCTCCAGCTCCTGCACAGGTGAGCTGAGACTGAAGTACGGAGTCCAGCACAGAAGCGCACTTTCCCTGACCCCATCCAGGCCCTGGTGCTGTTACAAGGACAAACACAAGCAAGTGTGTTTCATGCCTTTAGCCACTGCCAAGGCTACAAGGAGCAGGGCCTGAAGCACAGGCTCATGCTGGGGGACAGTGGAGCTGCAGTCTGTGGTATGTCTGTGGCCCACAGGGACACTGGTTCCAATGTCTGAGTTTCTCTGCTACATGAGTCTGCGTAGTTTAATGGGGACTTGGTGATATGGGAAGCAGCCCCAGTTCTGGCTGGCATGACAGTGACTTCTCTTGTTCTAGGTGTTTGTTATAGCAGTGTCTCTGCCTCTGTCTCTGTCTCTGTGTCTCTGTGTCTCTGTGTCTCGGTTTCTCTCTCTCTCTCTCTCTCTCTCTTACACACACACACACACACACACACACACACACAACATGGATGCATGTGTGACAGCAGAGAGTAAAACTCAGGCTCTATTATGACTTAGACCTAAATGTACCCCCGAAATGTCATGTGTTCTGAGGTGGAGCTCTGGGTAGGTGAGGGTCATACGAGGGCTCTATCTGTACCACATTAATCCCCTGATGAGATCATAATTTGATAGACTTATTGGAGGTTATAAAAGCTTACCAGCTGAGGTATAGCTGAAGAAGGCAGGACTTAATACTAGGGCTTGTCCCTCTCCTCCTCTTCTCTGGCTCTCATCTTCTCTGTCTGCTCCTTGATGCCAGGAAGACAGCAGCCTTTCTCGGCCCTGCCCTGCTGCTGGAAGGCCTCTGCCTCACTCTACACCTAAAAGCAATGGAGCCCACTGACCCTTGACTGCAGTCTTGAAACTGTAAGCTAAATGGACTTTTCATCCTTTAAGTTTTAGTTCATGTCTTTTGTAACAAGGAAAGAAAGCCAGGTAACACTAAATTCCAGAGGACTTGTTTGAAATTGAAAAGATATTTCTAACACATTGTTTGAAGCAGCCAATAGCAGTCATCACATTCTACCATTTAATGAATAAACCTGGAGCTCTAACATGCAAATGTTAAAGCCCACAACAAGTGATGTAACTCACAGAGTGTGGGGAAGGGCCAGCTCAGAGGCAGTGCAGTGAGCTGAGAGATCCTGAAGTGAACCTACTTGTCCCTAGTTGCCCAATACATGGTAACAGCAGAACAGTAAGTATTTAGTATTTATAATTGTGCTACTTTGAAAACATTTTCCACTAAGTGACTTGGAAAAACAAGAAATACTTCGGACCCCAATTCTCCAGACTGCGAGTCACAGCTGCAGGCAGAGGCAGGGTGACCTCCAGTGAGGGCGCTGTCTGCTGCCCACCTGGCCTCTGTGCTGCCCTCCCATGAGGAAGGCAGAAAGGCGAGGGCGCGGCCGCCCTGGGAAGCCTCCTTAACAAGGTCTCCTTCTGGGTCTCTAGAGCAAAGCCCAGGGGCCAATTCTCCGGAACCTCTCCTTCTCCCCCTCCTACAAGTGTTGGGGGGCTGAGGTTCTGCCTTGCTTTGGAGGGGAAAGCTCATCCAAACAACTGTGGTGATGTAGTGGGAAAGTGGTGGTGAGCAAATCGCCTTGGTTCCTCAGGGGTCACATGAAGTGCACCCTAAAGGCTCCCTCTCTCACCTCTGCATCAACACAGACACCAGTTATGAATCACTGGGAGCGCAGGGTGGGGTGGGCCCTGTGAGTGCCCTGCATAGGGGATCTGCTCCAGGGGTCCCTGCGCTCTGGGCCTTCTGGGTGAAGACGGCCCTAACTCTGTGAGATGAGGAGGTCCTCGAGTCCTGCACAGACCCTCCTAGCAGCAGCTTGCTCATGGCTGGCAGGACGGCCACTCCTGTGTTCTCAAGATATGGGTGTCATGCTTGGTATTTTATTTGGTGCATGCATTTATATAAATTCATAGACATTTATACTGGGAACTAAACACAGGGCATCACACAAGCAGTGCACGTAGTCTACTGCAGAACTCCCCGCACTTCCTAGATTTTAAATTATGCTTTGCATTTTAGTTTTTTTATATTTTCCTTTGAATATAAGCATAAATATATTTCATATATACATACATATATCTACTTTTATTTTTATGGAATCTACATTAGTGTACAATACTATATTGCTAAAATCAAGAACAAAATCAATTTTCACCGTATGTTAAATTATTATCATGGCGAAGCTTGCTTTTACTACCAGCCCCTCCTCTACTCTAGTTTATAATTTGTGTCTGTGTAATCCTGTTATTTTGTGTGGATTTTTCTGATCCTGGACGTCAGCTGGTTGCACCTCTGTGGCTGCAGACACAAAAGGCCCAGGGCTGAAAGTGTGGCAGGAGGAAGGGCTTCCTCTCAGGGAGAGTGCAGGCTATGTCTCGGGTTAGGACCCACACTGGGCATCCGCCAATGAATGTATCTTGTACCTTTATGTGAGATGGAGCAGACTGGCACTACAAAACAAAGAAATACAATGTTATCTGTATTGTGAAATCTATTTTTTGTGAGGACCTAAGGCAAACTTAATTACTAAGAGGAGCTGGCTGTACCCCAGTCAATCTACATTAGGCATTTTGACTCAAAAACCTGCAACCAATGAGATTACAAGCACCATTGCTCAGGCAAAATTGATTAAATCCAGTACCAACAGGGGAAGCCAGTCAAGTAGCAAGCGGGCATGAAAGAAGTCAGGGTCTCTTCCTGTTTGGAGGGTGTGTTAGTGGCTCATTTGGGCTCTTTCACAGTGATTGATACCTATTTAGAATATCAATCCCTGATGCCCATCCCTCAGGAAATCTGTGGTTAAATTTGTTTCCTCTTTTGTCTTGAGGTGTGGCTCATATGGGAGGGTCTGTCTCCTCCAAGTAGCAAAGTCACATTGCCATCCATATTGTCTCCTTGAGGACCTGGTCCTGTCTGACTGCAGAATTCAGCTGCCTACAACATAGCACCCTCTGAAGAAGTCACCCAAACTGCTGTGAGGGAACCATGGCCAATAACCGCTGTGGCTTCTTCAAGCAGAAAAGGGAAACCCTTTCTTCTTATCAAAGAGGGCAATGTGTGAAATGCTTGGAGAAGGTGAATGGTGAGACCTTGGGAGACAAAACATAGAGCTACCCCAAAGCCAGCAATTATACCCCAGGTTTATACTCCCTAAGTAAAAAGGTCCATCCACACAACTTGTACACTTGTGTACAGAGCGGCCTTAATCACAGAGCTGAACCCGGAAACTGTCCAAGTATTCATCAGCTGATAAGTGGAAAAGAAACCATTTAGGTACATGGGCTGGGATAGTTTCTGACCACACAGAGAAAGTACATAAACCTGATGATCTTACTCGGATGGGCCATGTCTTAGTTACTCTTCTCTTGTTGCTAGGACAAATACCTGACACCCAAAATGAAGAAAGGAAAGGTTTATTTAGCTCACAGCTGCTGGAGGTTTCAGTCCATATTCAGCTAGCTCCAAGGCAGAGTGAACACGGCAGAGGGCAAACTATCATGGCAGCAACAAAGAGCAAGAGCACAAGGGAGAGGTAGCAGCAGCTCAAGAAGCTAGCCTCTCTTCCCACCTTATACTGTAATGCAAATTACCTGCCCCAGGGCAGGTGCAGCACCCACACCCACAGTAATCAATCACAAACTTCAGAAGCTGCCCCAAGACTGCATGAGGCTTTGGAGGGACAACTATACACAAACCATAACAGGCCACGTGAAAGAAGGCAGACACAAAACACCACACACAAGCAAATTTACTTTCCCATAATATTCATAACAGACAAGACTATGAACACAGCTGATGTTTTCTGTGCCTGTGTAGGGCTGAAGTAGACTCTGGGCCAGTGGAGACCTACAGTGACTGGGTGCTGGGTGTCTCCAGGTGTGAGGCAAATGTTCCAAGGTGACTCTTGTGCTGACCGCAGGATGCTATGAGTATCTTAACAGCCATAGAATCCCAGAAGGTAAGCTGATGAATTCCATAGCCCCTGAACTATATTAGAGAAGTCAGTAAGTGCTTTAAGATTTAAAGAACAAAAGTCCCCTCAGCAAGGAAGAATGAGAATGTGTATGAGGGAGGTAGTCATTGCCTTGGGGTGGGACCCACTACTCTAACATGTCCTTTGTGATCCTGTATAATGACGCATCCTTAGAATACCAAAGAACAGCTCTGGCCTATAGTGTGAGCCCACAACTTTCTATGGATGCTGTTAGCATAAGTCCACAGCCTGGAGCAGCCCTCGGCCTCTGAGCTGTGTTCTTCTCATCCCTACTGAGTGGAGTGCTGAGGATGACTAGTGATGCTTTTTCGTATTTTTTGTTTTGTTTCACCTTTAAGGGAGTAAGACTGTCTACAGCTTTGATATATTCTTACGATAAAAAGTATTTTGAGACAAACTATCCTTATTCCAAGAATGCTATATGATTTATTTCATATCTGTAAGTTGGAGGGGAACCCCTGGTACACTACAATGTCTTCGACTAGCTTGGAAATCAGACACTTCTCAGGACACAAAAGGCCATGATGACTCAGATGTCCATGAGGTCACTAAGAGCACATGGATTTGTAAGACCTCAGAGGGCCTGCACTTAGTGACAGAACCTATTTATCTATATTATTATTACTATTATCATCATTTGATTAAAAAATTGGTATTGCAAATCTTACATGTTTAGTGTAACTCATTTTCTGCTTGTTGTGTTGCTTTATTGTACTAGACATAAACTGTACATCTATGTGAGTCTGATCTGATGCCAACACCAGCGAAACTATTCCTGCACAGGGCTGCACTGTGCAGTCTGAGGAAAAGCCAAGCATTCAGTTAAAATCTTGTCAGTGAGGGAGGTTTCACAATCGTAAGATTTTTTCAGATTGAGGCAGAAATGTCAGGCTCCAGCAGACAGCGCAGCAGCTGTCCTTAACAGAAACAGCTGGTATGAGCAAAATAATGACCGTGGTCTCAGGGAGGTTTTTGTTATATGATGAATCACTGTGGGAACCAGTTACTATATTGGTAACAGTAATAAGTTGCAACATCCGCAGGCTCCAGGCTGCTGATGGTAAGGGTGAAGTCTGTCCCTGACCCACTGCCGCTGAACCGGGTTGGGATGCCCGTGGCCCTGGTGGAGGCACCAGAGATGAGGAGCCTGGGAGCCTGCCCCGCTTTCTGCTGGTACCAGGCTAGGTAGCTGCTCACACTCTGACTGGCCCTGCAGCTGAGAGTGGCTGTTTCTCCTGAAGACAAAGTCAGGGAGGCTGGAGACTGGGTCAACTGGGTTTGTCCAGTGGAATCTGAGATTGAAAAAATAAAACAGAAATATCCCCCATGTAATGTACGTCATACCAATTGGATGCTCAGTAGGGCTGAGCTCACTGATCTGCGCTGAACATTAGTTACTGTACTTATTGAACAGTGACGCTGGTACTGTACGTAGGAGCCAACCCTGAGTTTTCACAGATATGTAAAAGTGTCCCACACAGCCCTCACCTGTGACCCAGAGTGCCAGGAGACAGAGGAGTGGAGCCAGGGCTTCCATGGTGCGTGCTCGGTCCTCCCTGGAGCAGATCTGCCCAGAGCTCTGGCCCAGGCAACGATATGCGCCCCAAAAGCAGTGGGGGTTGGGCGGGGCATGCAAAGCAGCAGGCCTGGAAGAGCTGAGAGTGCAGCTGCAGCAATACTCTTCTCATCCGTGCGAGAGCAAGCCGAGCCCAGGTGTTCAGGGCAGGAGGCCTTTAGCTCAGCCTGAGGTCACAGAACTTGATCCTGGTGTCTTCCTCTCTGACCAAAGCTCTAGACTCCACCAGATAGTGCACAATGCAAACCCATTTAGCATTATTTCTCTTCAACTCTACTGCATCTCATCATCGGCTCGTACATAGTCATCTAATTTATGACCACAACATTCTTGTGATTATTTAAGTCCAGTTATGCTAAGTGCATATCCTAAGCGCTTGATCGGTCAGTGTGAAATAAGGCTCCACGTGAGGTTTGTCTTCTCGCACTGCTCACCTGTGCGGGTTTGCAGTCTTTCCCAGGGTCCCTAGTGCAGCTGTACCCTCATGGGAATTTTCAAAGGCCAGCATTCATTCAGGCTCAGTAGTATAGATCAGTGGGCAGCCACATCCCCACATCCCTCTTTCCTCAGCACACTGAGCATTTCAACTGAAGTCTGCAGCAGGGTTTTCTGTGCAGCATTAGTCAGCCCAGTCCCTGACCTTTCTCCTTAACAGAGTTAGAAATGCCTTCTACACTCCTAATAAAATCCATAAAATCATCATACTCACCAGTAAAATTCCTAGTATGTTATCTTTCTGAGTAGAAAAAAGGATGTACACTTTCATCACTTTTATTCAAAATAATACTGGAATTGTTTATTCCTTTTGAGCAGCTTCTTTGCCTTTTACTATAGCTACTGTACCTTTCAGATTCACTCAGGTAAATAAAGGCAGACAACAAGATGTTAAAAAAAAAATGATACTGGAGGTACTAGGATATAAGAGGAGACAAAGTGATACAATTCACTAGTTGAAAGAAAAAGTTATATCTTCACATACTTACAACAAAAAGTTTTACATAATTTCTAAAGCATGCACCAAAATTCACTAGAATAATAATTCTATAATACCTCTGGGTTCACTGTCCATGCATTCATTGTGCCTTGTAAATTAAAAAGCAGTGAGTTAAACAGGTATTTTCCATATTCATCAAGTGGAAACCTTGATATTATTATATTCATTTGAGTTTAGTTTCTTCAAATGATATATGTATGCACACACACAGAAGTGTATTTAATGTGAAGAAATCTAATCAATCTACTAACAATATACTTAAATTGATGATCAGTTACTAGAATATAAAAAAATCAATCAAAGACCTAACCAGCCACAAAAATTTTAAGGAATAAAAAGAGAATATGAATAAAACTATATTTTAAGAATTTTATAGTGAATGGGGATATAGCTCAATAGTAGAGCACTTGCCTAGTGTGCAATGGACCCTGGGCTTGAGCTCTAGCCTTGCAACAGTGGGCGGGGGACTGTCAAGCAACTTGGGAATGGCGGTGTTGTGTACCATAGGAATAAAGATAAATAAACTGAACAAGCAAAAGGAAGAACCAGAAAAAAGGCCACATATATATATACGCAATCATTTCTACAAAGATATTAATGTAAATTAAAATAGCATAATTATGCTATTTTTTTAAAAATGGCCAGAAGCAATTGGAAATGAATATGAAATTAAGTTCATATTAGAAAAATATTGATATATGTGACATCATAAAATATATGACTTAACAGAGGTGTCACAGATTTTCTGATCAAGGAGATTTTGGGACCGCAGAGGAAAGTGATCAACGATGTAGAGTGTGCCTAAGGAGAGTCACATGGAGAGAAAACATTCTCTCAGGCTTTCACAGAGAGCAAATTGGTCAAGCAAAGGCCGTGACTCATCCACATGGCTGACACTGACAAAAGATCTACAAACTGCTGTACAGGATTTCAGGCTAAATCCTGAGGGGATACGGCTGACCTTGTCAGATACAAAAGTTACATTTTTTGTTATATAAGTCTTGCTTTATCTTAGTCTTAATGATCCATCAGAAAAGTATAAAAACGAGGTATGAAAAGTAAAGCCATATTAATATGCTGAGGTGTAAAAGGCTTAAGTCAACAACTTCTGACATTGCCAGTCCTGCAGATAACCCACTACTATTATGGACTATTGGACTATATTTGATTACTTTGCTGAATTCATGCACTTAAATATTTGAATGGCAATGGAATACCATCTTTGACAAAAGTAAACAAAAAAGGAGGATATAAATGCAGGACCATTCTGTAGTGAATATATATATATATATAATTTAGCATAGATATACAGCTACTTTCTCTTAATTCAATGAGAAGAAAGTTTTGAACTAATAGTATTTAGACAAGATATCATGTCTGCATCTTGTACTATGAATAACTTCTACGAAGACCATAATATGCAATGTATTGATTATTGTAACTGTCCTACTAACCTGTTTTGAAACTCTCATTGCTATTTCTTTCTCAGTTAAAATTAATATAAAAAACTGAACAATTTGACAAACCCAAAATCCATTAAAGCATTTTGAAGAAAAACAAAACAATGAAAAATAAATAAGTAAGTATGACTGAATAGAATATCCTAGTCAACAAGTAGGAGTCGGGAAGCTTCCAGAGAAAGCACGAGACCATAACTTCAGACCTTAAAAGCAGGCAACCATTTAAACAGGACACAAATATATATACACACACACAACCACAAGACAGAAACATTGATAAGTTAGACTTTAAGACACAAATAAAAGGAAAGTAGCCCCATGTTCCGGTATTGGAGGGATAAATGCTGCTAAAATGTTCACACCATACAAAGTGAATCACAAATGCAGTGTGATTTTCATTTTTTTCTTTTTCTTGATATCAAGAATGGAACTCAGAACAGATCACTTGCCAGATAGGGGTTGTGCCTCCGAGCTATATTCATGCCCAATTCAGTGTAATTCCTATCAACGTTATGGGGGAAATTTGGTGAGATAACAAATTATCCTGAACAAGCAAAGCCTTTTCCCACTTTTCCAAAACCAATTTCCTCTCCACCCCACGGACTTGGCAAACTCAGTTCTACCAGGTGTCACTCTCTATTAGGTTTTCCTTCCCTAGAATTTTGTTCAAAAAAATATATACTTCTATTCCTCAGTGGATTCCTATGCTTACACAACATAGTTGGTTTCTCAATCAAGTCATGTTCTCCATGTACTAAGAATGCAATCTTCTTTATCTCTCAGTAGTAGTAGTATGACATGGTGGATGGCCTGGCATAATTTATTGCTTCATAGGCTGATGACCACTTAGGTAGTTCCACTTCAGGCCAGTATGAAAAAAGCTAATTTAAAGAGTCTTACACAAGCTATTTTCAAGTATGTTAATCAAAGGCCTAAAAGTTCTCCAGATGCATGTGACACTCTGACAATAGGTTTTTAAGACTCTGCCAAGCTGCTGTGCTGCTAGGAAGTCACATGGTCATCATTTCCATCAGAAACTGATCAGTGTTTCAGATGGTCACATTACTTGCTTTGTCAGACTTTATGTCATTGATTCACAATAGTAATCTGATGGAGTGGAGGTCATCAAGACATTTGTTATTTACCATTTTTCTGTGCCTGGTGTGTTTTAGAATACTAAAAACTAATCTTAATTCATGTATCCTATGGAAAAGTTAAGAATTAGTGGGGCTGGGAAGATAGCTCAGTGGAGTAAGCACTTCCCTGGCAAGCAAAAGGGCCCAAGTTCAATCCCCAGTTCCGCAAAAAAAAAAAAAAAGAAAGAAAAGTTAAGAATTAGTAAAGGAAACCTGAAGAGTAGTGATAAATCAAAACATCCTGCCAGTGGGGTGAGGAAACAGGGGATGGGTTGTACAGAGAAGGCTTTCTCTTGCTGAATCCAAGATTTTTCTGGGGAAAAATAGAGTGTGACACCTGCAGACTATGTTCCTGCAATGGCTGCAGCCTGTTCTGCTGCCAATATTTTGAATGGAGAAATGAAGAGCATCCAGGTGGCCCTGCGCGGACCGTGACACATCCTGTTCTCCTGTCAAGAATCGAGTCTTATGCTCTCGCTGGGTTCAAATGCTGTGTTAATGGGAGCTGCTCACCAGCCGCAGCCCTCGAAAGCACACGTGAAGATGTAAGAATAATGAAGAAGACACTGTTCTCAGTATGAAAAGAAACCACTTATTTTTGTTCTTCATTTCTCACAAAACGTATCAACAGGAACAAAGGCAACTTCCCTGACTGGCAGACAGAGACACTAAACTATGCTCAGTGATACAGTGAATGGAGCTGAATGACACAGAAAAGAAGAGCAAGAGTTCCTGTGCCCACCTGGAGATCAGCTGATTGTTTGGGCATCAGTATTCACCTCAAGGGTGTATCAATAAAATTAACTTGAAAGAAAGAGAATTTACAAATCATTCTGCATGGTTTAAATTACAATAGACTCTTAATATTCAGGCTGGACCCTTCCGGTGACCTCTGAGATACCAGCAAGATTATGAAAACACCACAGTACGGCATAGCAAAGTAGCTAACACCTTCACTAAGCCAGGATATTTGTAATAATAAGAGATGCTGTGAAGATAATCTTGGTGGTAGCTAAATGTATTATCCTGTATTTTGTATTTCCATGTTCCATAGCAGTATATTTTGAGATTAGCATTTGAAAATATTCATAGTGTAAATTTTAAGACTTTAACTTTCCAGAAAAGGGAAAACTCTATTATGGTAAGACATAATTGGCTTACAGAAAGTAGAGAGGAAGGAGAGGCAAAGATGGGAGGCAGTAGTGTTTGAGGAAGTAAAGCCTTGCGTCACACTGGTACCTTGAGTACAGGTCATTACCCAGGTGCATTCTGGTGAAGTGTTCACCATCAAAAGTCAACCTTAAGGGCTGGCCTGCTAACTCAGTGGACTAAAGCTCCACCTTAGGCAGAGGGTAGTGGCTGGGGTTCAATCCCTAGTTTGCCTTGCCTGCCCCACTTCTAGAGCACACTGAGGTGGTAATAAGACTGGACATGGTGGCATAAACCTGTAATCCCAGTGCTTGGGAGGTTGAAAATAGGCGAATCACTACGAGTCCAATCTACATAGTGAGACCCTGTAGGCTCTGTAGACCCTGTCTTAAATACGGGGGGAGGTAAAAGGGTCAACCTTAATGGGAACTATTGACATTGAGTTTAAACCAATCTTGACTGATTGCAGACCAGGGCAGCACAGCTTTGCCTGTGAAACACGGGCTTCTCCACTGGACCCCAGGACAGAATCAGGCCACTCTCCCTGGAGCACAGTGAACTCCTGCTCTCACTTTTCAGAATGCATGTGCCTTGAGGACCACAGTCCTGGGCTAGGGTCCTTTTGAGAAGGAGGAAAAACAACAAAGGGAGGGGAAACAAATGGGCTGTTTCGAGCTCATGGGACAAAATGAGAAGCAGACAAGAAGTGAACCTTAACCCAGGCTGAGCTCAGGTGTGCAGGGCTGTGAGCTG
>NW_004524628.1:508831-510652 GCF_000260255.1 Octodon degus
AGCAGCTCCCTAAAGGGACAGCACCACTTCCACAGGCCCAGTGTTTGTAAGACCAGCGCTCAGTGCTTCTTTACTGTGGCATTGTTCGCCATCTACTGGAAGATCTGTAACATACCAACCTACTCTTTTTGGTTCCTTAAGGCTTTCACTGAATCTTTTCCCATGTGTTTCTGAAGCTGACCCTATTCTATGAATTACTAGGCAAGATTCTATTGAAAAGTGAAGGAATTCCACTTCCTAAAATAGAGATTTGACAAAGAATAGGTGACCCTGAAGACCTTCCAGGCTGGAGTGGCAGGATGTGTGGGAAAGCTGAGGGCTCACATTCTAAATCTGATAGCCCAGGCCCATGTTCCCAGCACCCCAGAGCCCTTGAAGAGCAGGCTGTGAGCATGCGAGATCCCTGCATAGGGTGCACCCTCAGCAGCTGGTGGCTGGTGGGAGCAGACGCAACCGTCACATGGGACGGTCCCGTAGTGCAGAGCTCCTTCACGTTACTGTATCCTGCATGGGTCACCCCTTATCTACGGGAATATCAGTTCTTTCCACAGTAAATATCTTATTATTTGTGCAAACTTACTCCTCATGTGATGGCGCTCAGTTGCTCCTGGAAACTCGAACACTAAATGAAACACGGCCAATCCAAATATATTGGTTTTTATTCCTGTTGGAAAAACTCTGATGCATTTCACTCAAGCGAAGGCAACTAGCTGTTTCTGGTTGAAAAACTTTAATTAAAAACAAGTTCATCTGGTAAAAACAATTTTTTGAGAACTTAGTAAACATAGAACCTATTTAAAATATGAAAGCACATTAATGATGCTTTATTTTTCTAAAAGAAAAGAAAGCCGTCATAGCAGGTGGAAATTCACTAGCAGGGGGGTGCCCATGGTCGGACTTGAATCACAGCTGTGGAGGGAGGGGCTGCGTCCCAACGCTTCCCACAGCAGGGCAGCTGACAGTGGTGAAGGTGCTCAAGCTTAACATAACCTGCAAGAGGAAGTGCCACACGAGCCCGAGGAAGTGGAGCCTACAGCTGGGTTTCAAGTGGGTATAAGAGAAAGGCAGCAGAATGCGACACAAACGGGAGAAACGTGGTGTGTCATTATAAAGGCAAAGAAAATCAGAAAACAGGGAAAGCACTCTAAAAAGCGCTAGCCCTTTAGCCTGACAGGAAGAACAGCAATGTGCAATGAAAGTATTTTTCCTAGAAGGAAAATTGCAGCTTGCCACTTCCTTCAGTTGTGGTTGGTATCAACTTCACTGGAATTGCAGGAACCTTCAGAACAATGGTACACTAGAAATTACTACCAAAATTAATAGTTGAAACCTTAAAAAACACCAAATCGCAAAAAGACATTTAAAAAAGTTAGAAAGAATAAAATCAAAGATTTGCAACTGAGATGACAAAATGTAGAAACTCTTCAAAAAACAGAATTTAGGGCTGGTGTTTTAGGTCAGCGGTACAGCATCCGCCTGGCAAGCGCAAGGTGTCAAAATCTCTAATACCAAAAGGAACTTGAAAAAATCCATCTACATTTGTGTACATTTAATAAATAGGTAATGTTACATTGTTATGTTATGTTTTATACATAAAACTCTGGATGTATAGCTCTAATTTTGAAAGTGCATGTGAACTGTGTAGTCTGGCATTTCTGTTTGCTTGATGTTCTTCATGAATATTTTGTCCCATTTATTTCTCTTCTCCTTTTTACATGAATCTCAATTTTTCTCCCATGCTTAGTTGAAATAAAATCTGATTTTATAGCATGATCATGCCTTTCACTTAATCCATGATACTTACGTTAAACCTTATTTTAT
>NW_004524628.1:511328-517674 GCF_000260255.1 Octodon degus
CACTAGGAAGACAGTACGCAATGTGTTAATTATTGAAACTGTCCTACCAATTTGATTTGAAACTGTCTCATTGCTATTCGTCTCTCAATAAAATTATGGAAAAAAACCAGACAGTATTACTGTAAAGCTCAAAAGCTTTCCACCGCATTTCTAATGAACTTCCCCTCTGTCCTCTGAAAGGGTCCTGCCCAGGCCACCTGCTGTAGCTACAGACCAGGCTTGCCTTTGCTAGAATTCCATACACCAGAAGTCCCATAGCTTGGGCTCCTTAATGACTTCCAACGTTGTCACAACACAGCTTTTTTTTTAAAGTTCAAATTATGTTGTTGCAAATGTGATTTTATTATTTCTAAGAACTATTTAACATACAAAATACATTTCCTGTGCTTATAGCAACATAGGTTTTTCCACTTTTGGCAGTTATGATGGAAGCCGGGTTGATGAGTCTGACCCAAGCTGCTGTGAGAACTGTTGACTTCAAGGACCTTGCTTCAAGGGCTGTCAGGGCAGCCATCCTTTGGAGCAGAAGAGTAAATTTCTGAATTTGTTCCATACTGTTCTGCTTAAGGTTCACAAATTTCATGTTTCTACCTGGAATTCATAGAGCCCCCTATACTTGTGAGTTTATTTTAAAAAAAAATCCTTGTTGACATTTGACAATAAATAAAAGAACTAGAATAATTTTATCATTTATTTATTACCATTTTCTTGCCATATTTCACTGTTTGACTTGCTCAAAATTCATCTTCATTAATACTGACCATTGTAAATACACAAGTTAATAAGGGAGAAATGAACAGTCTCTGCCAAGCAGGGGAGAAACAAGCCCATCGTCTCCCTGGGATGAGAAGGCAGGGAACAGGGTGTATGGAAAGGCTGTGCTCTGTGCCTCAATCTGAGATCGTTCTTGGAGAAGAAGCAGTACAGAGCTTGGAGACTGTGTCCCTGCAGTGGTCAGCACCTCCACAGCTGCAGGCATCCTGGAGGGAAAAAGAAACAGCCCCCAGGGGTCCTGTGCTAGCTATGGGACTGCACTGCCTTCCGGAAGACTGATCTCTGCTCTTCACAGTGAGCTGAGGTGCTGCGCTTAGGGGAGGAGCTCAGCATTTGCAGTCCTAAAAGGCACATAGACAGTACGAAAATGAGGCCAAGAGATAGTTTTCAGCACAAAATGCAATGACTTCTTTCTCTTTTAAATGCTCAGGGACCACACAAACAAGAGCAAATGTACTCAACTGCAGCTGACGAAGACCCCACGCCAGATTCCATGAAGTGTTGAGTGACTGTAAGAGACCTAGGTGAAGAACGGTGACAGCTCTAGTGCTCCACCTGCAAGTCCCATCAGTCACATGGACACCAGAACACATAACCTCCTGCTCACCGTTTGAAATGGGGTGGGCTCTCAGCGTGAAGTCCAAGCAGGTCTACATCCCGGTGACCTCCAGGGCACAGTCACTACTGGGAAAGCTGCTGTCACAGCACCTTCACTGAGGCAGATGTTTCAGGGTAATAAGGAATGATCGAAGGGGAGACTTTGTGTAGCACAATGTGTTACTCAGTATTTTCATTAGTGAATTCTATACTATAAGGTATTTTGAGATTAGCTGTTGAAAGGCTTCTGTAATTTAAATTTAAAGATTTAGGCAATTTGAAAAAAAAAAAGGTACAGTAATGGTAAAACATGAATGATTTGTAGGAAATGGGAAAAAAGAGGATAAATAGGCAGAATTTAGAGCAGATTTAAGACGCAGAAGCTGCACTGAGTCGTAACCAAAATGCGATTTACGCATCATTGTGCATCAGGCTATGCCAGGGAGATATAGATCGGGAATGAGCCTGAGTGTGAATCTGGTCACTGAGCACAAACTGACCTTCATTGAGTGCAACATTGTAGTTGTGTGCTGTTGACTGAGAGATTCCAGAGATGTGGAGATGGAGGGTATGAAGGCTGTACCACTGCAAATTTTGCTCTTAACTTTATTCTAAAAAAATGAAGTAAATCTTGAAAAACTCTTGCTTGGAGCATAGAGAAGGGCTTCTCTGCTGCTGTGTAAAATCCACATGAAGCCATCTCCTACTCTGCTTGGGGGAGCTCGTCCCTGTCCTCCATTAATTCCGGAGGGGCACTGTGAGGCCTGCGCTCACCACTGGGGAGGAGGAGGGAGTGTTAGGGTGCAAAGGAGCCTCCCTCTGTACTTTGCCCAAAACACCCCAGTGACCAGCAAAGCCTGGCTGCATCTGAGCAAGCCCTCTGCAGGTGGAGACAGCAGACAGCAGTGGGGCTGCCCAGCCTCGCACTTCTCCTTCCCGGGGAGGTTTTTGTTAAGGCTTGTGTCACTGTGGGAGGGGTACTCCAACTCTGTAGACAGTAATAAGTTCCAGCATCCTCAGCCTGTACGCCACTGATGGCGAGAGTGAAATCTGTCCCAGATCCACTGCCGCTGAACCTCGAGGGGACCCCAGACTGCACAGTGGTTGCACCGTAGATCAGGAGTTTGGGAGCTTCTCCTGGTTTCTGTTGATACCAGTGTAAACTACTGCTAATACTCTGGCTGGCTCGACAAGTGATGGTCACTCTCTCTGATAAAGATGCAGACACAGCTGGAGGCTGAGTCAACTGGATATCACATCTGGCTCCTGAAAATGGAAGCATAGCACAAATGTTTACACAAATCATCATATTATGAAAGAACGCCCATCAGATCCAGGTGGCTCTGACCATGCAGTGCTGAGGAAATCCCCAGGGCTGCCCCTCCTTACCTGGCAGCCAGAGCAGCAGGAGCCCCAGGAGCTGAGCGGGGACCCTCATGGCCATGCTGTGTCCTGCCTGGGACCGACTCCAGCCCAGGGTGTGAGCAGCCTATGAAGAACCCTCAGGGCTGGGCTGGGCTCTGGGCACATGCAAATCAGCAGGGCGGGGCGGAGAGGCCCAGCTGCAGGCCTGGCTCCTCCAGCACATGCCACCTGCCTGTTGGCTCACTGTTTGGACCAGAGGAGCACAGATATCCTGCAGGGGACAGGTTTCCCCCCGGGGGCCCAGGACGTAATGAGGCTGCTCGTCCATGGGCATTGGAAACTGTTGTTCTCTCTGTGATTCAGAGCATATATGCTGCTGCTCCTTAAGCACAGTTCCATGCAAAGGTCCCTCAGAGAAGCAGGAAATAGCAGAACAGGAGCCTGCTTGGGTTTGGCTGTGAAGGGAATTGACAGTTCTAGAGGAAAATTGATGCATTCTTGGAGCAGGGCGAGGTTTCTCCTCACCTTGGGATTTCTAATCCTTCATGTCTCACAAACACACACAAGAGCTCACAGTTCTGCCCTCTTCCTAGAAGAGCAGGTCCATACCCCAGGCAAGTTCTCTTATCATTGAAGGATAAGTTAAAACCATCTTCAAAGCAAATAAGAGAAATGGCAGAAATTATTAAAACTGTAAACTAAGGTCAACATTTTGACAGTTTCAATCAATGCATCAGCTCAGAGACAGCAGAAAGGACACAGCACTTTGTTCCTTCCCCACCACTGTCAATGCACAAATCTCTCACTGCTGGCCTGAGTCCCGCAGTCAGAAAAGGGCTGCCTGCAGTGGCTGTGGCCTCTGTTCTTGCAACTGTCTCTGAAAAAAATCCAGACAGAGATTTTCACTCCCAGGCCCACCCCAGGTGTGTGGAAATCCTCCCAGTCCCTGTCCCCTTCTTTCCTCCCACTTCTCCCTGCTCAGAGGGTCACATGAACCCCCAACAACTCCTGCTTCTGCCAAGGTTGCAAGAGGCCCCTCTGTGCTTCCCTGCACAACAGGTTAAAGCTGATTCTGAGCAGATCCAGTAAAATGGAGATGACTGCTGTGAATGGCTTAAATTTTTAATAGTTCCTTTAAAAATGAGTAACGCTGGCACTGAGACAGAGCTCAGCAGAGTAAGTGTCTGTGTGGCATGTACACGTTCCTAAGTTAAATCCCAGGTACCAACAATAAATAAATGAATAACCTGGTGCATCTAACATATAGGATAGAGAAGAGACATAGGAGGAAAAATTTGTCTGCTGTGTTATGGACAGGTAGGACTCCAGGATAACAAGGGAAAAAAATCCTCCTTATCCAGGTTCTAGGGTGGATTCAGAAATGAAGGAGACAGATATGTAGGCAGTGAATTTAAGGCCTTAATAGATTTTGCAGCCTTGCATAGCTTTGTCCTGCTCTGTGGTGAAGAAGTTGCCCCCTGACCTATGGGGCTGAGGACCTGGGAGCCAGAGATACTGTCCATGGCACTGACAGGGAGAGGGTCCAGGGAAGGAAAGTGCTCAACACTCTGGGTGCTGACCAAGCTGAGAGCCTCAGGAGAGCACACTGCAAGAGGTCAGGACCACAGAGCTGACCTGGCTCCAGGAGCTCAAGGATCTCAGTGCTGATTTCACTGGAGAGGGGCAAATGCCAAGAATAGGATCAGCAAATATCCCTGTCTAGGAGTCTTGAATCACTCACGTTCTGATCTGCTTAAAATTTTGAGGAGCATGTATTACACAAATCAATATGTAAACTGTGTCTTTGCTGTGTACATGTAATACATTAACTATTAATTTAATGTAGCAATAAATGATTATTCTAACTGCTTGTGTAACATTGCTTTATTTTTTCCATAATTTTATTGATAAATAGCGATGAGACAGTTTCAAATCAAAATCTTAGGACAGTTCCAATAATTGCCACATTGCATACATTCTTCCTACTGGTTATTTGCTGTACAAGATGCAGACTTGATATTCTATTTACAAACTCTATTAGAACAAAGCCCTCTATTCATTAAGAGAATGTAATTATATATCGATCCTAACCATTTTGAATAAACAGATATAAAATGGACATTCATCTGTATCCCCTTTTTTGTTTAGTTCCGTTATTTCAATATTACAGGAGTGTTAACTCAGCAAAATATTCTAAAAGAGTCCAGTAGTAGTAGAGTCCAGTAGTCCAGCATTGGGGCTTCCGCTTCACTGGCAATGTCAGAAATTGTTGACCTGAGTGTCCTACAGTTCAGCATAAAACCATGGCTTTACTTCTTATACTTCGCTTTTATACTTTTCTGCCAGATGGTTAAGACCAAGATAAAGCAAGACCTATGAAACAAGAGTTGTAGCTTTTGGGTCTGATGAGGTCGGTGAAATCTGCTCAGGATTTATCCTGAGATCCTGTACCTCAGATTGTAGAACCTTTGTCAGTGTCTGCCATGTGGATGAGTCATGGCCATTGCTTGGCCAATGTGCTCTCTGTGAAAGCCTGAGAGAAGGTTTTCTCTCCATGTGACTCTCCTTAGGCACACTCTACATCATCTATCACTTTCCTCTTTGGCCCCATAATCTCCTTGTTCAGAATAATTGGGACACTACTGAGTTACATGATGTTACAGTACACATTCTCATATGTCCTGAGTCTTAATTGACCTTGGCTGGCTAGGGTCAAAATGTTGGCTTTCCTTGCAGCCCTCCTTTTTCTCTAATTTTGGTCTGTAAACTGAAGTTGTTAACCCTGAAAAAGAGAAGTTTATGGATATTACCATACAACCCAGGCTATTAAGCTTAACTTCACTATCTGTCTGAATATCAAACATCTTAGGCATAACATGGAACAGGTATTTTTCATCAAATATTGACATATTGAACTTTAAGTCCCTACAGAAATGATGAAAAAACATGTAAAAATTAGAATATATTTCAAAAATAGGCATAAAGAATTATATAATTCTAATGTTTACACATAAGTCCAGAAATCTAACCATATATGACCTTGCAAAAGGACAGTCCCACAACATTCCTGTTCCTGTCTCCTGCCTTGATTCACCACCCCCTTCTTTTTGAACAATCATCTACCCAAGAGACAGCACAGCAGCAACTGACATGACATGACAAGCAGCCTGTATTCAGAGGACCAGAATGACAGGCACTCCAAGCATGAAACTACTATTACAAATTGCCATCTTCAGTGTAATTGCTTAGTTCACAGGTATCAGTATAGTTAGTCAGGGTGAGAATCTTTCCAATTAACTGCTAGATTCGAAAACATTCTGAAGATTCTCAGGATCATTGCCTTACCCATCTTCTACATATAACTGTATGGCTTGTCACTGTCATGCTTCCTAGCTCTTCTCCTTTCCCTCCCTTAATTAGGTAGTCCTCAAGTTCTTGCTTTCCTTTTACTTGTATTATACTTTTCTATTTGTATTTCTTCTTTTGAGTCCTTATATTATGGAAATTATATATTTACACATGTGTGCCTGGTTTATTTCACTTATGAGTATATCTGCAAGTAACATCCACTTCAATAAAAAGGCTTCGATTTTATCATTTCTTTATAGCT
>NW_004524628.1:522696-529642 GCF_000260255.1 Octodon degus
GGGATTTCTTCTTTCATTTCCAATCTGAGTCCCTCTATACCTTTCTGCAGTTGGTTCTTTATTTTAGAAGCCATTGATTCATTGATTTCAGCTGTGTGTTTCCCAATTTTTCTGTCTTAATGTCTTCTGCACTTGTTATGGGTGGGCTTGGAGTCTAAGATTGCATTTTGCTCCTTCTCATTGTCATTTTGTGTAGCACTGTCTTCTGACCTTTGTTGTAGAGCTTTGGTGCAGTTATAACCTTAGCACCTACTGAAGTTCAGGTGCAGATCTACAAAGTTTGGATATATCCAGCGGTGCCTGGTTTGGTTCTGGCTGCTGTGCTCAGCTCCTTCCTGCTGCCGCCCATGGGAGTGAACTTGTTATACCCCTCTGGCAAGATGTTCTGCTCCTGGACTAGCTGGGTTGTTCTGTTCCCTACTGTCATTACAGGCATTGCAGTTGCAGGGTTTCATCCCAGACCTGTATGCAGGCCTGAGCTGAGTCTGGAGGGGACAAGGTGGAGTAGGGGGGAGAGGAAACTCTCCCACACACTCACCAGACCTGGGCTAGGACTGGATCTGGGGGTCCCTAGAGCACGGCAGAAATTCTCACTCTGCAGGTGGGGTGGGGAGGGGAGGGGGTACTGCGGAGTGTTGGGGGGGTCCCAAGAGGGTGGAAGAGAGTCTCACCCACGCTGTGCCTGGGCTTGGACTGGCAGGTTCCCCCAGCACAGGGTAGCAGGAAGCTCTCCCACCTCTAACATTGTTTTAAATTCTGGCACATTTAAACTGAACAGAAAAACCCAGAGCCAGCACATCACCTCCCTGTCCTTCTCCACTGCAGGGCCAGAGCAGCAGGAAGCTCAGAGCCTACCCTCCATCCCTGTGGACAGAGCTGTGCCCTGGCTCAGTGCTGAGGACTCTGGAGAACCACAGGAGACCAGGCCTGCAGTCACAGTACCAGGCCCCTTCCCTCCCCTCAGGGCCTCCTCCAGTGTAACTCTTGTACACCTCACAATACAGTGAAGTTCTGGGATTCTGTAACTTCCAGCTCTGAACTCATAAGGACTCTTCATTCTTATTTCACTCAGGGCTGATCACAGGCAGGTTCTTCACCAATCACGAATTAAAACAGGAGACACTAAAGAATTGACCACTGGGAAGACCTGACCATTGTGCCCAGAGGCCCACAGCCATGTGAGGTCTGAAAGCTGGCCAGAGAGCTTCAGGCCTTAGCAGCTCACTGAAGGGAGAGCCTCCCTTCTACAGCCCCATGTTCTAGGCTGAGGCTTTAGCAGCTTTCACTGTGAGATTGTTTGCCATCTGAGGGAGAATCAGTAACACAGCAGCCGTGGTACCCATCGTGGTACCCTGAGGCCTTCCCTGCATCTTTTCACTTGTATTCATGAACAGGACTCTATTCTATGAATTATCAGGCAATATTTTGTGGAAAACTAAATGATTCCTTCTAGTCATCCACCTACTGAGAACTACAGACCAACACTGCGCCTAGAGTTCTAGTACACACAGATCACAGGAACATGACCATGACAGGTATACCCCACACGATAAGACCAAGATGAAGCTTTGGCAGTGACCATGGCCCTTGAGACACTGCAGGAAATGTTCTTAGACTAAAGCATCTTGGTATGACCTGAAGCCCAGCCCATCCTTTCCATCCCAGAACCCCTCCCCAGGCAGCCTGAGAGAACCCAGCAGACCCCTCCGGTGTACTCACAGCAGCTGCTGAGTGACTCAGCTGTGGCAGCTGCAGTGTGGGAAGAAGGTCCCAGTACTACTGGGCTCCTGAAATCCACCCCCACCTCTGTCTCCCCAGAGTGCACAGGGACTGAGGAAGGAGTGGCCATGAGCCTTGGGGCCCAGGCAGTCCCCCTTGCCACCAATACCTCCTTCCCTTAGGGGCCTCTGGGATCACCAGGCTCATGTCTGATTGGGTCACATCTCTCAGGCAATGATTGGTTTGATGTTTCATTGAAAACAAGGAGCTTGAAGGACAGGAATATAATATTGCAGCTATGGGATTTAACAGTCCTGGATTCACTGGGAGCCCCCACTGGTAACAGTTCTAGTGTGCTGGTGTTGTGCACAGGATCAAAAATATTAACTCTCTCCAGAAAACATCTCAGAGCACTAATGGTGTCCAAACAGAAGGAGGAGGTGAAAACACCCAAACCCAGGAGCACTCTCAGAGTAGCTAGTGCTTTGCTAGTGATGTCTGTGTTCAAGTTGGAGGTAGTAGGAAAACTAAATATTACTCAAGCCTATCCTTTATTTTTATCATTTTCAAATGTTAGATTTAAGGCTGTGTAGGATGATTAATTCATTAGACATATAGATCTGTACCATTTGTTTTGTTCATGATAGCTTTGCAATTCAACTGTAATTTTACTTTTATCTGTAGTGATGTAAATTTTTGCATTTCAAAATATGCAGTTTTTAGCTGTTTTATTGCATTCAGTTAGAGCTTTGTCATCGAGACAACATGTATTTCCCTTAAAATAGTATGAACAAAAGAAAATAGGAACACATTCTCTACGTGTTCACTGCTCATTCTGAGATTGCTCTCCTGGGTAAGAAACACAGTTACAGTCATATCGCTGGCAGGAGGAAACCTTCCCCATTGCAGGGAGCCCCAGGAGCTGAGCAGGACCCTCATGGCCATGCTGTGTCCTGACTGGGACCGACTCCTGCCCAGGGAGCGAGTGCTTAGGAAGAAGTCCTCAGGGCTGGGCTGGCTCTGGGCATGTGCAGACCAGCAGGGCTGGGGGGGGGGGCACAGCTGCAGGGCTGGCTCCTCCCAGGATAGCCCTGGTGTCCCCTGGTGTCCCTGGCCAGACCAGAGCAGCACAGCTTTTCCTTCAGAGCATGCTCAAGCTTCTCCTTGGGGACACAGGACAGAATCAAGCTGCTGTCACATGGACGCAGTGGCCTACTGTTGCATCCACAGCTCAGAACATACCTTGCTTGAGCTCCTTAGCCAGTGCTCTAGGTTAGGGACCCTTGGAGGATGACGAAGGGCCAGCTCAGGCATAGGAGAATTGAAAAGGAGAAAGGAAATGAAGGCAGGCAGTGAGTAGAACCTAGAGCCCCTTGAGCTGGTCTGGGTTCCTCCATGCAGGATCCCAACATGATTGAAGTGCAAGGGGAGACATCACCAGGGCTGGTTTTCAGTCCTTCGTGTCTCCGACTCCCAGAAAATACACATCTGAGCATGCAACCCTGCTATTGTCCAACACAGGGCAGTGCTAAGGCTCATCCAGGTTCTGGGTCTCAATCTGCCTCTCAGGATACATTAGAATCACTTTAAGAGACAACAGAGGAAACTGCGGAGACTGTTGGAACCATGAACACACCCCGACTTTGGAGAATTTAGAATTAGTACAGAAGCTTAGAGGCAATAAAAAGGCTGCAAATTCTTAGCTCCTGGTGAGTCAGACAGAATTTTCAGTGGTGGCCATAATGCCTCAGGGCCTCAAGAGTGCTGCGGTGTCTCTACGCCTCAGGTATGCTTGTAGCTGTTTCAGGAAGAAATTCAGGAAAAGCTTCCCACCTGCCCTAATTTGAAATCTTTCCAGGTATTTGTTCTCCTTCCTAGTTCCTCGTGGGTCTCACTTCTGAAGTGGCTGCACAGCCCTGCAAGTCCCAGCTCCTGTCCTGGGCTGGAAGAGACGCAACTGTGCTCACCTAGCCCAGCAGGGCAGAGCGGTGCTTAATAACATGAAGGGGGATGGTTGTGAAGTTTTTAAAGGATCATTTAAAAAGTCTCCATGTGCCTCTAACTTGTACTGCATGGAGGAGAGAGATCTGGAGAGAAACTTTTTCCAATGGTTTTGGAGCAAGCAAGGCCTGGATGACAATGAAAATGAATCTGAATCCTACTTATCCAGGCTGCAATGCCAGTCTTAGAAAGCGAGGGAAGGAGGCCTAGGAATTCAAATCCAGGAGAGCTCTCAGGCTGTGGTGAAATGGAGAGGATTTCAACAGGGGCCTCCAACCAGGGCTGAGGTCAGGCCTGCCCTGCTGAGAGATGCCCGGCTCCCACCCTGGCCTCCGGAGACCCTGCAGGGAGCAGACACCCTGCCCACTGCATTGCCTGGTGGGGATCTAGGGAAGAAAGGCACTGCACACCCTGGGTACTGAGTGGACCTGAGAGGCCGTGGGAGGAGGCGGACCTGAGAGAGCAGCACACACAGCAGGCCTGGGCTGTGTGGCTGAGTGTTCTCGGTGAGAGCAAAGGTGAGGAGGGTCAGAAATGCCCCAGCCCCATGCCTCGATTTGCTCAGCATTTGCTCTGCTTAGAAAGATGAAGAGCACGTGTTCCACAAATAAATATGTAAATCTGTGGTGTATATGTGATACCTTAACTATTGGGTAAGGTAATAATGCACTTTTATTACTTATGCAGCATCGTATTATACCTTCTGGCAAATTAACGTAAGCATAAGAACCCTCAGCGGGTGCACAGCCACTATCTCTGCCCCACAGCAGAGCCAGAGCAGCACAGCGACCTGCGCTCAGTGCCCAGGTCTCCAGGGATAGCAGGGGGCCAGGCACGAAATCCCCGCCTCTCTCCAGCCTCTCCCTCTTTTGTGGACCCCCAGCAGTGTGTGTTATCTGCATCTCTGAGTGCAGATCGGTTCTGTGGACTCTGCTTCCCATATAAGCTGTGAGGGTGATTCTCTCTGACCCTGGGCCGCTGTTCACTCTGAGTCTAGACTGTGAGAATTTCCCAGGAAAGGTCCTCGTAGGCAGCTGTATTACCAGTCACAGGGTAACACGGGAAGACGAAGGAGCTGGCCGATGGGAAGGCCTGGCCCACTGTGTGCAGAGTCCTGAAAGCTGGGCAGAGACTCGGGCCTGAGCGGCTCCCTAAGGGACAACATCTCCTCTACAGCAGCAGCATGTCTAGGATGAGGCCTCAGTGCTTTGTTGACTACGGGGTTTGTTTGTCATCTAACAGTCTAGGGGTCACATAGCAGCCCCTTAGGTTTCAGGGCCCCATATCTTGAAAGTATCTTTGCTCCCATACTCACAAAGATGATCCCACTCTGTCCACTACCAGGCAAGGATTTGTGGAAAAGTTATATGGTTCTCAAGAAGCCCTGCTACCATTAAGGACAAAAGACTAACAGTCCACCTGACGTTCTGAGGACACCATGAGCACAGGACAGTTAGGTCCAAGTGTGTGGCCCTCAGGAAATGTTGACGAAGACGTAATGTGGGCAGAAAGCAGGGGGCCTTGAGCACCCTGAAGGGCACCGTGCTAGGAGGTGTTGGGAATCTGAAGGCTCCTGGTGCAGACCTTGGAACCTGGCCCCGGGCTTCCCAGCTTCAACCCTCCTGGAGCAGCCCGTGACAACCCCCACAGCCTGCATGGCACAGCTGGTGCTCTCAGCAGCTGGTGAGTAGATGTAGCTGTGGAAGCTGAGCCATGGAAAGGGCCCAGAAGTGCAGGGCTCCTGCAAGCGACACTCCTCCTCTCTCTCCCTCGTCTCTGCACAAGGTGTGAGAAATGGATCGCAGCTCCCCTTGGGGCCCTGGCGTCTCCCCACTTCCAGCAGCACCTCCTTCCTTTAAGGACATCCTGCCCACAAGATTCCTGTGTGACAATTTCAACATCTTGTGGGCCACAGCTGCGCTGAGATTTTACTGAGAACCTTGAACTTGCAGAGTGGAAGAATCATGACGCAACTACGGGACTCTGAAGCCCTAAGTTGGTCAGGGCTTCGTTGCTGGTACACGGGTGACTCTGCTGTCACAGCTGTCATTAACTCACATGGAACGCATTCCACAACATGACCAAATGGGTTGGTGACATCCAGAATAAAGCAGAGGTGACAATATGTAAGGTTCAGGAACAAAAGAACCCTCTCAAGCTAGCAAATGCTGCTCCAAATAGTTGAGATCGAGTCGAAGATGAAAACAAAATTCAATAATGTCTAGATTTATTTCTTGTAGTTTATTATTTGCATATGTTGGGCCTTCAAGACTATATAGTTTGATAATTAAGTAGGAATTTACATCTGTATCATTTGGTTCATTCATGATTTCATTTTATACTTAAAGTACAATTATTCTTTTATCTATAATGATATTTTTTGGCCCTTTCTCTATTTTCAATTTTTAGGTACTTTATTCCATCTATTTAGTGGTTTTTTTGTTTTTTTTTAAACCATTTTTTTAACATTTATTTATTTATTTGTGTGTGTGTGTGTGTGTGCACGCGCGTGTGCATGTGTGTGGCCAGCTCAGCCCACCAGGGGGCAGGGCTGGCTGGCATGTGGTGCTGAGGGATTGAACCGCGGTCCCTGTGCATTGCCAAGCTTGTTCCAAGTAGGTGCTTTAGACTACTGAGCCATCTCTCCAGCCCCTATTTAGTGGTTTATCCCTGAAATAACAGATATTTCTCTTGGTGATTATGGTGAATGAAATAAACAACAGATCCATTCTTGTAATACCAGTTGTCTGAGATTTCCTCCTTTGTCAATAAACACCATTGTAAGTATACTGTTTGCTGGAAGAAGATATCTGAGTTACTGCTGAAGAAAATCTCCTGAATCCTGTAGAAGCAGAAGTCAGCACTGTATGAAAGCACGGGTGGAGAGAAACACAAACGGGCCCGGAACCAATGGTGTCTCACTCCATCATCCCAGCAAGAATGGCACCAGCTGCCCAAGTGTATGGCCAGAGCCGTGCAATGAACACGGCCTTGACCTCCGACTCCTGGGTCCTGTGGGCCCTGTCACCAGGGCCTCACCCTGCTCCTGCCACAGCTGGACCCATAGCACCCGGAAAGGAGGGCCAGAGCGCTACATCATGGCAGGGTGCTGCACCTGGTCAGGTTGATCTCAAGACACAAGCAGGAACTGAACTGTGCTATAGGCTGGAAGGACATGCAGGGATGCAGGGGGCACGCAGAGTGGCAACAAAGGGGAATCGGGCAA
>NW_004524628.1:541427-542446 GCF_000260255.1 Octodon degus
GCCCTGCTCTCAGGGCTGAGGACTCTGGAGAACAGCAGGGGACTGGGGGGCCGGGGGAGCAGGCCACCCTCTCCCAGCCTCCCTTCCCCTCCTCTAAGGGCCTCCTTAGCACATCTCCTTTGCATCTCTGAACACAGTTGACTTCTGGGCTTCTTCTGGCAGGCAACATTCACAGCCATGGCCCTTGTCCTCTCACCCAGCTGGCCTCACTGCTGACCAGAGGACTCCTGGGAAGGTGATCATGGGCAGGTGCATCACCAATCACAAAGCAAAACAGAGACACTAAAGAAATGGTCAATGGTAAGGCCTAACCCTTGTGCTCAGAGGCCTCACTACGTTTGAGTCCTGAAAACTAGACAGAGAGCCCGGGGCCTCAGCAGCTCTCCAAAGGGAGAGCCTCATTTCCACAGTCCTGGAGGTTGTACTGAGGCTTGGGTGCTTGTTTACTGTGGGTTCGTCGCCATCTAGCGGGTGATCTGAAACACAGCAACCTATTCTTTTTGGTACCCCAAGGCCTTGACGGGATCTGTTCACTTGTACTTATGAAACTGACTCTATACTGTCAATTACCCGGCAAGATTCAGTTGAAAATTCAAGGGATGCCTCTGCCTAAAATAGAGATTTGATAAGGAGTATGTGGCCCTGAATACCTTCCAGGCTGGAGTGGCAGGATGAGTGGGAAAGCTGAGGGGTCACTTTTTAGATCTGATGACCCAGGCCCACCCTACCCCACCCCACACTCCTTCACGAGCAGCAGACTGGGAGGACCCTAGCCCCCCGCATGGCTTGCATGCTTGGCAGTGGTGGGTGGCTGCAGTTGTGGCAACTGAGACCTGGGAAGGTCCCCGGAGGGTGGAGGGCCTGCATGTCACTCTCTGCCTCTCACTCCCCAGGCTCCACTTTGGGTGCTGAAGAAGGAAACGTAGCCAGCCCTGGGTCCCAGCACACTCCGGCTTCCACCACCGTCTCCTGCACGTGAGGGTATCCGGGGGCAGCAGATCCCTGCCTGACAGTTAAAA
>NW_004524628.1:542546-543707 GCF_000260255.1 Octodon degus
CACTGACCCGCGCAAGCGGTACGTTCAGTTGATACCTTTCTGAGTAGGTAGCTAAACAGGCTGCCAGGTCTGCAGACTTTGTGTTCAGAAGAAGCACATTAAGGAAGAAACCTTCATCCTTCATTAGCAAAGTGAGAAGACAGCAAAGGGAAGGAGAAAGTGGCGAAACAGGGACCAGCGAGGTGCCACCTTGAGTGATCCTGCATTTAGATTGTCAGAGTGGTGTATTTATCTGCGACGCTGCTGCAGGGTGCTAAAATATCCTGAGATGGCTTTAATTTAAATTTAATTCCTTTTTTTCATTACTCTCGAGGCTGGGAAGTCCAAGGCCACTGTCCAGAAGGAATGCATTTAGTCACTTCTGTTTGGTCAACTTCTCGCCATATCCTCAGAAGGTTTTCCACCTGGTGCCTCTCTTTCGAAGGATGCTAGTGCTGTGGTGGTTCCCCCCAGGGTTTGGCTGCATTTACCTCTCATCCCATTCTCATGGGCTTTCCCAGACACACCCATGCTGGACAAGGTTTCAGTGTACAATTGTGGGGAGTGGTTCACTTTTAACAGGTGTTCTCTGGGGACATAGAGTGTGACAGAGCAAGTCCAGGCTTCCAGTCTCTGAATACAGAAGTATTAAGTAGGTTATCCAAAAATTAAGCTCCTGCCTTATGTCTCTGGCCACCCTGGTGATCCGATTCATGACTGCAGGCAGCCAATTAATGATGTGCTGCACCCACTCTATTACTTCCCTGGTTTTTCTGACGTCCTGCACTTCTCTTTGTTTGTGATGGCTTTCTGTACCATCTAACTGCATTTCTGGGACACTGCATCTTATAGGATTTCAGAGTCTGAGTCCCATTGAGTTTTCCCTCTGAGTATCTTCCCTGTTGTTCAGGAAACTGATCCTCCTGCATCCCTCACTAGGGAATTCTATAGAGCACACAAATGAGCCCTTCTATTAATAATCTAGAAGTCTAGCTGAGGATGAAAGAATCACAGAGAAGCCAGATTACTAAAAGATATGAGACAACCAGGTAGGGGCTGGATGCCAATGTGAGATGCAGTCATGTGATTTTTATGAGTTTCTTAACGAAGAAGCAGAGCGTGACCACAGCAGATGATGAAAAGATAAGGTCGACTAGTGGAGGCCCTTCCGTGCAGCCTCAT
>NW_004524628.1:550377-551300 GCF_000260255.1 Octodon degus
TGACTGTCCTGAGGTACACTGAAAACACAAACGTGGAGAACAGATCAGTACAAGGGAAGCTAGGAGAGAGCAGACAGCTCCAGAGCGTCCCTGCAGGGGCGCGAGCGTCTCCACGCAGCAGGTGTCGCTCTTAGTACCACGCAGGGCAGCTCATGCTGAAGTCCTTCCCAGAGGGTTGATGAGGCGGAGTCAGTAAGAGCAGGTGGTTATACGTAGAGCTCAGAGACAGAGGGACATTCTTAGCACAGCAGGTGCTCAGCTGGAGACATTTGTGCTCAAGGTGAAGATGAAAATGCAGCCATTCTATATGGGCATCCTTTCTACTTGGAGTTGCTTAAATGTTTGCTTTGTAAAGCTATAGTGTTCAGCTATCATTAACTAGTTATTTATACCTGTATCATTTGTTCATTTGTCATAAAATTTTATGTTTAATTCTCAGGTATTCTTTTACCTGCAGTGATGGACATTTTTGCCTTGCTAAGATATTCAATTGCTAGGTGTTTGTTGTATCTAGGTAGAGCTTCATCAGAGAGGCACGTGCTCTTCCCTTAAAATAATATGAAGGAAGGAAACCAGAAGCACATCCTTTCATACATACAGCATACCCAGAGGTGACTCTCAGGTAATGAACACTGCTATAGGTCTGTCATTTGCACAAATGAAATATTTGAGTCACATCTCCAGAAAAGCCTCCTGAATTTGTTTTCTCCAGTACTTAGCACAGTGCCAGGAGGAAAGGACAACAGAAGCCAGTGTGTAGTGCCTCTTACCTTCACTGGAAATCCACCTCTGAGATGGACGAGTGTCGCCCTCCCTTTCCTGCTCCTTCTCCCCTGCACTGTCACCTGGGATGATGGGTTGAATATGGAGATGCTGTCAGCCCTCAGCCGCACCCCTCTAACATGCATTGCTAGAGGAGCCAG
>NW_004524628.1:551615-558358 GCF_000260255.1 Octodon degus
AGGTCAGCTTTTCTGTGGATGGCATTTGTTACACTGATGTGCTCTGCAGAAGAATGTGCTGCTGATGCATATGATGCGGAAGACAGCTCAGCTCTTAGGATGATGCGTTCTTCTTCCTAAGCAGGTCCTAAAAGCTGAATCCCAACGGACTTTTCCTATTTTAGCATAAACTTTCACACTTTTAAACCAAATACTAGCTTTAATGTTTCTGCTTCCCACCACTTTTGTGTGTAATTCCACCTGCATCGTGTTCCTTAATTATATTCTTCAGATGTTTCTTCCCTTCAACCTCCTCTTTTTTCTCGCCAGAATGACCCAACCCTCACAATACCATTTTGCATATATATAGGGATATATATGTGTGTGTGTGTGTGTGTGTGTGTGTGTGTGTGTGTTATATTCATATATGTGTATTTTTTTTGTTGTTTATTACTTTGGTCAGATCTTCACTCCCCACTACCAAAACATTTCTAGAAGCACATTTCTCAAATTGACTTTTCACTTTAGAAATTCCAAAAACTTAGCCAATGGGGAGCCCTCTCATTAGGTGCTTGACATCAAATCAAGGGGTTCAGTTCTCACTCACAACTTCAGCGAGGCAGGCAGGCAGAAGGGAAAAGTCTAGAAGCATCTGCAGTGTGCTCCAGTCAGCTGAGACCATCAGCACCACCACCGCTGGGCTCCTCAGGCTGGGCAGGGAGTGGAAGACACACTCGGGATTCTGCTATTAGATCCTATACAACTTGAGGGATTTGCAAGGGAACAATACAATACAGGACACATTTTGCAAATTACATACAAAGGCTGAAGGAAATCTGTCCACATACTAAAGACCAAAGAATCCAGATGAGAACCTGGATGGCAGGATAATGCCCTGCATGAGTCCAGCTGAAGACCTCGAGCTCATAGCATGCCTCCCACATGTGGAGCTGGAAGCCTAGAGTCCCTGACAATGTGTCGTGCGGATCTGCCCTGGGAAGGCCCAAAAGTCAGCGGTAGAAGCTAGAAAGTCTATGCCAGTGGGATGAAGGATCTGTGCTAGCAAGATGAAAGATCTGAAGTGTATCCAGGAAGCAACACTCAACGTAAGAGCCAGAGCTCCCCCAAAGCTCCATAGTCATCCGCAGCAACAGGGAGATCCTGAGCTCCTCCTCTGATGAGAACAAAGTTCACCAGGACAGCCACCATGGCCAGGCCCTCCAGCAGAACACCCCAAGAGAACCAGCAGCCCCCAGCAGCTCCCCACAGCTTCCCCAGCAGCCTCCTTCCAGCTCCTCCAGTGCAGCCTCTTGTGCTGCTGGCAGCCATTCTCAGGCGGGCCTCCCATGACCAGCACACCCTGTAGGATTAATATTCTATATTCTATAATCATGATTACCACATCTATAATGAATTATCCTTTGTTGTTTATGTCATGCAATAGTCCTGTTATTGTTCCCCACAGAAAGCAGAGAAAATGGAATATATGTTTATATATAGGAATGAATTAATTACGTCTGCTCTCAGCGCCACAGAGGCTGGACGGCCTAGGAAACCTGATTTCAGGCTGGAGAGTCAGAGAAGTCAGCAGTGTCTTGATCCAAGAAGCCTGATGCTTCAGAAGGACAGGGAGAGAAGGGACTTGGCACCACTTCAAGTCAAAAGCCAGAGGGCCATGACAGAGCCAGTGATTCAATCCAGGTTCAAAGATATAAAACCTTCTAGTTTTGTGTACAGAAGATTAATAGAAGCAAAAAGTGAACCCATTTAAGAAGGAACAAAGTGGAAAGAGAGAAATGTCCCCCATTTCTCTTGCTTTTTCAGTTCCATCCGGGACCCCAGCCTAGTGGGTGGTGCTAGTTACCATCAGGGAAGGATTTGCAGAGTCACAGCCCACTCTTGCCTGGAAACACCCTCACATGCACAGCTAGAAACATGCTTTTTACACCACATCATTCCTCAATGAGGAGAGTACAACTAACCCAGCACCCTATGGCTGGAACATGACCAAAGTGTGATAACCTCTGCCATTCATTAAATCAGAAAAGGAATCCTCAGGTGGCTGTTGCTAGGACCCGGTGGAGGGATGAATTACAGAGCAGAAAAGTCTTCTAGTGGGCTTACTTTAAGCCCTCTCTGTGACCTTCAAAGCCTGGCTACATGTGAGAGACTCAGCAGGTGGAGCCAACAGGAGGGGCAGCTGGGGCAGCCCAGCCCCACACTTCTGCTTCCCCGGGGAAGTTTTTTTTATAATCGCTTGAATCACTTTGGGAGGGAACTCAGTATACTGCTGACAGTAATAAATTGCAACATCCTCAGGCTCCAGGCTGCTGATGGGAAGGGTGAAGTCTGACAGCCGCTGAACCAGGTTGGGATGCCCGTGGCCCTGGTGGAGGCACCAGAGATGAGGAGCTTGGGAGCCTGCCCGGCTTTCTGCTGGTACCAGGCTAGGTAGCTGCTCACACTCTGACTGGCCCTGCAGCTGAGAGTGGCTGTTTCTCCTGAAGGAAAAGCCAGGGAGGCTGGAGACAGGGTCAACTGGGTTTGTCCAGTGCAGTATGAGATAGAAAAAATAAAACAGTAATGTCCACCATGTAATCTACGGCATACCAATTGAATTCTCACCAGGGCTAAGCTCATTGATCTCCACTGAACTTTAATTATTATGCTTATTAAACAGCGCTGCTAGTACTGTACATAGAAGCCAACACTGAGTTTTCATAGATATGCAGAAGTATCCCACACAACCCTCACCTGGGACCCAGAGCACCAGGACACAGAGGAGTGGAGCCAGGACTTCCATGGTGCACGCTTGGTCCTCCCTGGTGCAGATCGTCCCAGAGGTCCAGCCCAGGCCATGATATTGGCTCCACAGAGCAGAGGGGATTGGGTGGGGCATGCAAAACAGCAGGACCCGGATGAGCTGAGAGTGCAGCTGCACCCATGCTGGTCTCTTGTCATCCATATGTGAGCAGGCCACGCCCAGGTGGTCAGGATAGAAGGTCCTTGGATCAGCCTGAGCACAGAGCTTCTTCTCTGCTCTCGCAGATCTTGATCCTGGTGTCTTCCTGTCTGGCCAAACCTCTAGACTCAGCCAGACATGCTCAGTACAAACCTACTAAGCCCTGGTTCTCTTCAGTTCGGCTGTGTCTCATCACCTGCACCTACGTACTCACCCAGTTTATGACAACAGCATTATTGTAATTATTTAAGTCCAGTTATGCTAAGTGTGTATCCTAAGTGCCTGATTGTGTAGGGTTGAAATAAGTCTCTGCATGACATTTGTCCTCCAGATACTGCTCTCCTGTGTGTGCTTGCTTCCTTCCCAGGGTCCCTAGTGCAGCCACACCCTCGTGGGAATTTTCAAAGGGCAGCATTCATTGAGGCTTAGTAGCATAGGTCAGAGGATGACCACAACCCCGCAGATGACCACCCTGGGTCCCTCTTTCCTCAGCTCCCTGGCCCCATTTCACTGAACTCAGCAGCAGGGCTTTCTGCGCAGCCAGGAGCTGCCCCCTGGGTGGTTCTCCGCATCACCCTACTGCGATGAGCAGTTACTAGAACATAAAAAAATAAATCAAAGGCCTAGACCAGTCACAAAAATTTTAAGGAATAAAAAAGAATATGAATAAAATTCCATTGTGTGAGTTGCATAGGGAATGGGGATGTAGCTCAATAGTAGAGCACTTGCCTAGCGTGCATAGGACCCTGGCTTGACCTCCAGCTTTGCAACAGTGGGCGGGCTCTATCATAGAACTTGAGAAGGACAGTGTAGTGTACTGCTCCAGAGGAACAAAGATAAATAAGCTGAAGAAGCAAAAGGAAGGGGCCAGAAAAAGTTCCGCATAGACACAATCATTTAGACACTATCATTTCTTCAAAGATATGAAAGGAAATTAAAATGGCTTAATTATGCCATTTTTGAAAAAAAATGGTCAGGAGCAATTGGAAATGAATATGAAATTAAGTGCATGTTGGAAAATATTGATATGTATGACATCATAAAAATATAAATTAATAGAATATCCTAGTCAACAGGTAGGAGTCAGTAAGCTTCCAGAGAAAGCACAGGAACAAAGCTTCAGGCCTAATAAGCACCATTTAAACAGGGTACAAACACGCACATACAATCACAGCAGAGAAACATTGATCAGTTGGACTTCAAGCCTCAAATAAAAGGAAAGAAGCCCCATGTTCCTGTGCCAGAGAAATAAATGCTGTTACAATATTCACACCATCTACAGTGAATCACAGATTCAGTGTGACTTTCAATTTTTTTCTTTTCATTTTTCTCTTTTTCTTGGTATCAGGAATGGAACTCAGAACTTAACACGAGCTAGGCAGGGCCTGAGCTACCGAGCTATATTCCAGCCCAATTCAGTGTAATTTCTATCAACATTACACTGGGAAACTTACCATGGGATAACAAACTGTCCTGAATAGTCAAAGTTTTTTCCTTCATGGTTAGAAACCAATTTCCTGCCCACCCCATTGTCTTTTCAAACTCAGGTCTATTAGGTGTCACTCTCTGTTAGATTTTCCTTCTCTAGAATTGCATTCAAACATCTATACAGCTTCTGTTCCTCAGTTGCGTTCTATTTTTATGTAGCAGTTGTTTGCTCTGTCAATTCCTATTGTTCATGTACTAATTATGTGATCTTCTTTATCTCTGACTAGTATTTGATGGATGGTCATGTCATAATTTATTCCTTCATGTGCTGAAGACCATTGATGTAGTTTTCACTTCAGGCTAGTATGAACAAAGCTAGTTTGAAGAAGTTTACACAAGCTGTTTTCAAGTACTTTAGTCAAAGACCTAAAAGTTCTCCTGTTGGGTGTGCCACTCTGACAATAGGTTTTCAAGACTCAGCCAAGCAGTGCTCCTAGAAGGTCACATGGTCATCTTTTCCACCAGGAACTGATCAGCGTTTCCAATGTTCGCACTACTTGCTTTTTCAGACTTTATTCCATCGATTCACAATAGTAACATGATGGAGTGGAGGTCATTGAGACATTTGTTAATGGCTATTTTTACGTGCTTGGTGTGTTTTAGAATACAAAAACTAATCTTAATTCATGCATCCTATTGAAAAGGCAAAAAATTAGTAAAGAAAACCTGGGGAGTAGGTGTAAATCCAAACACCCTGTCAGTGGGGTGAGGAAGCAGGGAATGGACTGTACAGAAAATGCTTTCTGCTGCTGAATCTGAGATTTTTCTGGGGAGAAAAAAAAGAATGTGCCACCTGCACACTGTGTCCCCGTAATGACTGCAGCCTCCTCTACTGCCACTATCTTGATTAGGAAAAGGAAGAGCATGGTGTCGGTCCTGTGCGGGCCATGACAAATCCTGCTGTTGGCCCAAGAATTCAGTCTCAGCCCACACTGGCCTGAAGTGCTGTGTTTATGTGAGGCGCTCGAGAGTCCCCATCCTCGAAAGCACATGTGGAGATGTACAACTCAGGAAGGAGACATTGTTCTCAGGATGAAAAGAAACCTCTTTTTTTTCCTTCATTGCTCACAAAACATATGAACAGGAGGAGCAAAGGGACCTTCCCTGCCCAGCACAGAAAGACACTCACCTGGGTTTGGTGAAGCAGTGAATGGCCCTGAATAATATAGAAAAGAACACCGTGAGCTCTTGGGTCCCACCTGGAGATTAACTCATTGTACGGGTATCAGCATTTATGTCAAGGATGTATCCACAAAATTGACTTGAAATAAACATGAATTGAAAAATTACTCTGCATGTCTTCAATTACAATAGACTCTTAATATTCAGCCCAAGTAACCTGGACCCTTCTGGTGACCTCTGAGATACAATCAGTACTATGAAAACGCCACCGTGTTGCATAGCAAAGCATCTAACACCTTCACTAAGCCAGGATGTTTGCAATGATTATAGATGATGTGAAGATAGTCTTGGGGTAGCTATGTGTATTTCCTATTATTTTTTATTGCCATGTCCCATAGCAGTATATTCTGAAGTTAGCTTTTGAAAATATTCACAGTGTAAATTTCAAGATCTTATTCTTCCAGAAAAGGAAAAACTCTAGCTATGGTTAGACATGATTGGCTCACAGAAATTGGAGGACAAAAGAGAGGCAAAGGTGGAAGACAGTGGACAGTGTTGTTCAGGGAAATGAAACCTTGCATCACACCAATAACCTGGCCACACGTCATCACCCCGTTGCATTGTGGTAAAATGTTCAACAGCTAGAGTCAATCTTGATGGGAACTCTTGGCTTTGAGTTGAAATCTATCTTGATTGATTGCAACAAAATTGCAATTTATGCTAGTGAAGTTTAGATGTAGGGGCAGGGGTATGAAAGACACATGGGCACTTTAAATTTTGCTGTCTGTATAGATCTGCAAATGATAATAGCCACTAAAAATGATTCCTTGGAATTCATAGAAGAGCTCATCTGTTGTTGCCAGGTGAATACAAAATGATCCGCAATCCACAGGACTCCAGTGTACTTATTGGATTGGTGTCCTTCATTACATCAGGATTGTGAAACTGAAAAGAAAGTTAGGACATAGAGGAGCTTCCTGGGACGCTTCCACCCATTCCTTCCCGGGACCTTCCAAGCCCGGCTGCATATGGGGAACTTGCTCTGCGGTTGGAGACACCAGCAGGAGCCGCTGGGCAGCCCAGCCTCACACTTCTGCTTCCTGGTGGTTTATGTCATGGGGCGGATCACTGTGCGAGGGAAGTTATTATACTGCTGACAGTAGTAAGTTGCAGCATCTTCAGCCTCCATAGC
>NW_004524628.1:562488-613169 GCF_000260255.1 Octodon degus
CTCCCCTGCACTGTCACCTGGGATGATGGGTTGAATATGGAGATGCTGTCAGCCCTCAGCCGCACCCCTCTAACATGCATTGCTAGAGGAGCCAGCATTGTGTGCTGTTTTTACTGTACAGTAATGCTTGTATAGAATGAGGATTTATAATAGCATATCCTCAAATCAATACTGACATGGTAACAGGGGAAAGTGTAGCTGAACAGCTAACAACCTAGAGAATGTCCAGGATCCAAGGCCTGCTAAAGAAGAGGTTGTTGAGGTCCCTATTCTGACAGCACCACTGGGAGTGAGATGTGTAATGGAACCACATGGACCAAAGTAATTTTTAAGCTGATGTGAATGTGTGTATTTGCACTGATCAGTAGTTGGCCCTGGGCCACATGTTTTAGGTGCTAGAAGTGTAACGAGAGGAGCTGAGGAACTGAGGTTCTAGTTGAATTTAGTTTCATTTAGCAAAGTAAAGTTAGCATTTGGGGTGGGAAGCAGCCGTGTTTTAGGCAGGGATAAGGTCAGAGGCTTTGTCATGAGTGTGGGACAGGGACACGTGTTGGGTGAAGGATGCTATGATCATTTCAGTCCGGAAGGAATTAAAGTCACGCGAGGATCTGAGTCTTACACGGCTCTTTGACTCTTTAGTCTCTGCAGGTCAAGTCAGCAACAGCACGAGGTAAGGATGCTGCTGAACACCAGCCAAGGTTTGTCCTGCACCGCTGCACCGAGCTGCGAAGTGCCGGGGCCAAGGCAGATGCAGAGCAAGCTCCATCTCCAGAACCTTCTCTGCATCCTGCTGCTGCTAGGACGCTAACGGAGGGCCTCGCTCTGGGAGACGCTGCTTGCCAAGCTGGAGCCTGGAGCCCACGCTTTCACCCCTAGAATATGGAGGAAGGTGCAAACTGCACATACGTTCCAGAACTGATGATGTGTTACCCCAGCGCCTCACAGCATGAGGCCTGTGGACTGATCGAGCAGGTGGAGGATTCCGGACACACAGGACACGGTGTCCACCTCAGACTCCTGCTACCTGTGAGCCCCATTACAAATTTTCTTTTGTTCTTAGTTGAAATAATATGCGATTTTATAGCATGATCATGCCTTTCAATTAATCCATGAGACCTCTGTTAAATGTCATTTCATGCACTGAGATACCCAACAGCAAGAAAGTAGGCATCTCACTAAGAGATGCGCAGCTCTGTATTCTGAAAGCCAAGATGAGCTTGCAGAAGTTCTTTTTTCGTGAAACTCCAGGGCACAAAGAAATATGAAGACGCTCTTTGAAAATGAGCCTTGAGCTTACTGTTAATAACCAGCACAATTAGAGAAAAGTTGAAGTACACACAGTCACAGCAATCTCCACTGAGCAGCTCGTTGATTTTAGGCTCGCAACAGCATCTACTACTTAAAAAATCAAAATAGAGAATATTACGGTAAAACTCAAAAGCTTTCCACCACCTGTTTGATGAATTTCCACTGTGTCCCCTGAAATAGTCCTCCCCAGACCCACCCGTTGTCACTGTAGTCTAGGTTTGCCTTTGCTAGAATTTCATGTACGAGAACTCCTACAGCTTATACTCCTCAGTAGCTTCCTACTTTGCCTCAACATAGCTGTGCTGTAGTTCAGTTCATGTTGTTCCATTTGCCACTGTCACTGTTGGTGTCTAGCTGTCCCTCCAAAGCCTCCTGCAGTCATGGGGCAGCTTCTGGAGTTTGTGATTGGTGACTGCGGGTGTGGATGCTGCCTCTGCCCTGGGGCAGGGAACTGGCATTGCCGTGTAAGGAGGGAGGAGAGGCTGGTGAGCTGCGTGGGCTGCTGCCGCTCCTCGGGGCTCTCTGCCCTTTGCCACCTTCACTTTGCCATCCAAGGCTGCCCTCTGCCCTGAGTGCTCTGCCCTGGAGCCCGCTGAGTGTGGACTGAGACCTCCAGTAACTGTGAGCTACATAAACCTTCCCTCTTTCGTTCTCAGTGGTGGGTGTTTGTCCCAACAATGAGAGAAGAGTAACTGAGACAACCAATAATGTGATTTCTGTCATTTCTAAGTATGATTTAACATGTAATAATGCCAAATTTATTTCTTCCTGTGCCGATAACAATTTAGGGAGTTTCCACTTCTGGCTCTTGTGAAGGAAACCAGTTTGACAAGTCGGACCCAAACTGCTGTGTGAACTGCTGTCTTCAAGGACCTCGCTCAGGAGCCTGGAAGGGCTTCAGGTGGGCAGAAACTAAACCTCTAAGCCCATTCCATGCTGCTGTGCTCAGAGCTCACTAATTATATGTTTGCTCAGGAACTGATAGAGCGCAAGGTGGCCCTTGCACTTATGAGTTTAGCTTTTTTTTTTTAAGATATCCCTTATTGATGTTTGACAACAAACAAAAGAGCTAGAGCACATTAAGCCGCTCTTGTCACTTACTAATTACCATTTTCCTGTCAGGTTTCTGTGCTTTTCCTGTTTAGAATTTATCTTTATTAATACAGATCACTGAAAAGATAAAGTTAATAGGGAAGAAGTGAACAGCTACTGCAAAGCAGGGGATAAATGGACCATCATACCCCTGGATGAGAGAACGGGAACAGGCTTTTCAGAGGGGCTGCATTCTCTGCCTGAACTGAAGGTTTTTCTGGATAGAAAAGGAGTGCAGAGCTTGGAGACAGAGTGCCTACAGTGGTTGACACCTCCACAGATCTAGCCATCTTGGCTGAAAAATGACAGCATCCTGGGGTCCTGTTTTAGCTAGGTCGCCTCCACTGCCTTCCAGCAGGTTTACCTCTGCTACTCACAGTGAACTGAGAGAAGGTGCTTAGGAGAGGTGTTCAAATTTTACACTCCTGAAAGCCACACAGAAAATATGAATATAGGACCTGGGTGATAGCCCAGTGGCTAAGCACCTTCCTGGCAAGTGCAAGGTCCTGAGTTCGATCCCTGGTACCACATGATGTGCTAGCCCGGTATCATAAGGGCCCGGTACCATAATGACCACTAAAACATAGCATAATGATGCACGACTATAATCCCAGCACAGGGAGGCTGAGACAGGAGGATCACTAAAAGTCTGCACCTGAGCTGTGTGGTAAGACCCTGCACCAAATAAATGACTCTTTAAAAAAATAAAGTGAACATAAGGCTAGTAGGTATTTTTCAGCACAAAATGCAGACTGCTTTTTCTTCTTAATGTTAAGGGCCCAACTCAGCAAAGGCAAATGCACAGAGCTGCAGACTTTCCTCAGGGGTGGACAAAGACTGCGAGCCATGAACTGGTGTCCGCCCCTCAGGGATCGAAAAGAAGAAGCGTGACAGCTCTAGTGCTCCGCCTGCAAGTCCAGTCAGTCCCTTACATGGGCCCCAGAATATATAACTTCCTGCTTATAGTTTAAAACTAGGGTGGGCTCTCAGCGTGAAGTCCAAGCAGGTCTGCATCCTGGTCACCTCCAAGGCACAGTCAGCTCTGAGAAAGCTGCTGTCTCAGCACCTTCACTAAGGCAGGTTATTCAGAGCAATAAATGAGGATCGAAGAGGAGGCTGCACAGTGCAATGTATTACTCAGTATTTTCCGTAGTGTATTCCATACTATAATGTGTTTTGAGATTAGCTTTTCAAAGGCTTCTATTATATAAATTTGAAGGTTTATTCAATCCTAAAAAGAAAACCTATAGTAATGGTAAGACATGAATGACTTACAGGAAATAGGAAAAGAGAGGATAAACAAGCAGGATTTAGGGACACAAGTCACACCAAGTCATAACCAAAATGTGATTTGCATATCACTATACATTTGGTTATGCTGGAGAAATACATATCAAGACTAAACCTTAAAGACTGGCAGGATAGCTCAGTGGACTAAGCCATGCATAGGAAAGTGCAACGACTGGGGTTCGATCCCTGAGACCACATGCCATGAGAGGCAGACCCTGGGTGTGCACTGAGACAGGACCTGGTGGGACACACCTGAGTCTCAGCTCTGGGAAGACTGAAAACAAGAGGATCACTATAATTCTGAGTTGTATAGTGAGACCCCGAATCAAATACATTTAAAGAAAAATGAACTTTATTGTGAATCTGGACATTGAGTGAAAATTGACCACTGATTGCAACCCAATTGTAAGTGCATATTACTGGTTGAGATATTGTGCCAGTGTGGAAGTGTGTGGTATAAATGCAACAGCCTTGTACTTTACATTTTTCTCTGAGCAGAAATCTATTCTAATAAATAAAGTAAATCTTGAACAACTCTTCAAGGAATGCAGAGAAGGGCTTCTCGGCTGCTGTATAAAATCCACGTGCTGCCATAAGCCGCACTACACAGGGAGCTCCTCAGTGTCCTGCATCAGATCAGGACAGACATCATGAGGTCTGTGCTCACAGCTGAGGAGGAGGGAGAGAGTTAGGGTGCAAAGGAGCCTCTCTCTGGACTTTCACCAACCCCCGACCCCCCAGTGACCAGCAAAGCTTGGCTGCATCTGAGCAAGCCCTCTGCAGGTGGAGACAGAACAGAGAGCAGTGAGGCCGCCCAGCCTCACACTTCTACTTCCTGGGGAGGTTTTTGTTAAGGCGTGTGTCACTGTGGGAGGGGTAGTGTAACTCTGTACACAGTAATAAGTTCCAGCATCCTCAGCCTGTACGCCACTGATGGTGAGAGTGAAATCTGTCCCAGACCCACTGCCGCTGAACCTCGAGGGGACCCCAGACTGCAAACTGGTTGCAGCGTAGATCAGAGGTTTAGGAGCTTGCCCTGGTTTCTGCTGATGCCAAGATACCCAGTCGCTAACGTATTCACTTGCCCGACATCTGACGGTGACTCTGTCTCCTGGAGATGCAGACAAGGAGGATGGAGACTGGGTCACCTGGATGTCACATCTGGCACCTGACAATGGAAATAGCAAATATCAGCACAATTAAAATCATGATAAAAAAAAATCTCCAAGAAATGCCCACAAACCTTATTCATATGGTGCCTAGTAAATTCCCACCTATCTTTTCTTACCTGGCAGGCAGAGCAGCAGGAGCCCGAGGAGCTGAGCAGGGACCCTCATGGCCATGCTGTGTCCTGCCTGGGACCGACTCCTGCCCAGGGAGTCAGCACCCTGTGAAGAAGTCCTCAGGGCTGGGCTGGCTCTGGGCACATGCAAATCAGCAGGCACGGGCGGGGTGGCACAGCTGCAGGGCTGGCTCCTCTCAGCACAGGCCACCTGCCTGCTGTGGTCGCTGTTCAGACTAGGGCAGCACAGATTTCCTGGGGAGAACAGCTTTCTCCCTGGGGGTGCAGGACAGAGTCAGGCTGCTCTCCCACGAGCACAGTGTGCTCCTGTTCTCTCTGTGATTCAGAGTATATTTGCTTGTGCTCCTTATTCACTGTTCTATCTTCAGTTCCTTTGGAGAAGCAGGAATTAAAGAAAACAAGAACCCAGTTCAGGCTTAGGCTATGAAAAAGAGAACTGAAGACAAGCCCGGGGGAGAACTGACCCATTCTTGGAGCAACTCGAGGTTCTCTCCACCCCACGATTCCTAATCCTTCGTGTCTCAGACACACAGAAGAGCACACAATTTTCCGTCGTCCAGGAAGAGCAGTTCTGAAGCCCAGCCAGGTTCTAGCTCCTATTTTTACTTTCAGAATAAGTTACAACTGACTTTGAAGCCAATAAGAGAAACTGTAGCAATGACTAAAAGTGTAATGGGAAGTCTGCACTTGGCAGCCCTGGATCAGTACCTCGGCATAGAGACAGCAGAAGGACCGCAAATGCTAGACTTCTTCCCTGTGCCTGTCAGTGCGCAGACGACTCAGCGTTGGCCTCAGTGTCCCGTGCTCAGAGGAGGGCTGCTTGGGGTGGCTCTCGCCCCTCCCCTTGTAGCTGTCTCTGAAAGAAATCCAGTCAGGGTTTATGACTTCCTGGCCCACCCAGGTGTAGGATCCTAGCCTCTGTCCTCCGTCTTCAATCCTGCAACCTCTCCCAATGCCTGCTCCTGCCAGGCTGCGAGAGGCCCCTCTGTGCTTCCCTGCCCAGCATGTCAGAGCTGATGCTGAACCAACTGCAGAAAACAGAGATGACAGCGGTGTGTTCAATGTTGGATAGACCCTTTAAAAACAAATAATCCTGAGCTCCTAACTTATATTGGACAGAGAAGAGAAAAATGAATAAAAACTTTATCTGATATGTTAGGAACAGGTAAGACTCTAGGACAACAAGGAAAACAAATCCTCTTTATCCAAGTGCTAGGGCAGATTCAGGAATTGAGGAGATGTGGGTAGAGAAGTTAAGTCCTAAATAGGTCTTCAAGCATGAGAGTGAATGACAGAGGTGTTCATCAGGGTACTGAGCCCAGGCTGAGGTCAAGCGTGCAGTTCTTGGGGCTGCCGAGAACTGCATGGGCTGCGGAGAAAGCAGCTGCCCCTCTGTCCCACGGGGCTGAGGACCTGGTGACACAGAGACACTGCCTGTGGTGCTGAGCCACAGTGGATCCATGGAGGAAAGTGGTCACCAAGCTGGGTGCTGACCAGGCTGGGAGTCCCAGGAGAGCGACACCATGAGAGTCAGGGAGCTGCAGGTTCTCAGCGCTGATCTCACAGGTGTGAGGGACAGAGGCCAAGAAGGGGATCAGAAAATGTCCCCATCCCAGAGAGTCGGGAATCACTCAGCTTCCGATGTGCTGAGAAAGATGAAGAGCAGGTGTTCCCCACACAAATATGTAAATTGCTTTTCTGTTGTGTGCATGGAATATATTAACTATTAATTTACGGTTGCAATAAATGTTCATTCTAACTGCTTATGTAGCATATTGCTTTAAATTCTGTTACATTTGAACTGAACAGAGAGGGCTGGCCAAATAGCTCAGTGGATTAAAGTGCCTACTTAGGCAGATGCAGTGGCCTGGGTTCGATTGAGGACCTGTGGTGCTGGCCATGGCCCCAGGGCAGGCTGAGAGGACATTTCAGACTGGGCATGGTGGCCTGCGTCTGTATTCCCGGCTCTTTGGGAGTCTGAACACAGGCAGATCACTGTGAGTCCAATCTACGTGGTGAGACTCTGTATACTATTACTAACACACAACACACAACACACACACACACATAAAAAAAAATAATAATAATAATAATAATAAACTGAACTGAGAGTCCCAGAGTCAGCACATGACCTCCCAGTCTGTCCACACTGCAGGACCCAAGCAGTACGAAGCTCAGGGCCCACTCTCAGCCCTTGTGGACCAAGCAGTGCCCTGGACTCAGTGCTGTGGACACTGGAGAACAGCAGGGCCCAGGTCTGCAGTCACAGCCCCTCCCCCAGTTCCCCTTCTCCTCCTCTCAGGGCCTCCTCCAGGGAAACTCCTCTGTACTTCTCAATGCAGGTGAGTTCTGGGGTTCTGTCAGCTCCAGCTCTGAACTCATGAGGCCACTTCATTCTTGTTTCGCTCAGGGCTGGCCCTTTGTTCAGAGCTGTGACCCTGTCCTCTCACTCAGCCAGCTTCACTGAGAGACCTGCTGGGAGGTGATCACAGGCAGGTGCATTATCAATCACAGGATAGAACAGGAAGACTAAGGAACTGGCTGCTGGGAAGAGCTGGCCCTGGTGCCCAGAGACCCCACAGCCCATGTGAGTCCCAAAACCTGGCCAGAGAGCTTCAGGCCTCAGCAGCTCCCTAAAGGGACAGCACCACTTCCACAGGCCCAGTGTTTGTAAGACCAGCGCTCAGTGCTTCTTTACTGTGGCATTGTTCGCCATCTACTGGAAGATCTGTAACATACCAACCTACTCTTTTTGGTTCCTTAAGGCTTTCACTGAATCTTTTCCCATGTGTTCATGAAGCTGACCCTGTTCTATGAATTACCAGGCAAGATTCTATTGAAAAGTGAAGGAATTCCGCTTCCTAAAATAGAGATTTGACAAAGAATAGGTGACCCTGAAGACCTTCCAGGCTGGAGTGGCAGGACGTGTGGGAAAGCTGAGGGCTCACATTCTAAATCTGATGGCCCAGGCCCATGTTTCCAGCACCCCAAAGCCCTTAAAGAGCAGGCTGTGAGCATGCGAGCTCCTTGCATGGGGTGCACCCTCAGCAGCTGGTGGCTGGTGGGAGCAGACGCAACCGTCACATGGGACGGTCCCGTAGTGCAGAGCTCCTTCACGTCACTGTATCCTGCATGGGTCACCCCTTATCTACTGGAATATCAGTCCTTTCCACAGTAAATATCTTATTGTTTGTGCAAACTTCTTCCTCATGTGATGGCTTCCTTTGGTCCTAGAAACTTGAACACTAAATGAAACATGGCTAATCCAAATATATTGGTTTTTATTCCTGTTGGAAAAACTCAGATGTATTTCACTTAAGCAAAGGCAACTAGCTGTTTCTGGTTGGAAAACTTTAATTAAAAACAAGTTCATGAGGTAAAAACAATTTTTTGAAGACTAAACATAGAACCTATTTTAAAAAACAAAAGTAAAATAATGATGCTTTATTTTTCTAAAAGAAGAGAAAGCCGTCACAGTGGGTAGAACTTCACGAGCAGCGGGGAGTCTGTGGTTGGACTTGAATCACTGCTGTGGAAGGAGACGCTGCGTCCCACCGCTTCCCACAGCAGGGCAGCTGACAATGGTGAAGGAGCTCAAGCTTAAGACAACCCGCAGGAGGAGGGGCCACGCGAGCCAGAGGAAGTGCAGCCTATGGCTGGGTCTCGAGTGGGTGTAAGAGAAAGGGAGAGAAAGGTAGCAGAATATGATTAAAAACTGAAAAATTATAAAGGCAATGAAAGTCAGAAAATGGGGGAAAGCACTCTAAAAGCGCTATACCATTAAGCTTGACAAAAAGAATAGAAATCTGTAAGGGAAACATTTTTTTCCTGAAAAGAAAATTACAGCTTGCCATTTCCTTGAGTCCTGGCTGGCATCAATCTATATTGCCATTTTCTTACCAAATCTTGAAAAATGCCAAACCAAAAAAAAAAAAAAAATCAAAAAGTGTTAGAAACGCTGGGGAGATAGCTCTGGGGTGTAGAGCACTTGCCTGACAAGTGTAAAGTCCTCAGTTCAATACCTGCATACACACAAGAAAATGCTAAAGTAAAATCAAAGATTTGCAACTGAAATGACAAAACTTGTCATTGCTTCAAATAAAATTAGGGCTGGTGTTTTAGATCAGCGGAACAGTATCTGCCTGGCAAGCGCAAGTTCTTGAGTTCAATCTCTGATACCAAAAAGAAATTTAAAAAAATCCATCTACTTATATGTACATTTAATAAACAGGAAATGTAGCATTATAATATTATGTTTTGTACTTAAAACTCAGGACATATAGGTATAATCTTGAAAGTGCGTGTGAACTGTGTAGTCTGGAATTTCTGTTTGCTTAATGTTCTTAATGAATATTTTGCCTCCTTTGTTTCTCTTCTCATTTTTACACAAATGGCAATTTTTCTCCCATGCTTAGTTGAAACAAAATCTGATTTTATCGCATGATCACACCTTTCCCTTAATCCATGAGATTTACGTCAAACCGTATGTTATGCATTAAAACCCCAACAGCAAAGAAAACAGGCATCTCGCTAAGGACCCAGCTCTTGATCAGCAGAGCAGAGAGGAGCTTGCACAAGTTCTGATTTATAAAACTCCAGCACGCGCACAAGTGTGAAGCTAATCTTTCAAAACTGAGCCTGGAAAAAAATATTAATAATAATAATAATGGAACTGAGCCTGGAACTTACTGTGACTGACCAGCACAATTAGAGAAAAGCTGAAGTACACTGAACCGCACTGGTTTTCACTGAGCAGCTCATTGAATTTAGGGACGCCAAAGCATCCTACTAAATATGGAGCAAATCAAAGCAGACAGTATTACTGTATAGCTCAAAAGCTTTCCACTGCATTTCTGATGAATTTCTCCTCTGTCCCCTGAAATAGTCCTACCCGGGCCACCCGCTGTCGCTATAGACTAGGTTTGTCTTTGCTAGAATTCCATACACAAAAAGTCCTATAGCTTGGGCTTCTCATTGGCTTGACATAGTATTTTTTAGTTCGAATCATGTTGTTCCAGTTGCCAATAATGTGATTTTTATTTTTTTAAGTACTACTTAACATATAGAAATGTAAAAATTTATTTCTTCATATGCTGATAACACCTAGGTGGCTTCCACTTCTGGCAGTTGTGAAGGAAGTGTATTTGTCGAATCTGACCCCAGCTGCTGGGCGAACTGCTGACTTTAAGGATCTTGCTTGGATGCCAGGGAGAACATCTCTTGGAGGAGAAGAGTGAACTTCTAGATCTCTTCCATACCACTTGGCTAAGAGTTCATAAATTCTATGTTTTCATCAAGAATTGATAGTCTCAGGTGTCTCCTGTACTTGTGTGTTTATTTTTCTAAAAGATATTCCTTGTTGACATTTGACAATAAACAAAAGGGTTAGAGACATTTTTATCACTTATTTAATACCAATTTCTTGTCATGTTTCCCTGCTTGACCTGCTCAAAATTCATCTTCATTAATACTGACCATTGTAAATACACAAGTTAATAAGGGAGAAATGAACAGTCGCTGCCAAGCAGGGGAGAAATAAGCCCATCGTCTCCCTGGGATGAGAAGGCAGGGAACAGGGTGTATGGAAAGGCTGCACTCTGCCTCAATCTGAGATCGTTCTTGGAGAAGAAGCAGTATAGAGCTTGGAGACTGTGTCCCTGCAGTGGTCGGCACCTCCACAGCTGCAGGCATCCTGGAGGGAAAAAGAAACAGCCCCCAAGGGTCCTGTGCTAGCTATGGGACTGCACTGCCTTCCAGAAGATTGAACTCCGCTCTTCACAGTGAGCTGAGGTGCTGTGCTTAGGGGAGGAGCTCAGGGTTTGCAGTCCTGAAAGGCACATAGACAGTATGAAAATGAGGCAAGGAGATAGTTTTCAGCACAAAATGCAGTGACTTCTTTCTCTTTTAAATGTTCAGGGACCACACAAACAAGAGCAAATGTACTCAACTGCAGCTGACAAAGACCCCACGCCAGATTCCATGAAGTGTTGAGTGGCTCTCAGGGGCCTAAGTGAAGAACTGTGACAGCTCTAGTGCTTCACCTGCAAGTCCAGTCAGTTACATGGACACCAGAATATATAACCTTTTGCTCATCATCTAAACTAGGGTGGACTCTCAGCGTGAAGTTCAAGCAGGTCTGCCTCCTGGTCACCCCCAAGGCACAGTCAGTGCTGGGAAAACTGCTGTCACTGTTTATTCAGAGTAAAAATGCAGGATCAAAAAAGGAGGCTTTGGAATTGCGTGATGCATTGTTCAATATTTTCCTTAGTGTGTTCCATACTAAAATATATTTTGATATTTGATTTGAAAAGCATCCATAGTATCAATTCCAAAATTTAATCGTTCTTGAAAAGAAGAACTACAGTAAGGGTAAAACATGAATGACTTAGAGGAAATGGGAAAAGAGGATAAACAGGCAGGGTTTCGAGATGTTTTAGGACACAGAAGCCCCACTCAGTCATAACCCAAATGTTGCTTGCATATCATTATTCACTTGGTTATGGCGGGGAATATACATCAAGAATGAACCTTACTGTGAATCGGGACATTCAATGCAAATTCACCTTCAGTGATTGCAGCCCCAGGGTACGTGGATGCTGCTGGTGGAGAGATGGTGCAGGGGTGGAAGCATGGGGTATGAAGGACACAGCACTGCACTGCAAATTGTGATCCAAACTAAAATCTAGTCTAAAAAATGAATTAAATCTAGCAAAACTCTTTCTTGGAGCATGGAGAGGGGCTTCGCTGTGTAGCTGTATAAAATCCACAAGACGCCATAGCCCACAGCACTCGGTGGAGTTCCTCAGTGTCCTCATCAAATCAGAACAGGCACTGTGAGGTCTCTGCTCACCGCTGAGGAGGAGGAAGGAGTGTTATGGTGCAGAGAGCCTCCCCGCATCCTCCTACCGAGGCCAGCAAAGCTGGTTGCATTTGAGCAAGCCCTCTGCAGGTGGAGACAGCTGCGAGAGCAGGGGGGCCCCCAGCTTCACACTTCTGCTTCCCGGGGAGGTTTTTGCTAAGGCATGTGTCACTGTGGGAGGGGTAGTGTAACTCTGTACACAGTAGTAAGTTCCAACGTCTTCAGCCTGTATGCCACTGATAGTGAGAGTGAAATCTGTCTCAGACCCACTGCCGCTGAACCTCGAGGGGACCCCAGATTGCAAAGCAGTTGCACGGTAGATCAGAGGTTTAGGAGCTTGCCCTGGTTTCTGCTGATGCCAAGATACCCAGTTGCTAACGTATTCATTTGCCCGACATCTGATGGTGACTCTGTCTCCTGAAGACGCAGACAAGGAGGATGGAGACTGGGTCACCTGGATGTCACATCTGGCACCTGATAACAGAAACATAGCTAATATCAGCACAATTGAAATCATGAAAACATAACACTTCAAAAAAGCTGCAAGCACAAATTACACTGCACTGAGAAAATTTCTAGGCAGTCTCCTCTTACCTGGCAGGCAGAGCAGCAGGAGCCCCAGGAGCTGAGCAGGGACCCTCATGGCCATGCTGTGTCTTGCCTGGGACCGACTCCTGCCCAGGGTGTGAGCAGCCTATGAAGAACACTCAGGGCTGGGCTGGGCTCTGGGCGCAGGCAAATCAGCAGGGCTGGGCTGGCTGTCGCAGCTGCCCGGCTGGCTCCTCTCAGCACAGGCCCCCTGTCTGCTGGGGTCACTGCTCAGCAGGGATTTCCTGCAGAGAATGAGTTTCTCCTTGGGGGCACAGGACAGAGTCAGGCTGCTTTCCCACGGGCACAGTGCACTCTTGTTCTCTCTGTGATTCACAGCATATTTGCTTGTGCCCCTTAACCACAGTGCCATGTTAAGGTCCTGTGGAAAAGCAGAAATGAAGGAAAATAAGAGGCCAGTTCAGGCTTAGGCTATGAAAGAGCACTAAAGATAAGCCCTGGAGAGCATTTACACATTCTCAGAGCAGGCCAAGGCTTCTCCACCCCTTATTTCTAATCCTTCATGCCTCACAGACACACACTTGAGCACACAATTTTCCCATATTTCAGGAAGAGCAGTTCTGAACCCCCGCCAGGTTCTGTTATTTTTACTTTCAGAATAGGTTAGAATCGCCTAGAAGCAAATAAATAAAACTGTAGCAATTATTCAAACTATGAATCAAAGTCCACATTTAGATGGAATTCGGATCAGTGCATCAGCTCAGAGGCAGCAGAAAGGACACAAGTACTTTATTGCTTTCCTGCCACTGGCAACGCACAAACCTCTCGGTGTCGGCCTCAGTGCCCCGTGGTCAGAAGAGGGCTGCTTGCCACAGTGGCTCTGGCCTCTATTCATGTAACTGCTTCTGAAAGAAATCCAGCCAGAGATTTTCCCTCCCCACATCATCACACCTGTATGAAAATCATTTCTGTACCTGTCCCCTTCTTCCTTCCTCTAGCTTCTCCCTGCTCAGAGGGCCACATAAGCCCCCCAACAACGCCTACTCCTGCCAAGGCTGGAAGAGGCCCCTCTGTGCTTGCCCTGCCCAGCAGGTCAGAGATGCTGCTGAGCAAACTGCAGAAAACAGAGATGACAGTAGTGAGTGTGTTGAATGTTTGATAGACCCTTTAAAAATAAATAATCCTGAGCTCCTAACTTATTTTGGACAGACAAGAGAGATCTGAAGAAAATTTTTTTCTGCTGTGTTAGGAATAGCCAGGACTCTATGCCAACAGGGAAAACAAATCCTTAACCTGGTGCTAAGGTTGATTCAGGAATGGAGGAGACTAAGATGTAGGCAGTGAATTTAAGGCCTTACTAGGTTTTCAAGCCCTGGAGTGAAAGGGAGAGATTTAGACCAGGGACCTGAACATGGGCTGAGGTCAGGGATGTGGAGCTGGGGGCTGCCGAGCTCTGCCCTGGGCTGTAGGGGAATCCCATGCTCTCCTGATCCATGGGGCAGAGGACCTGGGGGCCAGAGACACTGCCCATGGTGCTGCCTGGCAGGAGATCCAGAGAAGGAGAGTACTCAGCGCTCTGGGTGCTGACCAAGCTGAGAGCCTCAAGAGAGCAACACCGTGAGTGGTCAGAACCACAGTGCTGGCGTGGCTCTGGGAGTTGGAGCTTCTCAGCACTGATCTCAGAGGTGCTGAGTGGCAGACACCAAGAAGAGGATCAGTAAATGTCCACACCCTGGAGTCTGGAATCACTCAGCTTTGGATCTGCTGAGAAAGAACAGCAGGTGTTCCACAAATCAGTATATAAACTGCTTCTCTGCTGTGTGCATGTAACACATGAAACCAGTAAGTGATCTTTCTAACTGCTTGTGTGATATGTTGCTTCAACTTCTGCATGCTAAAACTGAACAGAGGGACCCAGAGTCAGCACAGCACCTCCTGGTGCTTCCCCATTGCAGGGCCTGAGCAGCACGAAGCTCAGGGCCCACCCTCAGCCCCTGTGGACCGAGGAGTGCCCTGGCTCAATGCTGAGAATGCTAGACAACAGCAGGAGCCTAGGTCTGCAGGCACAGCCCCTCTCCCAACCACCTCCCCTGCTCTCAGGGCCTCCTCCAGGGCAACTTTTCTGCATCTCACAATGCAGTTGAGTTCTGACAATTCTGTCAGGTCCAGCTCTCAACTCATGAGGCCCCTTCATTCTGTTTCAGTCAGGGCTGGCTACATTCACAGCTGTGGGACTTGTCCTCTCACCCTGCTTGCCTCACTGCTGACCAGAGGCCTGCTGGGAAGGTGATCACAGGCAGGTACATTACCAGTCATAGGATAGAACAGGAAAACTGTGGAACTGGCGGATGGGAGGACCTGGCCATTGTGCCCAGAGGCCCCACAGCCTTGTGAGTCCTGAAAGCTGGGCAGAGAGCTTCCGGCCTTATCAGCTCCCTAAAGGGTGAGCATCGCTTCCACCGGCCCAGTGTTTAAGGCTGAGGCCTCAGTGCTTGTTTACTGGAGGGCTGTTCGCCATCTAATGGAAGGATTGCAACACAGCAGCCTATTCTTTTGATCCTCTAAGGCCTTGACTGGATCTTTTCCCTTGAACTCATGAAGCTGACCTCATTGTATGAATTACCTGAGAAGATTCTGTAGAAAATTCAAGCGATTCCTCTTCCTACATAGAGATCTGACAAAGAGTAGGTGGCCCTGAAGACCTTCCAGGCTGCAGTGGCAGGATGTGGGCGAAAGTGAGGGGCCACATTTTAGATCTGATAACCCAGGCCCACCTTCCTGGCACCCCAGGCCCCCTTCTGGAGCAGGCTGTGAGCATCCTCACTCCCTTTGCACTCTCAGATAGTGGCGGCTGCTTGCTGTTGTGCCAACTGAGACCTGGGAAGGCCCCGGAAGCGCAGAGGTCCTAAGCATTACTGTATCCTGCCGAGGCCTCCCTTCAACTGCTGGAATACCGGTCCTTTAAATGGAAAATGTCTTATTTATTCTTGCAAAATAAATGTGATGGCTTGCACTTGCTTCTAGAAACTCAAACACTAAACAAAAAAATGGCTACTGCAACTATTTCTTTTCCTTTTGGAAAAACTTAAGATTCCTTTCAAGTGAAGGCAACTAGCTGTTCTTGTTGAAAAAGTTTAATTAAAGACAAGTTCATAGAGGTAGCAGCCATTTTTTTTTTCATTTATGTATTTGGTACAAGGTCTCACTATACAGCTGAGACTAGCAGTGATCCTCCTGTCTTTCAGCCTCCCCAGCGCTGGCAGTACAGGTGTGTGCCACCACACCCACACTCGGTCTCCAGCTCAGTGTGCCTGAGGGCAGGGCCTAGACAGCATGAAGGACCAGGGATCAAACCCTAGTCCCTGTGCTTGCCAAGGCACGCACTTACTCCACTGAGCTGTCTCACTAACACCTAACAACATTTTCAAAATTAAGTAAACATAAAACATATTTGAAAAACAAAAGTATAATAATGATACTTAATTTTTCTAAAAGAAGAAGGAAAAGTTGGCACAGTGAGTGGAACCTGAGGAAGAGGTGGGAGTTTATTAAGCCATTTTTTTCCAAAATTTTATTGATAAACAGATAGCAATGAGACAGTTTCAAATCAAATCATAAGTACAGTTTCAACAAATAATACACTGCATATATTCTTCTTAGTGGTTAATTGCTGTACAAGATGTGGACTTGTGATCTTATTTACAAACACCATTAGAACAAATCATTCTATTCATTAAGAGAATGCAACTATGTATCTATCCCAACCTCTTTGAATACACAGATACAAAATGGACATTCATCGGTATACCCCATTTTTTCTAAGTTCCGTTATTGAATATTATAGGTGTGTAAACTCAGCAAAATATTCTAAAAGAGTCCAGCAGCTCATAATAGCATTGGATCTTCTGTTTAACTGGCAATGTCAGAAATTATTGACCTGAGTCCCCCACAGTTCAACATAACAACATGGCTTTACTTCCTATATTTCGTCTTCATACTTTTCTACTGGATGGTTAAGACCAAGGTAAAGCAGGACCTGTGCAACAAGAGTTGTAGCTTTTTGGTCTGAGAAGGTCAGTGAAATGCCCTCAGGATTTATCCTGAGATCCTGTACCTCAGATTGTAGAACCTTTGTCAGTGCAGCCATGTGGATGAGTCACAGTCTGCTTGGCCAATATTAAGCCATTTTTACCTTTCTTTGTGTATTTACTACAGGGTCTGCAGAGTCTCACTACACAGATCGAACTTGTAATGATCCTCCTGTTTTCAGTCTCCCAAGTGCTGGGATTACAGGCATGTGCCACCATGCCTAATCTCAGTCCCAGTCTCAGGAGTGGGGTCAGCAAGGCATGCCGGGGACCCAACCCCGGTCACTGAGCGAGCCTAAGCAGGAGCTTTAGTCTGCTGAGCTAACTGGACAGCCCTACTATTTATTAATTACCATTTTCTTCCCATGTCTCTGTGCTTGATGTGTTTAGAATTTATCTTCATTAACACAGACCACTAAAAAAACAAAAGTTACTAGAGATGCAATGAACAGTTACTGCCAAGTGGAGGATAAGACCATCCTATCCCTGGGATCAGAAGACAAGGAATGGGATAGACAGATGGGATGCATTTTACACCTCAGTCTGAGACTTCTCTAGGAAAAGGAGTGTGAGCTTGGAGTTTGTGTGGCTCCAGCGGTCGGCACCTCCACACTACAGCCTTCCTGCTGGAAAACAAGCAGCGGCCTGTGTCCTGTCAGCTGTGTCACGTGCATCACCTTCCTGAAGACTGAACTCTGCTCTTCACAGTGAGCCGAGACACTGTGCTTATGGGAGGTATTAAAATTTTATAGTCCCGAAAGCCACGTCGAAAATATAAAATTAAAGCAAGGAGACATTTTTCAGTTTGCAGTGAAATGACTTCTTTTTCGTCTCAATGCGCAGGGCCCAGATCGGCAATGGACAACGTGCCGAGCAGCACTTTCCTCAGGGTCGGCAGAGGCCCCACGTGAGGTTCCATGAAGAGCTGAGTGGCTCCCAGTGATCTAATGGAAGAAATCTGAGAGCTCTGATGCTCTGCCTGCAAGTCCAGGCAGCTCCACGGGCACCGGAATACATAGCCTCCTGCTCACAGCTTAACCTAGGGTGGGCTCTCAGCGTGAAGTCCAGGCAGGTCTACGTCCCAGTCACCTTCAAGACACAGTCAGTACCGGGAAAGTTGCTGTCACAGCGCCTTCACCATGGCAGCTTATTCAGAGTAATAAGGGAGGAACGAAAGAAAGGCTTTGTGCAGCACAATGTATCACTCAGTGTTTCCATTGGTGTATTCTATACTATAAGGTGCTTGGAGATTAGCTGTTGAAAGGCTTCCGTCATACAAATTCAAAGATTCAGGCAATTTGAAAAGAAAAGCTACAGTAATCATAAAACATGAATGCTTTATAGGAAATGGGAAAAAGAAAGGATAAACAGGCAGAATTTAGGGCAGATTTGAGACACAGAAGCTGCACTGAGTCATAATCACAGTGTGAATTGTGCATCATTATGCCGAGCCTGAGTGTGAATTTGGACACTGAGTGCAAACTGTCCTTCACTGACTGCAACATCGTAGTTGTATGTTGTTGACTGAGAGAATTCAGAGAAGTGGAGACCTAGTGAGGGGATGAGGGCTGTACCACTGCATTTTAAATTATGCTATGAACTGAAATCAACTCTAGAAAAAATGAAATAAATCTTGAAGAACTCTTTCCTAGAGCCAAGCAGGGCTTCTCTGTGCTGTATAAAATCCACACGACACCATGACGCACGTCGCTCAGAGGAGCTCATCCGTGTCCTCCACCAGATCAGGACGGGCACTGTGAGGTCTCTGCTCAGTGCGGAGGAGGAGGGGGGGCATTTGGGTGAAAGGAGCCTCCCTCTGTACTTTTACCAAAACCATCCAGTGACCAGCAAAGCCTGGCTGCATCTGAGCAAGCCCTCTGCAGGTGGAGACAGCAGAGAGGGCAGCTGAGTCCACCCAGCCTCACACTTCTCCTTCCCGGGGAGGTTTTTGTTAAGGCTTGTGTCACTGTGGGAGGTTACTCCAACTCTGTAGACAGTAATAAGTTCCAGCATCCTCAGCCTGTACGCCACTGATGGCGAGAGTGAAATCTGTCCCAGATCCACTGCCACTGAACCTCGAGGAGACCCCAGACTGCACAGTGGTCGCACCATAGATCAGGAGTTTGGGAGCTTGCCCTGGTTTCTGCTGATACCAGTGTAAATTACTTCCAATGTTCTCACTGGCTCGACAAGTGATGGTCACTCTCTCTGCTAAAGCTGCAGACGCAGCTGGAGACTGGGTCAACTGAACATCACATCTGGCACCTGGAAGTAGAAACATGACACAAATATTTACACGATTAATCACATTATCAAAGAACTTCCATCAGATCCAGATGGCTCTGATCATGCAGTGCTGAGGAAATCACCAAGGCTGCCCCTCCTTACCTGGCAGGCAGAGCAGCAGGAGCCCCAAGAGCTGAGCGGGGACCCTCATGGCCATGTTGTGTCCTGCCTGGGACCGACTCCTGCCCAGGGTGAGAGCAGCCTATGAAGAACCCTCAGGGCTGGGCTGGGCTCTGGGCACATGCAAATCAGCAGGGTGGGGTGGGGTGGCACAGCTGCAGGTCTGGCTCCTCCAGCACATGCCACCTGCCTGTTGGCTCACTGTTTGGACCAGAGGGGCACAGATATCCTGCAGGGAACATGTTTCCCTGCTAGGGCCCAGGACATTACGAGGCTGCTCACCCACAGGCACAAGGAACTTATTGTCTGTCTCTGTGATTCAGAGCATATCAGCTCCTGCTCCTTCCATGCAGTTCCAAGGTAAGATGCCTCAGAGAAGCAGGAAATAGCAGAACAAGAGGCCCATTTGGGTTTGGCTATGAAAAGAGAGCTGACAGTTCTGGAGGAGAACTGATGCGTTCTTGGAGCAGGTTGCAGTTTCTCCACACCTTGGGATTTCTAATCCTTTGTGTGTCACACATAGGAGCTCACAGTTCTGCCCTCTTCTGACAAGAGTGGTTCCAAACCCCAGGCAGGCTCTAGCTCTTATTTTTATTTTAAGGATAAGTTAGAATTGTCTTCAAAGCAAATAAAAGAAACTGCAGAAATTATTAAAACTGTAAACTGAGGTCAACATTTTGAAAGAGTTAGGATCACAGCATGAGCTCGGAGACAGCAGAAAGGACACAGCACTTTGTTCCTTCCCCACCACTGTCAACGCACAAACCTCTCAGTGCTGGTCTCAGTGTCCCACAGTCTGAAGAGGGGTGCTGCAGTGGCTATGGCCTCTGTTCTTGCAACTGTCTCTGAAGAAAATCCAGACAGAGATTTTCACTCCCAGGCCCACCTCAGTTGTATGGAAACCATCCCAGTCCCTGTCCCCTTCTTCCTCCCACTTCTCCCTACTGAGAGGCTCACATGAGTCCCCTAATTCCTGCTCCTGCAGAGACTGCAAGAGGCCCCTCTGTGCTTCCCTGACCAGAAGGTCTGAGCTGATGTTGAGCAGATTCAGTAAAATAGAGATGACTGCTGTGAATGGCTTAAATTTTTACTAGTCCTTTTAAAAATGAGTAACTCTTGCCCCGAGACATAGCTCAGCAGAGTATGCGCCTGCATGGCATGTGCTAGTTCATGAGTGCAAGTTCTCAGCGACCAACAATAAATAAATAGATAAATAAACAACCTAGTGCTCCTAACATATTGGATAGAGAAGAGATGTAGGAAGAAAAACTTTATCTGCTGTGTTATGAACAGGCAGATCTCAAGGATAACAAGGAAAACAAATCCTCCTCCAGTTTCTAGGGTGGATTCAGAAATGGAGGAGACAGATGTGGGCAGTGAATTTAAGGCCTTAATAGATTTTCCAGCCCTGCAGTCAGAGAGGTTTGCAACAGGAACCTGAACCCAGGCTGAGGTCCTGTGTACAGTGCTGGAAGCAGCACAGCTTAGCCCTGGGCTCTGGGGGAAGCAGCTCCTCCCCTGACCCAAGGCCTGAGGGTCCACGGCACTGACCAACAGCATATCCGGAGAAAGGAAGTACTCAGCACTCTGGGTGCTGACCAAGCTGAGAGCCCCAGAGCCACACTGTGAGAGATCAGGACCCCAGAGCTGGCCTGGCTCTGGGGCTGAAGATGCTCAGCACAGGTCTCACTGGGCCTGAGCAGCAGAAGCCAAGAAGAAGATCAGCAAATGTTCCTATCCCAGAGTCTTGAATCACTAATACCTGATCTTCTGAGAAGGGCGCAGAGCAGGTGTTCCCCACATAAATATGTAAATTGCTTCTCTGCTGTGTGCATGTAATACATTAACTATTAATTTAAGGTAGCAACAAATGATCATTCTACCTGCTTGTGTAACATCTTGTTGTAAATGCTGGCATGCTTAAACTGACCAGAGAGACCCAGAGTCAGCACATCACCTCCAGGTCCTTCCCAACTGTGGAGCCCAAGGAGCACGCAGCTCAGGGCCCACATTCAGCCCCTGTGGACCGAGCAGTGCCCTGGATCAGTGCTGAGGACTCTGGAGAACAGCAAGGGACCAGGTTTGCAACCACAAGCCTCTCCGCACCCCGCTTCCCCTCCTCTCAGAGCTCCTTCAGGGCAACTCTTCTGCACCTGACAATATATATTTGAGTTCTAGGGTCCTGTCAGCTCCAGCTCTGAATTCTTTTTTTTTTATTGAGAAACAAATATCAATGAGACATTTTCCAAGCTGATTAATAGAACATTTTCAATAATTAATACATTGCACATTGTTATCTTCTCAGTGGTCATCTACAGCACAAGAAGCAGTGAGGACATCCCGTCCAAACACTACTACTACAAATCCTTCCTCTCACGGAACCAAGCGAAAGCAGCTGTACATAAATCCTAACTATTTTGTACATACAAGTACAAAATGGTCCTTCCTCTGTATCCCGCCTCTTTAGTTCAGTCCTGGCAGAGATGGGTATTCTATTGGCATCTAAATATTACAGGTGCTTTAGGGCATTTCACTGACCTTGTCAGACCAAAAAGCTACAACTCTTGTTGCACAGGTCCTGCTTTACCTTGGTCTTAACCATCCAGTAGAAAAGTATGAAGATGAAATATAGGAAGTAAAGCCATGTTGTTATGTTGAGCTGTGGGGGACTCAGATCAATAATTTCTGACATTGCCAGTTAAACAGAAGACCCAATGATATTATGGACTTCTGTACTCTTTTAGAATATTTTGCTGAGTTTACACACCTATAATATTCAACAACGGAACTTAAAAAAAATTGGGGTATAACTATGAATGTCCATTTTGTATCTGTGTATTCAAAGTGGTTGGGATAGATATATAGTTGCATTCTCTTAATGAATAGAATGATTTTTTCTAATGGCGTTTGTAAGTAGGATCACAAGTCTGCATCTTGTACAGCAATTAACCACTAGGAAGAATGTATGCAGTGTATTATTTGTTGAAACTGTACTTTCGATTTGATTTGAAACTGTTTCATTGCTATATGTTTATCAATAAAACTTTGAAAAATAAATAAATAAATAAATAAATATTACAGGTGCTTGAATTCAGCAAAACAATCCAACACAGCCCAGTAGTCCACAATAGTAGCGGGTTATCCACAGAAGTTGTTGACTAGAGCCTTTTTCAGCTCAGCCTGTTAATATGGCTTTGCTTTATATACCTCATTTTTATACTTTTCTGCTAGATGGTTAAGACCAAGATAAAGCAAGACCTATATACCAAGAGATGTAACTTTTGTATCTGATAAGTTTAGTCAAGCCCCCTCAGAATTTATCCTATAAGCCTGTACTGCACTTTGTAGAACCTTTGTCAGTGTCAGCAATGTGGATAAGTCACGGCCATTGCTTGACCAATTTTCTCTTTGTGAAAGCCTGAGAGAAAGATTTCTCTCCATATGACTCTCCTTAGGCAAACTGTACATCGTTGATCACATTCCTCTGTGGCTCCATAATCTCCTTGATCAGAAAATTTGGGGCACAACTGAGTTACATAATGTTATAGTAAGGGTTCTCCTATGTCATCAGTCTTCACTGACCTAGCAAGTCTAAGGCCAAAATGTTGCCTGACCTAGAAGCCCTTCATTTTCTCCAATTTTTGATCTGCAAACTTATGTTGTTAACCCTCCAAAACAGAAGCTCATTATTACCCTGAAACCTATGCAGTTCAGTTTACCCTAACTGTCTAAATATTGAACATTTTAGGCATAATGTGGAACAGGTATATTCCATCAAGTATTGATATGCTGAAATTTAAGTCTTTACAGAATATAAGGGAAAAAATTTTAAAAATAAGAGTGAACATATATTTTTACACAGAAATTTAGAAATTTCTGTGTAATTATATACAGCATTGTAGCAGGACAGTCCTGTGACTTTTTTTTTTTCTTGTGTCTTTTTTTTCCATTTATTCCCATTTAAAAAAAGAAAAAAAAAACCTTTTACTTGTGAGGCCATATGGCAATAATTGGTATGTCATCACAAGAAGTATGTATGTAGAAGACCAGAATGAAAGGCATTTCAAACATGAACCTTCTATTACACATTGCTATCATCAGTGCACTTGCTTGGTTCACAGGTATCAGCATATATAGTTAGTCAGGTTAAGAATCCTATCAATAACTGCTAGTTTCAAAAACCTGCTGCTGTTTCTCAGGATCATTGTCTTGCCCATCATGTGCATACAAGTGTATGGCTTTGTCCCTGTCCTGTTTCCCAGCTTTTCTCCTTGCCCTCTCCTCATTGTCCAGTCCTCAAGTTCTCGCTTTCCTTTTAGTTGTGTTATACCTTTCTATTTGTATTTTTTCTTTTGATTTCTTATACTAGGGAGACTGTACAATATTAAAACATGTGGGTCTGATTTATTTCACTTATAAGTATATGTTCAAGTGGCATCCACTTAAATATAAAGACTTTGAGTTTATCATTCTTTATAGCTGAGTATATCCTTTGTATAAAAATACCACATCTTTTTCAAGCATTCCTCATATAACGGGCATCTTGGTTGTTTCCAAGATTTGGCTGTCACAAATTGTGCTGCTATAAACATAGGTATACATATATCACTGTGATATGATGTTTTCAGATCCTCCAAGAAAATTCCCAGTAGGGGGATAGCTGGCTTGAATGGGATTTCCAGTCCTAGTTTCTTAAGGAGTCTCCACACTGATTTCCATAACGGTTGCACCAGTCTACATTCCCACCAGCAATGGAGAAGGGTTCCCTTTTCCCCACAACCTCTCCAACATTTATTGTTGGTTGATTTGTTTATGATAGCCATTCTTAAAGGGGTGAAATGGTATCTCAGTGTTGTTTTAATTTGTATTTCACGAGTGGCCAGTGATGTGGAGCATTTTTTCATATATTTCTTCACTTCTTTAATTTCATCCTCTGAGAAGTGTGTGTTCATCTCAGATGCTCATTTCTGGATTGGGTCTTTAAATTTAGGGGCCCTAAATGTATTTTAGTTCTTTATAAATTCTCGAGAGCTGACCTTTGTCTGAGTGCTTACTAGTTACAATTCTTTTGAAATTTGTGGGTTGTCTTTTCACTTTGTTGATAGTTTCATTTGATGTGCAAAAACTTCTCAATAAAAGTTGGTTCCAGTGTCAATTCTTTCAAGTGTTAACCATGCAATTTGATTGTTGTTCAAGAGCTCTTTGCCTACTTCTATGTCTTCAAGAGTTCCTCCTACTTTCTCTTCCAGGATGTTTAGTGTTTCTGTTTTAACATTTAGATCTTTAATCTATTTTGACTTTAGCTTAGTGTATCGTGATAGACCTGGATCAAGTTTTAGTTTTTGGCATGTAGAGAGGCAGTTTTTCCAGCACCATTTGCGAAAGAGGCTATCTTTCTTCCAGGAAGCAGGTTTGGCCTCTTTGTCGAAGGTCAGGTGGTGGAGTGTGTTCGTAGAGGCCTCTGCATATTCTAATCTATTCCATTGATCCTCAGGTCTATTTCATTGCCAATACCATGTTGATTTTATCACAGTAGCTTTGTAGTATAATTTCAAGTCAGGAACTGTAATGTCCCCTGCCTTGTCTTTGTTGCCCAGAACTGCCTTTGCAATTCTAGGTCTTTTCTGGTTCCAAATAAAGTTTAGGAATGATTTCTCTAGCTCTGTGAGGTATGGTGGTGGTAGTTTGATAGGGATTGCATTAAATCTGTACAACAATTTTGGGAGTATGGCCATCTTCACAATGTTGGTTCTTCCTATCCAAGAGTAGGGAATATCTTTCCATTTTCTGAAATCTTCTACGATATCTTTTTTCAGAGTATTATAATTTTCCATTAAAAGACCTTTGATTTATTTGGTTAAGTGAATTCCAAGGTATTTCATTTTCCTTGGTGCTATTGTAAAAGGTATTGTTTCTATAATTTCTCTCTCAGTGTGTTTGTTATCTGTGTAGTGGAATACTATTGACTTTTGAGTATTGGCTTTGTATTCTGCTACGCTACTGAATTTGTGTATCAATTCTAGTAGCTTCTTGGTGGAGTTTTTTGGGTCTTCCAAGTAAAGTATCATGTCATCTTCAAATAATGATAATTTAACTTCTTCTTTACCTATTCTTATTTCTTTTATTTCTCCCTCTTGGTTAATGGTTCTAGCTAATGATTCCAAAACTATATTGAATAGTAGGGGTGACAGAGGACATCCTTGTCTTGTACCAGATCTAAGAGTAAAAGATTTTAGTTTTTCCCCATTTCGATTTATGTTAGCCATTGGGTTGTCATAAATAGCTTTTATCAAATTTAAGTAGAGGCCTTTACTGAAATTTTCTGTAGAACTTTGAACATGGATGAGTGTTGGACTTTGTCAAAAGCCTTTTCTGCATCAATGGAGATGATCATGTGGTTTGTAGTTTTCGCTCTATTTATATGGTGTATTACATGTATAGATTTTTGAATATTGAACCATCCTTGCATCTCTGGGATGAATCTTCTCTGCTCATGGTGTATGATCTTCCAGATGATTTGCTGTATTCTATTTGCTAGGATTTTATTGAGGAGTTTGGCATCTATGTTCATGAGGGAGATTGGGCAGTAGTTCTCTTTCTTAGTTGCATCATTCCCTGGTTTTGGTATCAGTATACTTGCCTCCAGGAATGATTTTGGGAGGATTGCTTCCTTTTCCATTTCATGGAAGAGTTTGAGTATAGGGACTACATCTTCTGTAAACGTCTTGTAGAATTCAGCTGTGAATCGATCCAGACCTACACTTTTCTTTGCCGGTAGGTTTTTTATTACATCTCATATTTCATTGGCTGTTACTGGGCTATTGAGAGTGATTATATCTTCTTGATTCAGTTTTGGTAATTTGTACCTCTAGGAATTTATCCATTTCTTCTGTGTCTTCTATTCTGTGAGAGTAAAGATTCTCAAAGTAGCTATTGATAATCTTCTGAATTTCCACTGGGTCTGTGGTAATTACACACTTTTCGTTCTTTATTGCTTGTATTTGAATTTTTATTTCCTCTTTTCTATGAGGTTACCTAGGGGCTTATCAATTTTATTTAGTCTTTCAAAGAATAAGCTTTTTGATTCATTAATTATTTGAATGGTTTTCTTCATCTCGATTGAATTTATTTCTGCTCTAATCTTTATGATTTCTTCCCGTCTTTGGGCTCTGTGTTTGGTTTGATCTTCTTTTGCTAAATGTCAGAGGTGCAGCATTAGGGTGTTCATTTGCTCCTGTTCTGTTTTCTTAATATACGAGTTCACAGCTATGAATTTTTCTCTGAGAACTGCTTTCATCGTATCCCATAAATTCCGATAAATTGTGCTTGAATTTTCATTGAATTGTAGATATTGTTGAATTTCTTGTTTAATTTCATCTGTGACCCATTGATTGCTGAGTAGGGTGTTGTTTAATTTCCATGTATTCAGGGGGGTTTTCTGGTTTCTATTGTCATTTATTTCCAGTTTCATTGCACTGTGGTCAGACAATATGCATAGATAATTTCTGTTTTCTTGCATATACTTAAGCATGACCTATGGACTAATATGTGGTCTATTTTAGAAAATGACCCATGTGAAGCTGAAAAGAAAGTGTATTTAGCTGTTGTTGGGTGGAACACTCTGTATATGTCCACCAAGTCCATTTGTTCCAAGCTCTGCTTCAGTTCTGCTTCTTCTTTGCTAATTTTTTGTCTGGTTGACCTATCTTTTTGAGATAAGGGGATATTAAGGTCTCCTGTTAAGATTGTGGTCTTGGATATTAGATTTTTCATGTCCATTAAGATTTGTCTTATATACTTGAGTGCTCCTGTGTTTGTTGCATAGATATTTATGAGTGTTACCTCTTCCTCTTGAATTTTTCCCCTAACATGTATATAGTGGCCTTCTTTATTTTCTTTGATCATTCTTGGTTTGAAGTTGAGACTGTCTGAAAACAGGATTGCTACCCTTGTTTTTTTCTCAGGTGCTGGGGCATGTAGTATTTTGTTCCATCCTTTGATTTTAAGCTTATAATGTCTTTTTGAGTTAGATGTGTTTCTTGTATACAACATATTGTTGGATTCTGTTTCCTAATCCATTGTGACAGTCTATTTCTCTTAACTGGTGAATTGTGTCCATTTACATTGATGATTAGAATTGAGATGTGTTGATTTATGATTGACATTTTATTTACCTGCTGTTGTTTACTCCTTTTTGTCCTGTGTTTAACTGTTTGCCCTATTTAGTGGGTTCCTTCTGTTCTTATTCATGGAGTTCTGATCATTTTGGTCCCTCTCTAGAACGTCTTTCAGTAGGCTATGTAGGGTTGGCTTTGGCATCATGAAATTCTTTAGCTGTTCTTTGTCATGGAAGTATTTCACTTCTCCATCAAGCTTGAAAGAAAGATTTGCAGGGTATAGTAGTTTGGGCTGGAATTTGTTTTCATAGAGGACTTGAAGTACTCTGCTCCATGCTCTTCTTGCCTTCATGGTTTGTGAAGAGAAGTTGGCCGTAATTCTGATGGGTTTTCTTTTGAATGTGATCTGCTTCTATTCTCTAGTGGCTTTCAGTATATTGTTCGTGTGCTGAATTTCTGGGATCTTGACTATTATATGTCTCACTGTGTTTTTAATTGGGTTGAAGTTATTTGGCACTCTGTATGCTTCAGTTACCTGAATGTCAGATTGTTTCCTCACATTTAGGAAGTTTTCTGCTATTACTTCTGCCCATATTCCTTTTATATCCTTTGTATTGACTCCATCTTTCTCATTGATGCCTATTAGTTTCACATTGTTCATCTTTGCATCATCTTGCAGGTGATGGATTTTTTTTCTTGCATCCTAGTTGTTTTCAAGAGATCCTTTCTTACCTTTTCACTAGCTGCACCAGCATCTTCAAGATCTGAAACTCTGTCTTCACTTTCACCAAACAGTTTTGCAGGCTTGTGATTGAGATTTTAAGTTCCTCTATATGTCTTTGACTCTACTTCATGCTATCTATCTCTTTCCTGTGTTTCTCATTCAAGGAATCCATCATATTTCTAATCTCCTCTATTTTTTATAAATGTCTTTTATATAAGCAGTTATTAATTCTTTTACTACAATTTTTTTTTTCAGATTGGGTTTCCTCCATATGTTTCTGTAGTTGATTCTTTACTTCAGATGGTATGAATTCAAAAATTTCTTTTTTTATTTCAGAAATTAATTCTGCTCTGAGTTCCTCTATAACTTTCTGCTGTTGTTTCTTTACTTGTAATATTGTTAATTCATACATTTCAGCTGAGCTAGTATCCTCTGCACTTGTTCTGGGTGGGCATTAGGTTTCTCCCACATGTTTCTGTATTAGATTCTTTACTTCAGAATCTATGAATTCAGAGATTTCTTTTTCATTTCAGGAATTAATTCTGCTATGAGTTCCCTATAAATTTCTGCTTTTGTTTCTTTACTTTGGACGCTGTTAACGCATTCTTTCAGCTGAGCTAGTGTCCTCTGCACTTGTTATAGGTGGGCCCGAGACCTGAGATTGCATTTTACTCCTTGTTTTTGTCATTTTGTATAGTACTGACCTCTGATCTTTGGTGTAGAGCTTTGGTGCAGTTATAACCTTAGCACCTACTGAAATTCAGATGCAGATCTATTAAGTTTGAGATTATCCAGTTATGCCTGGCCTGGGTCTAGATGTTGTGTTTAGCTCCTTCCTGCTGTAGTCCTTGGAAGTGAGTCTGTTGTGCCCCTCTGGCACAACAGTGAACCTGTGGTGCCCCTCTGTTGTGCCCCTGGCCCAGGGAGCATAGGGGAGCACAGAAGCTCTCCCACACACTAGCCAAGTCTGGGCTTGGGCTGGATCTGGGGTATTCCAAGAAAGTTGCAGAAGTTCTCACTCACTTGGCGGGCTTCGGGACAAGGGCTCTGGAGGGTTGCAGGGGTCCCAATGGCATGGTAGAGGGTCTCACTCACGCAGGTGCCTGAGTTTTGGTCCAGGGGGTCCCACGGGTGCTGGGAAGCCCCCAGCTCTGAATTCATGAGGCCATCTCATCCTTATAAACTAAGGTCTGGCTATGTCCTCTCACCCTGCCTGCCTTACTGCTGACCAGATGCTTGCTGGGAAGGTAATCAGAGACAGGTGGATTACCAATGACAGTGTAAAACAGGGGACACTAATGAACTGGTCACTGGGGAGACCTGGCCTTTGTGTCCAGAGGCCCCACAGCCATGTGAGGTCTGAAAGCTGGCCAGAGAACTTCCGACCTTAGCAGCTCCCTGAAGGGAGAGCCTCACTTCTACAGCCCTGTGTTCTAGGCTGAGGCTTCAGCACCTGTTTACTGTGAGATTGTTCACCATCTGATGGATCTTCTGTAACATAGCAGCCATGGTACCTATCTTGGTACCCTGAGGCCTTCCCTGCATCTTTTCACGTGTATTCATGAACAGGACCCTGTTCTATGAATTATCAGCCAAGATTCTGTGGAAAATTCAAATGATTCCTCTTAATCATCCACCTACCAAGAGCTAAAGACTCACACTGCGCCTAGAGTTCTAGTACACAAAGATCACAGGAAAGTGAGTATGACAGGTATAACCCACACGATACAACCAAGATGAAGCTTTGGCAAAGACTGTGGCCCTTGAGAGCCAATAGGAAATGTCGGAAGACTAAAGAATCATGGTATAGACCTGAAGCCCAGCCCATCCTTCCTGGCCCAGAACCCCTGCCTGGGCAGGCTATGGGAACCCCAGCACCCCTGTTGTGTGCACACTCCCCAGAAGGCCTGTGGCTGCAGCTGTCACAACTGCAATGTGGGAAGAAGGTCCCAGCAGTGCTGGGCTCCTGAAAGCCACCCCTACCTGTGTCTCCCCAGGCTGCATGGGGAGTAAGGAAGAGAAGGCAGCCAGCCTTGGGGCCCAGGCAAGTCCCCACTTCCGCCAACACCTCCTCCCCTTAGGGGCCTCTGGGATCACCAGGCTCAGCAGTATCTCCAGTCACAAAGAAAAGCAGGAAATACTAAGGAGCTGGCAGGCGGAAAGACCTGGCCCATTGTGCTCAGAGTCCTGAAAGCTGGCCAGAGAGCTTCGAGCATTTGTGGCTCCCTATAGGACAGCATCACCTCTACAGCCACAGCAAGTCCAAGATGAGGCCTCAGTGCTTTGTTTACTGTGGGGTTTGTTTGCCATCTAACATGCTAGGGGTCATGTAGCAGCCCCTTTTGGTTTCGGGGCCCTGACATCTTGAAAGAATCTTTTCTCCCATTCTCACAAAGCTGATCCCACTCTACCCACTACCCAGCAAGAATCTGTAGAAAAGTTAAATGGTTCTCAAGAAGCCCTGCAAGTATTAAGGGCAGAAGACTTTCACAACAACAGTCCACCTGATGTTGTGAAATGACCATGAGTACAGGACCATGAACTCTGGGTGTTTGACCCACGAGAAATGATGAAGATGCAAAGTATGCAGAAAGCAGGGGGCCTAGAGCACCCTTTGGGTTGTGGTGCTAGGAAGCGTTTGGAGTCTGAGGGCTCCTGGTGCAGACCTTGGGACCTGGCCCCCGGTTTCCCAGCCTCAACCCTTTTGGAGAAGCTCATGAGGACCCCAGCAGCCCACACGGCACACCTGGCACACTCAGCAGCTGGTGAGTGGATGCTGCTGCAGGAGCTGAGCCACGAGAAAGCCCCAGAAGTGCAAGGCTCCTGCAAGGAACACTCCTCCTCCCTCTCCACAGTCTCCACACAGTGTATGAGGAAGGGATCCCAGTGCGCCTTGGGGCCCAGGCAATCCATGCTTCCACCACACCTCCTTCCCCTCAGTCAGCGATGGCAAACCTCTTGGACATGAATGCACAAAGGGCAACCTCAAACTGCAACCTCCAACCCACTTATTTATCAAAAGCACCAGCACTGCAGCTAAACCCGAATACCAAGGTTTGGTGTAGAAAACACAAGTCTACACGAACATGTTTTACCTTGAAAGAAAAATAATTAGCACCCATGCCACAGGTCCCCCACCACTGCCCTAAGGGCACCCTGGATCACCAGGTTTGAAATCACAGTTCTAAGATTTAAGATCACAGTTTTAAAATCTCTCTGCCAGCAACTGAATTGACTTTTTATAGCAGGCAATGAACTGGACCAGTGGTCCTACAGGACACAGCTGTCCTTGCCTGGGCTGGAGCTCACAGGACAGTGCTGCTCTGGTGGCAGGTGTTGACAAAGTTGCAAATGACAGACCACTCCAGATAGCTACCAAGGGGACTGATCGTGCTCACACAGAAAGGGGGGTGGGGGTGCTGACACAGAAGGCGCCCAGGAAAGCAGGCCTCTCCGAACAGCAAGAACTTTGCTCCATGTTGGAGGTCAAGTATCAGACAGGAAAAAAAAAACTAAACACTTTTTCAAGTTTCTAAATATTGAGTCTTTAAGTCTATATGCTTTGGTTAATAAGTAATTTCTATTTGTATAATTTGAATCATTTGTGATCTAGCTTTAATTTAACCGACAATTTTTCAGTTATCCATAGTGATGTATATGTTTTGAATTTTGGGTCATATTTTTAAGTCTGAGGGGTCTTGTGGCTTCTAGTTAGACCTTCGCATGTGAGGCAACATGGATTTCCCTTAAAATATTATCAACAAAATAAACTACCCATGCATTCTTTTAATGTTTCTTAGTGATTCTGAGTTTAATCTCTACAGTAATAAACAAAGTTATATTATTTGCAGCAGGAAAATTTCTTGGTTACAACTCAGGAAAAGCCTCCTGAATTTATGTTTTATGCCTTAGTTGATAGTGTGAAGATGAAAAAAGTGGCCTCATATGTCCTTCTGTCCTCACTACAAGAAAGCTCCTCCCTGGGATGCTGTTACTTTCCCTCTTTTGCATCCCCCTCTGCTAATCACTTTCACCTGGCAGCAGTCAGCCACCCTTCAGGTTTAGGATTTGAATAGAGAAGTGTGCCAGATAGTACTCATCCTACAAAACTCTCAGTTAAGTTCACAGAAGAAATGGAGTTGGAAAAGTTACAGCATTGTTACAGAACAGGATTGAGTCCTCAGATTTCTTCTGACAGGGCATGTCCTGATATAAATATTAATTCAGTATAGTGAGAAAATAAACTAAAAGATACAGAGCCAAGGAAACTTCTGGGCTAAAACACTGAGACTGACCTGTGACATTTGAACAGTGTCGACCAAAATAATTTCCTAAAATGATAAGTAAATGCATGTATTTATGTTGGTCAATAGCCTAGCCATGAGCTATGTATTTCTATTAAGCATTGGAATTGTCTCTAATATAATTGAGGAACACTTCTTTTTTAATTTAATTTTATCTACCAAGGTACTCTGAGCATGACCCCTGTGTCTAACACTCAATTTTAGACAGAACCAAGCCATGGCACATGCAGCACATCTCTGAGTCCTTGGAAACTTCCCTGGATTCCGCTGCTGTAAGGAATATGATAGAGACCACTACTGTTAGAGATAATGAGAGAGAAGCTGGGCCCTGGAGCCCACAATGTAATTATTAGAGTGTAAAGGTAGAAGCAAGACACAAATCTGCCCACAACTAGAGATGTCCCACACCATAGTCTTTTCAGAAAGAGTGACACTGGCTGATCAAGTGAATGGTGCACGTGGGGCACAGTGAACATGGGCTCCACCTCCGGCTCTTGGTGTTCCCATGCAGAAATGATGAAGAGATGAAGAGATGCAGGCAAGAGACAAAGCTGGGGTCAGGTGGAGCCCTCCCTCCTGATGGGAGGAGAGGCACTGCCCACCAACCGTGGAGCATTGATTTGAACACTCAGGAGGTTGATGTCCACTTCAACCTCTCCATAGCAACCAGTTTGCAAGCTGGAATAGTTTCTTTACATGGCTGGAGGTGCTAAAGATGTCTTCTGGCCTTCTTTGTCATTGTCCTGAATGTGTGACTGGTTTACACCTTCAACTACTCCCTCACTTATTCTTTACCTATGAGGAAAAGCATTTTTTTTTCAGTAAATGCTTAATAGACTCAGTGAAACCTCCTGGTGTTTGTGGGTCCCGTGGTTGTTCCCCTGGTCCTTCCAGGTGGACTTCAAGCATGTGGCCATAGCCTAATGCTTAGCATCCAGAGTACATGTTGAATGACAGGGACCTTCCCTGGTCACCAAACAGACATGGTCCCACATCTCCAGACATTGTATCCAGTGTTCAAACTCCTTGTTATTTAACATTTTCACACTCTATTAAATTTCATTGATACCAACATTTTATCCTATATTGGTCCCTCAATTACTTCTGCAGTAATAGGCCGCATCATTGAAAATTGTCTTATTTATTCATCTAAATGAATAAATGGCCCACGTGATGGCTTTAACTTGCTTCTGGACACTTTACCACTCATCAAAAAATTGCTAAACGACAAAGCTATTGCATTTATGTTTTAATTGGAAAAATTATGGTTCATTTCATGTTAGAGAAGGCATTTCTTTCAGATTGAAAATGTTTCACTGGGTAAATAAGAACAAGTTCATAAAGGCAACAAGAAGTTTTAGAAAATTAAGTAGATGTTGGTTTTATGTAAATGTACAAGCATGATGATTTGTTGTACTGAAAGAAGGGAATAGCCTCACAGGGGCTGCTGCTTGATGCAAGGGTGGGCACCTTGGGTGGGCGTGGATCCCAGCCTTGGGAAGGAGGGGCTGCGTGACAGTATAGCAGCTGAAAATGGTGAAGACTCTCAGGGTTAGAAATCTCGATGGGTGGCAGGTGCCATTCTGCCCCAGGGGACACTGAATACATTGCAGTGCCATAAGGGAGTATAAAAGAATGGGAGAATAAAACACAATACAAAGATGGGAAAAAGTTAATCATTAGAAAGCTAATGAAGTCAGCAAACAAAGGGAAGTGATTATAAAAATGGCTTTAGAGCCATTCATTTTGCTCCATGTACAAATAACGTGGTCTTAGTTTCTGAGTACTGTTTAACAAGGGTAGTGCAGTAATTTATTCCTTCACATGCTGCTGAGGACCTGGGTAGTTTCCACCACCAACTGTCATGAAGGAAGCCAGCTTGATGAGTTTGACACAGGCTACTGTGTGAATTGTGGTCTTCAAGGACCTCACTGAGCCCAGGAAGTAGGGTTAGGTAGGATAGTGAGCTTCTGAGCCCGTGCCAAGCTGCTGTGCTGAGAGGTCACGTGCTCTTCATGCTCACCAGGGATTGCTGGTTTTAGATGCTCCTAATACTTGTATGTTTAGGATTTCCCTCAACTGACATTTGACCATAACCAAAAGAGATAGGAGAATCGTTATTTATCACTTATGAATTACCATTTTCTTGCCATGTTTCTCTGCTTGACATGTTTATGTTTTTTTATTCATTCAGATCATGGAAAGGGAAAAAGTTAAGAGAAGAAATAAATAAAAAGTAGGGGATAAATAAGAACATCATATCCTTGGGATGAGAAGACAGGGAATGGGTTTTATGGATGGGTTGCATTCTACCCCTGAATTTAGATTTTTCTGGAAAAAAATAGTACAGAGCTTGAAAACTCTGCTCGTAAAGTGGTCAATGTCTCCACTGATAATGCTGTATTAGTTGGAAAAATAAACAGCATCCTGAGGTTGTGGGTTAACTGTGACGCCTCCACTGTGCTCCAGAAGGTTTAGCTGTGCTCTTCACGCTGAGCTGAGGTACTGTGCTTATGGGAGGTGCTCACATTACGTAGTCATGAAAGTCTCACATGAAGATGTGACAGTAAGGATAGGAGGGATTTTTGCCATGAAGGCAAGCTGCTTCCTTTCCTTTAAAATGCTCAAGACTGAAGGTAGCCTGTTGGGGATGCTCCTGAGTGATCAAGAAAGACCACAAGATAGATTTAGAGAAACACTGAATGGCCCTAAGTGATACAAAAGAAGAGCAGTGAGGGTTCTAAGTTTCCACCTGCAAATCCAGGTAAAGGTAGAGACAAAAGATTGTAACAATTCTTCCTCATGTTTTAAAAACAACAGTAGACTCTCAATCCAAGCAAGTTTGTCTATTTCTGGTGACCTCTTAGATTCAATCAATACATTCAAAGTTCCTATTCTGAAAGTGTCACTAAGTCATGGCGTTTTGGCTGATCATAGAAGGCATAAAGGCAGTCTTGTCAGCAGCAAGAGGTATTATTCAATATTTTTAATTATTGTATGCCTTAGTACATTGTATTGTACGATTATCTTTCAAAAAGGTTCTAGACTGTAAAAGCAACAATTTGTCATTCTGGAAAAGAAAAACTCTGAGAATAGTAACACAAGTGAATTAAAGGAAAAGGGGGAAAGACAATGAACAGGGAAATGCAGGGACTTCTGGGGCAGTGGAAGGACATTAGATCACACTAAAATGCTGCCCATGTGCTATTGCACGTGTACTTACCCTGGTGGAATGTACAGCACCAAGAGGGCTTCTGCACGCGAACTGTGAGCTCTGCATGTGTGCTGATCTTGATTGTTTGCAACAAACTGCAACTGGATGTTAATGACGGACTGCATTGCCACGTGGGCAGAGCTATAAGGACCACCTCTGCATCTTAAATTTCTCTATGGCCTTCAATCTACTCCAAAAAATCAAGCAAGTCTTTAAAAATTCTTGCTCAGAATGCACAGGAGGGCATCTCTGTTGCTGTCTGAATCCACAATGATGTCATAACCCACACTGCTCTGGGGACTCAAAAAACTCAGGACAGGCACTATGTCAGTGCAGCTGGAGCTCAGGAAAAGGAGGAGAGTTAGGGTGCAGAGGAGAATCTCTAGCCCCTTATTCTAAAGCCTCCAAGTGAAACCCCAAGCCTGGCGGCATCTGAGAAAAGCTCTCAACAGCTGAACACAGCAGATGTGTCAGCTGGGGCCGCCCAGCTTCACGCTTCTGCTTCACTCGGTAGTTTTTGTTAGGGCTTGAATCACTGTGGGGGGATCATTTCAAGTCTGTAGACAGTAATAAGTCCCAGCGTCTTCAGGCTCCACGCTCCTGATGGCGAGAGTGAAATCTGTCCCAGACCCACTGCCACTAAACCTGGACGGGACACTGGATTCCAATTCTGCTGCAGCATATATCAGCAGTTTAGAAGTCTTCCCTGGTTTCTGTTGATACCAGTGTAAAGCGATGCCAGTATCCTTGCTGGCCCTGCAAGTGATGCTGACCATGTCTCCTACAGATGCTGGCAAGGAGGACGGAGTCTGAGTCATCGGGATGTCACATCTGGCACCTGAAGCACAACAAATACCAACACAATCATGTTAAACACAACCTCCCTGAAGAGCCACGTGACTCTAACCAGGTGGCTCTAACAGACTAACTCACAAGGTCTGTCTTTCTTCACCTTGGAGCCAGGGCAGCAGGAGCCCCAGGAGCTGTGCGGGGACCCCCATGGCCATGCTGTGTCCTCATGGGGTCTGACTCCCACACAGGCTCTGAGCAGCCTATGAAGAAGTTCTCAGGGCTGGGCTGGGCTCTGGGCACATGAAAATCAGCAGGGCTGTGCAGACTGTAGCAGCTGCAGGGCTGGCTTCTCTCAGCACCAGCCCAGACTTCTCTGGGGTCCCTTTCCATACCAGGGCAGCACGGGTTTCCTGCAGAGAACAGCTTTCTCCCTTGGGCTGCAGGGCAGAAGCAGGCTGCTCTGCCATGAGCGGAGTGAGCTATCGTTCTCTTTCTGGTTCACAGCGCACTTTGTATCTCTGAATAGCGATGGGCTCTGTAAGCTCGGTCCCCTGAGCCTCTGAATCTACGAGGCCACTTCATCCCTGGTTCACTCTTGGCTGCCCACATTCAGAGTGGGCATCTTGTTCTCTCGTCCACCCTGCCTCATTGCCAACTCAAAGTTTGGACTCTAAGAATCCTCCTGCTCTGGGAGATCACCCACTGGCATAAGTGCCTGCCTGGCAAGCACAAGGTCCTGAGTTCAATTCCCAGTACCAAGAAAGAAACAAAATAAAAATCCTCTGAAAGGACATCACAGTCAGGTACATTACCAACCGCAAAGTGAAACAGGAAATACTAAGAAACTGGTTGATGGGGGAGACTTGGTCCAATGCACCCAGAGTCCCTGCTACTCTGTGAGCTTAGAGTGCTGGGCAGGGAGCTCACTGCCTTAGTGGTCCCTGACTGGGAAATTCCACTTCAACATTCTGCTGCTTCTAGGGTGAGGCCTCTGTGATTTGTTTGCCTGCCATGGGACTTGTTTGCCACCTGATGGAAGATGTGTAACACAGCAGTGTTTTTGGTTTGGGGCTGGATTTGGTCACTAAATCACCCCTCCCCACCCCATATTCAGGAATCTGACCCCATTCTACCCATGACAAGGCAAGATTCTGTAGAAAATGTAAATGATGCCTCTTCTTAATAAATCAAGCAACAGGTAAGGACAAAAGACTAACAGCTGATGTGGAGTTCTGAAAAGAGAGTGGACACAGGTCAGTTAAAGTCTAGGTGTGTGGCCACAGGAAATGACAAAGATGTAGTTTTGGGCAAGAGTAAGGGACCCAGAATACCATGCAGTATGAAGTGCTAGGAAATGTGTCAAGGTTGGGGGTTCCTGGTCCAGATGTGTGGCCCAGCCTCACAGTTCCTCCCCCGGACCCCCTGCCAGCACAGACCCTGAAAACCCCAGCAGACCCGTGTTCCCTTTGTCCAAGTAGTCTCACCTGGAATCCACAAGAATAGAAGCCCAAGGAACTATGATAAGAACATCATCCAGATCTACTTTGCTCAGGCTGCGTCTCGGAGAAGAAGGCTCTTGTAAGATCTCAAAATCAAAGGTACCAAAAGCTAAGAGGTGAGAAAAAGAAGACAAATTCAATTCATGGTGACTTCTTATTGGTATAAACATTGCAATTTACAGCTGGGGAGATAGCTGTGTTGTCTAAGTGCCTGCCTGGAAAGCACAAGGACCAGAGTTTGAGCACCAGTACCGCATGTTGTGCTGGTCCTGGAACCCTAAGTGTACCCTGCTGGCCACCAGAACTGGGCATGGTGTTGCATACTTGTAATCCCATTGCTGGGGGTGGCTGACACAGGAAGATCACTGAGTCTGGGTGCATTTTGAGATCCTGTACCTAATTAATTAATTAATTTAAAAGCCCACGCTTTGGAATTTACATGTGTCTTCTCTGAGTGTTTTATGCCTTCCCTTGCTGGTCACTGCTGAGCATGCCTGAGTTTCTGAAGAGCTGCAAGAACCTTTGAAAGACCAGATTCATAGTGGAAACATGATCTGTCCCTTTCCTCTGGTACAGTTCTGTCAGCTGGAAACAACAGCAGCTCAGCTCTACAGCTTGTTGTCAGGCTATGTTAACTCTCTTGTTCCTTGTCACAAACTAGGTGGAAAAATCCATCACATGAACTTTCCACAGGACATCTTCCCCTTAACATGATGTTGATGGTAGCTGGTTAATTATATGTGATGTAACAATCTTGTGCATCTGATAAAAACATATGTGCTGCACAGGGTGGAATGCAAGCTGTACAAAAACTCACAGGGCTTAGCATTGGCAACAAAATAGACCTTAGGATCAATGGCATAGATTAGTAGAAGCAGAGGCCTCTAGGAGCACATTCAGCCACCTGATCTTTGACAAAGGGGCCAAACATGCTTACTGAAAGATAGTCTCTTTAACAAATGGTGTTGGAAAATTTGTCTCTCTATATGCTGAAAACTAAAACTTGACCCAGGTCTATCACTATGCACTAAACTAAAGTCAAAATGGATTAAAGAACTGAACATTAAAAAAAAAACACTAAATCTCCTAGAAGAGAAAGTAGCAGGATCTCTTGAAGACATAGGGGTAGGCAAAGAGTTCATGAATAAAAATCAAATCGCACGGGAAATACTAAAAGAATTAACAACTGGGACCACCTCTTACTAAGAAGTTTTTGCATGTCAAAAGAAATTACCAACAAAGTGAAAAGACAAACCACACTTTGAAAAAATCTTAACTAATAAGCCCTCAAAGGTCTGCTCTCTAGAATTTATAAAGAACTAAAGAACATTAAGGCACCTAAATTTAAAAACCCAATCCAGAAATGGGCATCCGAGATGAACACACACTTCTCAGAGGATGAAATTAAAGAAGAAAATAAATGTATGAAAAACTGCTCCTCATCACTAGCCATCATCAAATGCAAATTAAAACAACACTGAGATACCATCTCACCCCAGAAAAAATGGCTACCATAAGCAAATCAACCAACAGCAAATGTTGGAGAGGCTGTGGGGAAAAGGGAACCCTTCTCCACTGTTGGTGGGAGTGTAGACTGGTGTGACCATTATGGAAATCAGTGTGGAGACTCCTTAAAAAACTAGGGCTGGAAATTCCATTCAAGCCTGCTATCCCCCTACTGGGAATTTTCCTGAAGGAATGAAAGCGTCATATCATAGTGATATATGCGTACCTATGTTTATAGCAGCACAGTTTGTGATAGCCAGATCTTGGAAACAGCCAAGATGCCTGTCACATGTGGAATGGTTGAAAAAGATGTGGTACTTTTGTATAATGGAGTATTACTCAGCTATAAAGAATGATAAACTCAGCCTTCATATTTAAGTGGATGTCACTTGCAGATATACTTATAAGTGAAATAAACCAGACGCACATGTGTAAATATCATATTGTCTCCCTAGTATAAGAACTTAAAAGCGGAATTACATGTAGAAAGTTACAATACAAATAAAAAGAAAGCGAGAACTTGAGGATTGGACAATGAGGAGTGGGCAAGAAGAAAAGCTGAGAAACATGACAGGGGCAAAGCCACACATTTGTACTCCTGAGAAGGGTGGGACAGCGATCCTGGGGTATATCAGCATGTTTTTGAGACTAGCGGTTGGCTGGTGAGATTCTCACCCTGACTAACTCTATATGCTGGTGCCTGTGAGCCATGAGGTTGCACCAAGGATGGTGATGTGTAATAGAGGGGTCACGCTTGGAGTGCCTGCCATCCTGGTCTTCTAAATATGAACTTCTTATCATGACATACCATTTATTGCCATAATGTCTCTCAAATAAAGGGTTTTTTTTAAGGATGATAAATGAAAAAAAGTCACAAGCATAAGAAAAAAAATGTCACAGGTCTGTCCTGTTACAATTCTATATATGGTTAATTTCTAAATTTCTTTGTAAAATTATGTAAATGCTTATTTCTACCTTTATAAAATTATTTTTCCAACATATTCTGTAAGGTCTTAAAGTTCAACATACCAATATTTGATGGAAAATACCTGTTCCATGATATGCCAAAGATGTTTGATATTTAGACAGATAGGGTAAACCGAACTGCATATATTGCAGGTTAATAATAAGCTTCTCTTCTGGAGGGTTAACAAACTAAGTTAGCAGATCAAAATTGGAGAAAAGGAAGGGCTTCGAGGTCAGCCAACCTTATGGCCCTGGCCTTTCAAGGTCAGTGAAGACTCGGGACATAGGAGAACCTGTACTGTAACAACATGTAACTCAGTTGTGCTTCAAATTTTCTGATCAAGAAGATCATGGAGCCACAGAGGAATGCAATCGATGATGTAGAGTGTGCCTGGAGAGAGTCACATGGAGAGAAAAAACATTTTGTCAGGCTTTCACAGAGAGCAAATTGGTCAAGTAATGGCCGTGACTCATCCTCATGGCTGACACTGACAAAGGATCTATAAAGTGTGGTACAAGGTTATGGGATAAATCCTGAGGGTACTTGACTGACCATATCAGATACAAAAGTTACATTTCTTGGTATATAGGTCTTTCTTTATCTTGGTCTTAACCACCCAGAAGAAAAGTATAAAAATGAAGTATATAAAGTAAAGTCATATTAATATGATGAGCTGTAAAAGACTCAAGTCAATAACTTCTGAGGATAACCCACTAATATTATAGACTGCTAGACACTGTTGGACTGTTTAGCTGAATTCAAACACCTTTAGTATTTAGATGCAAATAGAATATTCACCTCTGACAGGACTAAACAAAAAAAAGGGATAAAAGGAAAGATCATTTTGTATTTATATATACAAAATAGTTAGGATAGATATACAGCTACTTTTGCTTAGTTCAATGAGAAGAAAGAGGTGTACTAATAGTATTTGAACAGGATATCCTGTCCACTTCTTGTACCTTGGATAACCACTAAGAAGATAACAATGTGCAATGTATTGATTATCGAAACTGTCCTATTATTCAGATTTGAAACTGTCTACTCATATTTATTTCTCAATAAAATAAAAAAAGAAAGTAAACCAGGGAAGAAATTAAAAAAGAAATTTGTCCTGGAACTCAGTCACCAGGAGTTTATTAATGTAATAGTAATCATATGACTTTGTGAACAGATTTATATTTCAAAAGTAACCAAGCAAGGGATATAGCTCAATAGCCCAAATGCCTGCCTGGCAAGTTCAAGTTCCTGAGTTTGATTCCCAGTATAAAAATTTTAAAAAGTAACCAAAATTAAAAAAAAAAACAAAACTCATGGGGATGTCACATTGGTGAAGGTGTCAAATGTCTTGATGTCTAAAATTAGCTGATTGATTCTCTTCCAAAGAATAGCAAGCAGTTGCATCTTGCCATATGCTACAATCTTTGGACAATTTGCTTTACACCCTAGTATACAACTGGTAGAACGCAAACTAATAATTATAGCAGGATACAGAAGCAGAAGGTCATCTGTTGGTGCTAAGTAAACACAAGTAAAGGGCCTGTGTTCCTTGCAGTACTTTTGCTCCTCTATCTCTGACAGTATTGCCTTTGCATAAGTGTTACTAAAGTAAACAGTTAACATAAATTATGTGTGAACATACAAAATGCTATGACAAGCAATGAAGGCAGCTCCAGTAAATGATAGGTTATACCCGAGGGATATATGAAGTAACTAAATAGGATAATGAAACTTTCTCCAAATTAATTCAATGAATTTATTATCAGAATTCACTAGGGTTCAAATCTAAATGTCCTCCAAAAGTTACAGTATATTAAGGAGGGATTTTCACAAAATGATTAGATCATGAGTGATCTGACTTCACCTGTGGATTAACTCATTAATGACATCATAACTTGAGGAATTATTAGGAATTAAGGGAATCTTAGGGGAGATGTGGCCTGGTTATAGGAGGTGGATGGTGGAATGTGACTACATGAACTGTAACTTTTTCTTGACCAATCTCTCTCTCTCTCTCTCTCTCTCTCTCTCTCTCTCTCTCTCTCTCTCTCAACTCCCTCTACCTCCCCTCTCCCTCCTTTCCCGTTCTCCCCTTCCCCTCTCCCCTCTCCCCTTTTCCCTCTCTCTCTCTCTGGCTGTCCTATGATAATCAGATTCCTTTTCCCACCCTTCCTTCCACCATGGTATTTCTATGTCATCACAGGTTAGAAGTACTAAAGTCAGCTGACCATGGACAGAAATCTCTAAAACCATGAGCCAAAATAAACCTCTCTCCTCTTAAACTGTTTGTCTCAGGTATTTTATCATAGCAATGAAAAGCTAAATAACACAGAATCCCAGAGGATTCTTATTGAAATTGAAAGTTTTAAGATATACACAAGGAATAACTGGCAAATGGGGTGAATATTTAATTTTTTTGAATTATCACAGTAAAAGACATAGTGCCATTGATCTCCCTCAAAATACTCCCCATTGATCTATTTTGACAACATGATATCAAAAGAACAAAGGGGAAAATATATATTTAGGTATACGTGCAGAGTATTTGGAATAACCGTACTGCCATTTTCTGCTAGTCTTTTTGTGTGTGTGCAAGGTCTCACTACACAGCTTAGACTTGTACTGATCCTCCTGTTTTCAGCCTCCCTAGTGCTGGGATTACAGACATGCATCACCACGCCTGGACTCCATCACTGGCTCAGCCTGCTTGGGGCATGGCTGGCACAGCATGTGGTCTGCTAGCCTTTTGAAAGGAGCAATTAATGCTGAAAATGTCTTTCGTTTTATTCTTTTTTTTTTCTTTTAATGTCTTACAACATTTTTGTTATTGTTTTGTTTTATTATTTAAACTGATCTTACATATTTATATCTGATAACCTGAACAATTAATTTGAAGATAACGTCATGCAAAACAGCAACCATTGTTGAATTCCTATTATTTTGCTTAATAAAATTTTGCCTCATTTCTAATGCTGTTTTTTTTCCTGTCACCACTTTGTATTCTTTAAAAAATTAAGTCTAGGCCTTGGAGATAGCTCAGTGGAATAAGTGCTTGCCTGGCAAGCACAAGATCCTGAGTTCAATCCCTGGTACCACTAAAATAAAAAATCTGTCTATAAAAAATTAATTAATTAAAAATTAAGACACAGAGACTTAGGGAAAAAAAATGTCAGTGAATACTGATGCCAAGAGCCGTGTAACAGAAAGGCAGATTTGTGCATATAATATGATTTGTCCTCATCAAACTTTCTTTTGAGACAGGGTCTTACTATGTAGCACAATGTGGCCTCAAGCTCATGGTGATCCTCCTGCCTCAGCTTCCTCAGCGCTGTGACTACAGGCATGCACCGCCAGGGCCAGCTCCCAGTGTGACTTCCAGCTCTTCCCCAAAGTGAAAATAGCCATGAAAAGTAAACACTCTATCTTTTTTCTCTTGAGGGGGCTTTTCTTTCAAAAAAAAAAAAAATCTGAACTGACTTAGTGCATCAAGGAAGCCACAACAAAACAAATTAAGACACTTGGGAGGGCCGGCCAAACAGCTCAGCAGATTAAAGTGCATACAAGCAGGTGCAGGGATCAGGGGCTCTATCACCGGGCCTGCTGTGCTGGCCCTGCCCCTGGGGCTCACTGAGAGGGCAATTGAGACTGGGTGTGGTGATGTGCACCTGTTATCCCAGCTCTTGGGAGGCTGTAAACAGGCAGGTCACTAGGAGGCCAAACTAGCAGTAAGACACTGAACACCCTATAGATCCTTATGTAAAAAATACAAAAAAAGAGACACTCATGAAAGAGGACTTCTAGAACCACTTCAGAAAGTGATAAGATTACCACAGACCCAGTGGAAATTCAGAAGATTATCAATAGCCATTTTGAGAATCTTTACTCTCACAGAATAGAAGACATAGAAGAAATGGACAGATTCCTAGAAAGGTACAAATTACCACAACTGAATCAACAAGATACAACCACTCTCAATAGCCCAATAACAGCTAATGAAATATGAGATGTAATAAAAAATCTACTGACAAAGAGAAGTCCAGGTCTGGATGGATTCACAGCTGAATTCTACAAGACATTTACAGAAGATGTAGTCCCTATACTCCTGAAACTCTTCCATGAAATTGAAAAGGAAGCAGTCCTCCCAAAATCATTTGTGGAGGCAAGTATTATACTGATACCAAAACCAGGGAAAGATGCAACTAAAAAAGAGAACTACAGGCCAATGTCCATCATGAACATAAAAGCAAAAATTCTCAATAAAATCCTAGCAAATAGAATACAGCAAATCATCAAGAAGATCATACACCATGATCAGGTAAGATTCATCCCAGGGATGCAAGGATGGTTAAATATTCAAAAATCTATAAATGTAATACACTATATCAATACAGTGAAAACTAAAAACCACATGATCATCTCAATTGATGCAGAGAAGGCTTTTGACAAGGTCCAACACTCATTCATGTTCAAAGTCCTACAGAAAATTGCAGTAAAGGCCTCCACTTCAATTTGATAAAAGCTATCTATAGCAACCCAATGGCTAGTATAAATCTAAATGGGGAAAAACTGAAATATTTTACTCTTAGATCTAGTACAAGATAAGGATATCCTCTATCACCAGTCCTATTCAATATACTTCTGGAATCATGAGCTAGAGCCATTAGACAAGAGAAAGAAATAAAAGGAATAAGAATAGCTAAGAAGAAGTTAAATTATCATTATTTGCAGATGACATGATACTTTACTTGGAAGACCCAAAAAACTCCACCAAGAAGCTACTAAAATTGATACACAAATTCAGTAGCATAGCAGGATACAAAGTCAATACCCAAAAGTCAATAGCATTCCTCTACACAGATAACAAACATACTGAGAGGGAAATTACAGACACAATACCTTTTAGAATAGCACCAAGAAAAATGAAATACTTTGGAATTAATCTAACTAAAGAAGTCAAACATCTTTTCAATGAAAATTACAGTACTCTTTAAAAAAGAGATCGTAGAGGATTTCAGAAAATAGAAAGATCTTCCATGGTCCTGGATAGGAAGAACCAACATTGTGAAGATGGCCATACTTCCAAAATTGTTGTACAGATTTAATGCAATACCTATCAAACTACCACCAACATACCTCACAGACCTAGAGAAATCTATCCTAAAATTTATTTGGAACCAGAAAAGACCTAGAATAGCAAAGGCAATCCTGGGCAACAAAGAAAAGGCAGGAAGCATTACAATTCCTGACTTGAAATTATACTACAAGGCTACTGTGATAAAATCAGCATGGGCATGGTACTGGCATAGACCTAAGGATCAATGGAATAGATTAGAAGATGCTGAAACCCCCATGAACACACTTGGCCACCTTATCTTTGATAAAGGGGCCAAACATACTCACTGGAAGAAAGATAGCCTCTTTGACAAATGGTGCTGGAAAAACTGGCTCTCTACATGCTGAAAACTAAAACTTGACCCAGGTCTATCACCATGCACTAAGCTAAAGTCAAAATGGATTAAAGATCTAAACGTTAAAACAAAAACTTTAAGCCTCCTGGAAGAGAAAGTAGGAGGAAACTCTTGAAGACATAAGGGTAAGCAAAGAGTTCATGAACAAAAATCAAATCGCACGGGAAACACTTAAAAGAATTAACAATGGGGACCTGCTCTTACTGAGAAGTTTTTTCACATCAAAAGAAATTACCAACAAAGTGAAAAGACAATCCAAATATTTGGAAAAAATCTTGACAAATAAGTACTCAGACAAAGGTCTGCTCTCTAGAATCTATAAAGAACTAAAAATCACTAAGGCCCCAAAATTTAAAGACCCAATCCAGAAATGGGCATCCGAGATGAACATGCACTTCTCAGAGGACAAAATTAAAGAAGCAAATATATATATGAAAAAAATGCTCCTCATCACTAATCATCTGTGAAATGCAAATTAAAACAACATTGAGATATCATCTCACCCCAGAAAGAATGCCTATCATAACAAAATCACCCAAAAACAAATGTTGGAGAGGCTGTGGGGAAAAAGGAACACTTCTCCACTGCTGGTGGGAATGTAGACTGGTGCAACCATTAAGGAAATCAGTGTCGAGACTCCTTAGAAAATTAGGACTGGAAATCCCATTTAAACAAACTATTCCTCTACTGGGAATTTTCCCAGAGGATCTGAAAACATCATATCATAGTGATGTATGTGTGCCTATGTTTATAGCAGCACAATTTGTGATAGCCAAAACTTGGAAATAACCAAGATGCCCATCACCTGAGAAATGGATGAAAAAGATGTGGTATTTTTATACAATGGAGTATTACTCAGTTATAAAGAATGATAAACTCAAAGCCTTTATATTGAAGTGGATGCCCCTTGAAGATACACTCGTAAGTGAAATAAACCAGACACACATGTGTAAATATCGTATAGTTTCCCTACTATAAGAACTCAATACAAGAAATACAAATAGACAGGTACAATACAATTAAAAGAAAGCAAGAACTTGAGGACTAGATAATGAAAAGAGAGCAAGGAGAAGAGCTAGGAAATATGACAGAGGCAGGCCATACAGTTACATGTACAAGATGGGTAAGGCAATGATCCTGAGAATCTTCAGAAGATTTTTTAATCTAGCAGTTAATTGGAAGGATTCTCTGTAGAGACATAGTTTTGAGACAAAAGCCTGATGTCCCAAGAGAGTAGGGAACACTGGACTGAGCCGAGAAGGGTTACTGTCTGTTTGCAAATTCCTGGAAAACTGGGACCCAAAGCAGCAGATAACAGCTTCTCCTGCAGGCGCCCTGTCCTTTGATCCCTTGCTTGGGATGTTATCAGCTAGCATTTGTGTGAGCCTAGTGTTAGGCAAATGGTGAAAGTCAATAGAGATAGTAGTTTGTATTCACTTAGGTAATTATGCACATTTCTTAGTCTGCCTTTACCCTTCAATAAATGTGAGATGCTTCTGAGGCTCTGGGCTCACTTGGAGAGAGACTAATCTCAGTGAGATTCTAAAGCTACCTTCATCAGGTCTCTCGTTGTTTCTTTTGGCACCGACCTGTAACATACAACAATTCTCACCCTGACTAACTATATATACTGACACCTGTGAATTAAGCAATTGCACTGAAGATGGCAATTTGTAATAGTAGATTCATGCTTGGAATGCCTGTCATTCTGGTCTTCTGAATACACGCTGCTTGTCATAACATGCCAGTTGCTGTCATGCTCTCGGGTAGATGATTGTTTAAAAAGGAAGGGGTGGTGAATGAAGGCAGGAGACAGGAAAAGGAGTGTTGTGGGACTGTCCTGCAACAATGTTGTATATGGTTAGATCTCTGGACTTCTGTGTAAACATATAATTCTTTATTCCTATTTTTTAAATGTATTTTAATTTTTTAAATTTTTTGTCATATTCTGTATGGACTTAGGTTTTAACATATCAATACTTTATGAAAAATATCTGTTCCATGTTATGACTAAGATGTTTGATATTCAGACAGATAGTGAGGTTTAAGCTCAACAGCCTAGGTTATACGGTAATAACAGTAAGCTTCTCTTCTGGAGGGTTAACAACCTAAGTTTGCAGACCAAAGTTAGAGAAAAAGGAGGGCCACAAGGAAAGCCAACATTTTGGTCCTAGCCTACCAAGGTCAATTAAGGTTCAGGACATATGAGAACTTGTACTGTAACAGCATGTAACACAGTTGTGTCCCAAATTTTCTGATCAAGGGATTATGGGGCCAAAGAGGAAAGTGATCAGTGATGTACAGTGTGCCTCAGGAGAGTCACACAGAAAGAAAACATTCTCTCAGGTTTTCACAGAGAGCACATTGGCCAACCAATGGCCGTGACTCATCCACATGGCTGACACTGACAAAGAATCTACAATCTGAGGTACAGGGTCTCAGGATACATTCTGAGGGGATATGACTGACCTCATCAGATCCAAAAGCTACAATTCTTGTTACATAGGTCTTGCTTTATCTTGGTCTTAACCATCCTGCTGAAAAGTATAAAAATGAAGTACAAGAAATAGAAATGTTGTTATGTTGAGCTGTAGGGGACTCAGGTCAGCAACTCCTGACATTGCCAGTCAAGTGGAAGACCCAATACTATTTTGGAATATTTTTCTGAGGTCACACACCTATAATATTTAAATGATGGAACTAAACAAGAAAAGGGGATATAGATGAATGCCCATTTTGTATCTGTGTATTCAAAATGGTTAGGATAGATATATAGCTACATTCTCTTAATTCAAGTAATAGAGATATTTGTTCTAATAGTGTTTGTAAATAGGATATCATGTCTGTATCTTGTAGAACAAATAACCACTAGGAAGGCAGTATACAATGTGTTAATTATTGGAACTGTCCTACCAATTTGATTTGAAACTGTCTCATTGATATTTATTTCTCAATAAAATTATGGGAAAAAAAAGAAAGTGACAAGATCAATAAGATGAGTTTGTTTAAAGAAAGGGGGAGTCCTGTGAGGGAAAGTGATGGCGATGTGTTCTTTATTACAATTATTTTTACACTTAAGTTTTTATCATATTTTAGATCACAACTCAACTCTTATGTATCATCCATAAGATTTCCTTTTCAGAAAGTTCTAAACACATAAATCTTAAAATAGTATGTGGTGAATACATAAACTGAAAATAAGCTACTGAGAAACAGTCAAATTGTAGAGAATATTCATAACTGAGATCAGCCATGTAGGGGAACGTGGACATACGGAACTGTAAAGGTCATCGAGCCAGACAGACGTCACCGCCCTTGCACTATGCATGCTGACATCACAGGAGCTGATGACCTCAGGAAACTAATAGACGGACGAGTGAATATGTTAATAAATAAGAAAGACCCCATCACTGCTGATTCTGATTTTTTCAATCATTTCATAGAATTTAAGGCCATTTAAGAAAGAAAGGAAAAGGAAAAAGGAAGAAAGAAGTGCAGCTCTAAAAGAAAATCTCATGCAGATTTCAAAATAAAACTTGCGTGAAGAATTTTGTATAGCCCGTAGGATGATGGGAAATAACCCGGATGCATGTGAAATTGAAACAAGCGTAGGTAACAAGTGAAAATGTAAGTACAGACATAACAGCTGTGCCTGCGTATAAGACAAATAAAGCTACACTTGATTTTAGCAAAACGCCTAGAAGTGATGAGAAAAAACAAAGTTGTAAATGCACCATTTAAAAAAAATATTTAAAATAATAGCAATGAGAACAGGAACTACAATGAATTAAGATGGAGCAATGATTTCTGTTCAGAAAGCAGAAGCATAATGAGGTAGTCTCACAGGTGTATGATGTAATTCTATTCTTGGTTGTTTATTACTTTATTTTATTGGACATTAAATGTGTATCTTTCTAGATACCCACTCATGTGAGTTTGAGCTGATGTCGTTAGCAGGGAAACTATTCCTAAATATGGCTCTCAACCGAGTCTGAGGAAAATTCCAGGATTCAGTCAAAACCTTATCATTACATTCCTTTTCAGAATCACAGGATTGCCCCATTGAAGTGGAGATTTTTATTTTTTATTTTTTTATTTATTTATTTTATTTATTTATTTATTGGTTTATTTATTTTTGTGGTACTGGGGATTGAACTCAGGACCCTGCGCTTGTCAGGCAAGTGCCTGTTCTAAACTGAGCACTTTTCCATAAAGAAAGCCACTGCTATGAGCAAAACAGTAACAGTCTCAGGAGGCTTTTGTTTCATGTTGAATCACGATAAGATACCAGATACAATACTGCTAAGGACAACACTTTCAGGCTCCGCCTTCAGCCTGAAGGCAAGTCCGCCCCTGGCCCACTGCCACTGAACCGGGTTGGGATGCCAGTGGCCCTGGTGGAGGCACCACAGATGAGGAGCCTGGAAGCCTGCCCAGCTTTCTGCTGGTACCACGCTAGGGCTCTGCCAACGCTCTGACTGGCCCTGCAGCTGAGAGTGGCTGTTTCTCCTGAAGGCAAAGCCAGGGAGGCTGGAGACTAGGTAAACAGGGTTTGTCCCGTGCAATCTGAGACTGAAACATAAAATAGAAATATCACTTATATCCCTTTTTTGTTTACTTTTGTCAGAGATGTGTATTCCTTTGCCATTCATATATTGTAGGCACATGAGTTCAGCAAAGTAATCCAATATAGTCCAGTAGTCTATAATAGTAGTAGTCTATAATGACTGGCAATGTCAGAAGTTGTTGACTTGAGCCTTTTACAGCTCCACATATTAATATGGCTTTACTTTTTATACCTCATTTTTATACTTTTCTGTTGGATGGTTAAGACCAAGATAAAGCAAGACTTATATAACAAGAAATGTAACTTTTGTATCTGACAAGGTCAGTCAAATCCCCTCAAGACTTACCCTGAAACCCTGTACCACAGTTTGTAGATCCTTTGTCAATGTCAGCCATGTGGATGAGTCACAGCCATTGCTTGGCCAATTTGCTCTCTGAGAAAGCCTGAGAGAATGTTTTCTCTCCATGTGACTCTCCTTAGGCAAACTCTACATTGTTGTTCACTTTCCTCTGTGGCCCAATAATCTCCTTGAACAGAAAATTTGGGACACCACTGAGTAACAGAATGTTACAGTACAGGTTCTCTTATGTCCTGAATCCTCACTGCCCTTGAAGGGCTAGGACCAAAA
>NW_004524628.1:613269-614987 GCF_000260255.1 Octodon degus
TATATATATCTCACACAAAATAGTTAGCATAGATATACACCTACTTTCTCTTAGTTCAATGAGAAGAAAGTTTTCAACTAATAGTGTTTACACAAGATATCATGTCTGCATCTTGTACTGTGAAAAACTACTACAAAGACAACAATATGCAATGTATGGATTATTTTAACTGTCCTACTAACCTGCTTTGAAACTATCTCACTGCTAATTCTTTCTCAATAAAATTATTTTTTAAAAATAAATAAAATAGAAATGTCCCCTATGTAATCTAGGGCATACCAATTGTCTTCTCAGCTCATTGATCTACATTGAAGTTTAATTACTGCACTTGTTAATCAGAGCTATCAGGACACAGGACCCACCAGCATTGAGAGTGTCTATGGATGTGCAGAACCACCTCATATTCCCCTCAGCTGGGAGCCAGAGGGCCAGCAGGCAGGGGAGCCAAGCTAGGGTCCCCATGGTTCACTCTGAGTCCTACTTGGAGTGGATCACCGAGCAGAATGGGGCGTCGATATGGGCAACAGGGCAGGCTAGGAGGAGCATGCAAAGCAGCCAGAGCAGAGAGAGCTGGGCTCCAGCAGCAGATACTAGTGCGGTCTTCTCCACATTTGAGCACCTTCTCTCCAGCCAGTCATATGAAAAGAGGTCTTTTCTTCTGCCTGAACATGGAATGTCCTTTTTGTGTTCACAGAATTTAATCTTTGCAACACCATGTCTCACCAAACACTGAGACTATTCAATCCCACCCTGTTAGGAACAAGGTAGAAGCCTACAAGGACGTTGCTTCCCTCTACCATTAACATGTCCCATCACCTTCTTGGGGGCATGGTTGTATCTAGTTGAAATAAGTCTCTGAATGAAATCTGTCTTCCAGACATTCCTTCCTTTGAAGTTTTGTAATCTTTCCCAAGGCCCCGGATGCAACCTTACCCTTGTAAGAATTTGTGAAGGGCAACATTCAGTTAGGCTCAGCAGTGTAGGTCAGTGGACAACCACAACTGCACCAATGAGCAACACTGGGTTTCTCTTCCTTTCCTCTACTGATACTGTTTCTGGAAGACAGACAGCAAAAGTTTCCCTGCAGGTCGGTGAATGTTAGGCATTAGGCACAAGGCACCAAGAGCATATGATAGGGAAAGGAAAGTATTTTCAGTAGTGTTCAGGAAGAATGAATATACACCAGCAAAATGATCACTACACCCTGGCCTCACACCATCTACAAAAATTAGCTCCAAGTATGTTAAAGACTTGCAGGCAGGATCTGAAACTATATAATCTAAAAGAAAAGAAATGGGGGGAGTTCTTTCACATTGCTTTTGGCAGCCCTTTTTCAGATACAACACAAAAGTCATAAGCAACAAAAACAAAACTAAACAATAAGGACAAAAAAAATCTCTGCAAAACAAAGGAAATGTTCAACAAAATGAAAAAAAGCAATAGAATGGGAGCAAATATTTATAAATCAAATATCCAATAGATAGTGAATATCTAAGAAATATATGCACACAAATTAAAAGCAAAAAAGTAAACACAACACAAAAGAACACAATTTTTTATTTTTTTATTTTTTTTTATTTTCAAAGTTTTGTTGATAAACATATAGCAATGAGACAGTTTCAAATCAAATCAAAAGTACAGTTTCAACAAATAATACACTGCATATATTCTTCTTAGTGGTTAATTGCTGTACAAGATGCAGACTTGTGATCCTACTT
>NW_004524628.1:620297-625912 GCF_000260255.1 Octodon degus
TTTTGTGTAGCACTGTCCTTGACCTTTGTTGTAGATCTTTGCTGTAGTTATAACCTTCACACGTACTGAAGTTCAGGTGGAGCTCTACAGAGTTTGGACTTATCCAGCTGTGTCTGGCTTAGGTCTGGCTGCTGTGCTCAGCTCCTTCCCGCTGCGCACCTGGGCTAGGACTGGGTCTGGGCATTCTCGGAAGTTGGCAGAAATTCCTACTGGGCGGGAGGGGTGGGGGAGGTATGGCGGAGTGGTGGGGGGCAGCCCGAGGGGATGGGAGAGGGTCCGGCCCACGCTGCGCCTGGGCTGGGACTGGTCCCACCAGCGCAGGGTAGCAGGACACTCTCCACACACTCACAGGACCTGGGCTAGGCCTGGGTCTAAGAACACAATTTTTTAAATGGGCCAAAATACAAATAATTCCATAGGAGGTATACAAAAGATCAATAGATATTTTAAAAGGTGCTCAATGTTGTTAATCATACTAATCACAGTGAAAATACAAATGAAAACCATGATAAATATCACATTGTGTCTATATGGATGACTTTATTAAAAGACAAGAAAAACTCATTTTTGTTGAGGGCATGAAGAATAAGGAAACCATGGAATACCATTGGTGGATGTGTAGACTGGTACAATTATCATGGAAAACAGCTATGGAGGTTTCTTAAAAATTTAACAATAGAACCACCCTACAATCTCATCTCTGGGAGTGTCTCTGAAGGAAACCAAATCTTAGTCTTGAAGAGATATCTTCACTTTCATGTTCAGTAAGCATTATTCACGATAAGCAAGATATGGAAGTGACACATTGATGGAATGTTATTGCTGTAAAATAAAATAGAAATCTTGCCGTCAGGACATGGATAAACCTCGTGGATCTCATGCTAATGAAAGGATGTTGGTTAAATACCAGATGATCTCACTTAGATGTAGATTCTAAAAGTCATACTCAGAAACCCAGGGAAGTTCCATCTGAATAAACGTGTAAAAGAGGAAGGAAACACATTTCACTCTTCTCTTTCACTCTTCCTTCTGAAGCGGGTGTGTTTTAGGGTTCTGTTACCTGTTGATATCAGACACTATGCTTTTCTGCATTTAAATGTGGGTTTGCACCAGTGAACCTCTCTCTGGGAGGTTTTAAGATTTTGCTATGAACTAGGGTGGCATACTGTCTCTTTCACTCTGAGGTTTCCAGTCTCTTGGGCAGAATAGGTATAAACTCTCCTGGCTCTCCAGCTTGCAGCTGTTGGGACCATTTCAACTTTTGTGATTATGTGAACCAATCTATCAAATACATTAGAAGATAGATAGATAGATAGATAGATAGATAGATAGATAGATGATAGATAGATAGACAGACAGATAGATAATAGAGAAAGATGATAAAGAGATAGGCAGATGATAGAGAGATAGATGGTAGATGACAGACAGATAGACAGATAGATAGATCGATAGATGATAGATAGATAATGATAGAGAGATAGGTAGATGATAGGTAAATGATGGAGAGATAGACAGATGAGAGAGAGAGAGAGAATTCTAATTCTTTCTAGAAATCCCTAATCAATATACTGACAAAATTTATTTCAATTTATTTCATATATATATGGAACTCAACAGGGGCTGGGGACATGGCTCAGTAGAATAAGCACTTCCCTGGGAAGTGCAAGGGTCTGAGTTCAATCCCCAGTACCACCAAAAAAAAAACTACTCAACAAAGTACAAAAATATGTATTAATTTGTGTAGTTTTTCTCACAAGTCATTTCCTCCAAATAATATCCAAATGACTAAAAACTCATATGTTATTTAGCATCTTACTCACCAAAAAAAATGTACATTTTAACTACAATACCACTTCAGGATCTACTAACATAGTTATAATTTTTAAGTCAAAAAAATACCAACTCTTAGAAACACTTTAGAGAGATGAACATTTTTGTGCATGGTTGGTAGAGTATAAATTTTTTCTCAGTTTTACAAAACTGTCTGACAGCATTTGATAGATAAGCGAGTATCAACCAACTCTATAATTCAGCACTTCGAGTTCTTAGAATATAGAGAATGAACAAAATGATAAAAGACATTTTAAAAACCCTAAAACTTAACAACCTCAAACATAGAACAATTCATGAATTCAAGAATGAATATTTTAATTGACATGTTCATATAATAGCAAACTATTCAACAATAAAAAAGCAAATTACTACCTAACCGAACACACAGATAAATTTCAAAAATCATGTTGATCTAAAGAAGCAAGAAGCCAAAGACCTACTAGGATTCCATTGATGTGGGTTTGAAGAAATATGGTTCACCCCAGTGGTAAACAGAAGCATGGCAGCCTGAGGTGACAATGGACAAGACAGGATGTCACTAGGATGGAACCTAAGGGGGTGCGTGGGAAGCTAGAGACAGGCTGTATCAGTCTGAGTAGTGGGACAAGGCAAAGTGTGTATAGACTCACCAGCTCTACACTTTGCATTAAATTAATTTACAATAAGCATACTTTATTGCATTTAATTACATCTAATTTTAGTGAATGAATTAATGAATAAAAGTGATGGGTTCAGAGGAGTCGAGGGTATTTCCATCTTCTGACCTGTAAGCACCGGTACCTTCAACAAGGGATGCAGCAAGAACCTCTAGCTTTTTAATCTATAGGGGATTCATCTGGGATTAAGTGGACTGGATAGTACACGCTTAGTGCAATCTGTAATGTACAGCAAGCCTTCAACATGTCAGTAATTGGTAGTTGCTACAGAGTTGTTTTGCTCTATTATTGTTACTAGAGTTGTAGCACTAGAAAGATCCCCCATACTTCCTTGGAGATGGCCTCTGGTAGGGTATCAGTTCTCTGCCGTAAAACACTTTCCAGAATGGGTCTTAGAAAAAAAGACTCAAGGATCAGGTTTCAGAGGGATTTTTTTGCAGGCCTGATGTAGAGTTCTCATTTTTAGATTTCACTGAAGGTTTGGGGAGGCTGTGTTGCCAAGAGAACAAATTCTAAAAGACCAGACTCCATCACACCCTTACCACTGAACCCTGCCGCACCCTCCCCACCCCTACCGTGGAGGCTGCAGTTGTGAATGTAGCCCTGGGGACACGGCAGCTGCTAAAACCACAGAGCCTCCCTACACAACCAGCCTGGGAGGGTGGTTTATGTACCGGGCTGTAACACTGTGAGAGGCGCAGTGTAGCTCTGCTGGCAGTAGTAAGTGCCAGCATCTCCATGTTCTACCTTCTTGATTTCGAAAATGAATTTTGTGTCATCCTGTGTGCCAGTGAAGCGGTCCGAGACCCCGGGAAATTGGTCATCAGCATCGTAGATGAGAATCCTAGGAATCTGGCCTGGCTTCTTCTGGTACCAGGTTAAATAATCACTGACGTACTCACTGGCCCTGCAGATTATGGAGGCCCTCTCACCCAGAGTCACATTCAGGGAAGCTGGAGTCTGAGTTAGCACCACATTCCCACTGGTGCCTGAGAAGGAAGGAAAACATGCAGTGGCTGTTAGTAAGCGAGTCCCAGTCTATTCTTCTCCAGCAGGTCGTGGCTTTCCAGGTTCCCTAACCTAGGAGCAGCCGGGTCTCTGGGAAAGGACCTTTCACCAGAGTCACAGAGACCCTGGGAGGATCTCACCACCAGGGAAAGGGAGCTCCTGTCATCTTGGACATGCTCCCTGCCACCGGCCTCCCTCACCTGGGCACCAGAGCAGCAGGAGACCGGAGAGCAGAGCCGAAACCCCCATGTTCAGTGAAGCCCTGCTGAGGCTGCTTTCCCCCGGATCCACCAAGCACCTTTTCATGAGGACTCTGAGCAGCAGAAGTGGCCTCTGGGGGCAACATGCAAATCAGCCAGGCACTGGGTGGAGCTGGGGCCCTCAGGGATTCAGGGCCTTCTGGTACCACATACAGTCCCAGAGGACTTTCTTCTTAGTGTTTGTAAGACAAAGGCATCTAGCTTTTCTGATCTTCATTTGTCCTCAGGGTTTAGGCATGTGCAGTCAGAATAAAGGAAACGAACAACTGGGGTGATTCTATACCCAGCCCCCAAGACTTGCACTTTAATATGAGTATGTTGAGGGAGAAGACTCAGGGCTATTTTGTGAAGAGATGGAGACTGAGCAGTTCCTGCTGCATTGTGTTGCTGACCTCAAGTAGTAGTCGACTTCTCCAAGAACCAGGAGCAGGACTGAATCCTGAATCCCTTCTCTCACCCCTTTCTTGTGAGCTCTTTTTTTTTTAAATATATTAAGTACAGGGTCTATAGGGTCTCACTACACATATCAGATTCGGAGTGATCCTCCTGTTTTTCAGCCTCCCAAGCACTGGGATTACAGTGTGTGCTATCAAGCCCAGTCTCAATCCCATCTCAGCCCACCCAGGGGACAGGGCCATCAAGGCAAGCCAAGGATCGAACCAATCCCTGCAAATACCTAAGCGGGCCCTTAGTCCACCGAGCTATCTGGCCAGCCTGAGATTTTTTTGATCTTCAGCTACAGTTTTTGTCACTGTCAGCAAGCTTATCTTCAAACACAACAGCTAACAATGTTACCAACAAGACAGATCCTTGTTGCATGAACTCCCGGGTGTTCATTGGGAATCTCAATGTTCTTGTGGTGAAGAAATCTGATGTGGAGACGATCTTCTCAAAGTATGGCAAAACTGCAGATTGCTCCTTTCATAAGGACTTTGCCTTTGTTAGTATGTTAATGAGAGAAAGTCCCATGCTGCTCTAGCTGGAGAGGATGGCAGAATGATGGCTGACCAGGTTTTAGTCATTGATCTGGCTGCAGAGCTGACAGTGCACAGAGGAAAAGCAGGTGTGGAATGATCTGCTGTAGTGATATGAGTCTGAAGTTTACGGTACAGAGGGAGCAAGGACCAAAGAACAGAGCCGAAGGAAACTGGCCCCTTGTAATTCCAGCCAGCTGCAGACAAGGTAGCACCAGATTCCTGGAGGTGGCACCTGGTCTGTTCTTTGTTCCTTTACCTGGGAAGTTACCAACTAATGAGGCATAAACTTAGAGTTTGGTGATCATCCCAGAAGGCAATAGAGATAGCAGTTTGTTTACACGAAATTAGTTGTGCATGTTCCTTAGCCTGTTTGTATCCCTCAATGAATGTGAGGAGTTTCCCTGACTCAGGGCTCATTTGGAGAGTGACTAAGCTCAGTGAGACTCCTGATTTCATTCAGCCTTGCTAGCTTTTCATGGCTCTGATTGTTCTACAACAATCTGCAGTGGAGATGTAATGGCTCCTCTTTTGACTTGGACTATGACTTTCAATGTGATTATTATGACAGGATGTACAGTCACCCACCCTGCACGTGTTCCTCCTCCTCCTCCTCCTCTTCTTCCTCCTCCTCTTACTAAGGCTGTAGTGCCTTCTAAATACCAGAGCTTAACAGAAAACACCTTATGAAGAGGCCAAAGTGGCTTCAATTCTAAGAGTGGCCAGTGGGGATCTTCATCCAAGTCTGGAAAGTTGAACTGTGATGACCTTCAGACCATTAAGAAGGAGCTAGACTGGTGCAACCATTATGGAAATCAGTATGGAGACTCCTTAGAAAAGTTGGTCTGGAAATCCCCTTTAAACCAGCTATTCCTCTACTGGGA
>NW_004524628.1:627486-631171 GCF_000260255.1 Octodon degus
GGATAGATATATAGTTGCATTCTCTTAAGGAATGGAATGATTTGTTCTAATGGTGTTTGTAAATAGGATCACAAGTCCACATCTTGTACAGCAATTAACCACTAAGAAGAATATATGCAGTGTATTATTTGTTGAAACTGTACTTCTAATTTGATTTGAAACTGTTTCATTGCTATCTGTTTATTAATAAAACTTTGGGGAAAAAAAAGAATAGTTGCAGAGAGAAAAAAAAAAAAAAAAAAAAGAAGGAGCTGACCCAGATAAAACAGAAAGTGGATTCTGTAGTAGAAAGCCTGGAGAAAATTGAAAAGGAACAGAGCAAACAAGCAATGTGATAGGTCTTTTTTCAAGTACATGGGGCAGCATAAAAACAGGCAGAATTAAAAAGGGAAAGGGGCTTTAGTATCTTGGAGGACATGGAGAGAATGTGGGGAAGATGAGGGATTCTCTGAATTGGAACAAAGGGAGGCTGAAGCTTTTATGACCTTTGCCAGGGTGGAGTTTGGAGGGGATGTTTAGATATACCTGAGGAGCTGTTTGGGGTCTTCCCTGAGGCAGCAGGAAAGGTGGAATTAAATTATGTCCTGGGCTAAGTTGGACAAGAAAGGGGAGGTGGTCCTGGGAAGATAGGTTTTTGTTTTAAGGGCATCAGCCATATTAGATGACCACCATAATGATTTTAGCAATTCATACTAGGGCCAGAACCTATCACAGTGGAGATGAAAAATGATACGTCTGAGACGGAACAAACCAGCACCTCCCTGAAGAAAGATGAGACCGATGTGAAGTGTGGAGAGCTGCGAAGGACCACGCCTACAAGATGGCGCTGGTTTCTGCCTTCCACCCCCATGGGTGAGCGCTCTCTGTGCACAACTCCTTATATGGCCAGGGCTGCTGTCATGATTTGCTTCCGCATAGGCTGGACCCATGGGCGATCCCCACGTGGTGCACTGGGATTGGGCTCGGGATCACATATAGGCCGAGGGCTCGAGGGAAGAGAGAGAGAGAGAAAGCATAAGAAACTTACTGTTAGGAGCCTGAATAAACCGCTGAAGGAAGAGCTGTGTGTTGCGTCGTCCTTGCTGGCGAGGTCGTGCACGACAGTGAAGATGGAGCCTGAGGGGGCTGCAGGTGACTCTGCTAAGGAGGGGGAGCTACTGGATGCTGATGACAATGAAGATCGGGCCAAGGACCAGCTGAGGTTGATCAAGGATGACAAAAAAGAGGCTGAGGAGAGAGGACAACAGAGACAGTGCCACTCGCAAGGGTGACTTACACCCGCAGTGGCATTTACAAGTCTTGCCCCATTATTTCTTTACCTAGGTGATGGTCTAAGATCAAATTTCACCAGATCCTCTCCCATAATGTCTTCAGCACAGGCCCACTGTTCTTTCTGTGTCCAACTATGTTTATAACTGCCCTGTTTCTAGTACCATTTTCACTTCCTTTGACGCTCCTAGTAGTTTTAAGTCTTCTGTAATTTGTGTTCCTTCACTTTGATGTCTCTTCATGACTTAACAATAAGCAGGTCGTATGGTTTTCATCAGCTGCCTCCACAGTAATCTCTTGTTATGCAGGCAGTGTAGTTATTTCACTGTATACATGACTTCAGTAGTTGCTTCCCTAACTGCAAAGCCAATCTCAATCCTAGCATTTGAAAGCAGCTTTGAGTTAAGAGGTATGCGTGTCTTCCACACCAAGCACTTTGTGGGGCTGTTGAACACAATTGTAACAATGTATCTTTGTGAATGAGACTCAGCATGTCAAATGCGTCCTCTAGAAAAATTAATATAATAGTCTTTGTTTTCTAAATTTGGTACTGCTGGTTAATTTTTGTGAATGCCTGATATTTGGGGTATTTTTTTTTCTCAAAATAAACAAGTCCTTATGAAACCAGAAATTTGGAGAAAAACAGCCTGTTTTTTTTTTTTTTTTTTTTGTGTGTGTGTGTGTGTGTGTGTAATTATTTATCTCAAATTCTTTGTTTTATAGCAGCCTCCACAAAACCTTTAGAATCTTCTAAATACTGTTTACCTCTCTTGCAGCCATTCATGATCTTGGTGCCTAGTGTTGCACACAGTCAAGACAAAGGCTGCATTAAGGAGTAATTTAATAGAGTGGAAATCATTCTAGCTATTACACCTCCAGTTAAGCTTTTCCTGGACTTTGACTCTCTGCCTCAGTGCTATTATAAGTAAGAAAGCTTTTTTCCCCTCTGGTCTCCTGTATAGTGTGCTTTCCTGGTGGTTGAGGGTTCCTCCATTTGTCTTACAACACAATGACTCTATATACATATGAACCTGTCTTTTGCTGTTACCCCTCAGTTCAACTAATTGCATTGGATCTTATCATATGATACCAGTTAGTACTTAATTTTTTAAGAATGAAAGTGTTAGATTTCTGCCAGAGTTGTGATGCTTGCCTAATTTTCCTTAAAGGCCTAGTTTATTCTTGTTTATCTTTTAGGTTTTCAACATATTAGATTTTAAATTATATCTCGTATTTCATTGGCTGTTATTGGGCTATTGAGAGTGGTTTTATCTTGTCGATTCAGTTGTGGTAATTTGTACCTGTCTAGGAATCTGTCCATTTCTTCTGTGTCTTCTATTCTGTGAGAGTAAAGATTCTCAAAGTAGCTATTGATAACCTTCTGAATTTCCACTGGGTCTGTGGTAATTACACCCTTTTCATTCCTTATTGCCTGTATTTGAATTTTTTCTTTCCTCTTTTTGATGAGGTTAGCTAGGGGCTTATCGATTTTATCTAATCTTTTTTTTTTTTTCTCTTTTGCAGAACCGGGATTGAACTCAGGCCCTTGAGCTTGCCAGGGAAGCACTTATTCCAATGAGCCATCTCCCTGGCCCCGGTGTTTACATTTTTTTTAATTTAATCTTTCAAAGAACCAGCTTTTTGCTTTTTTAATTCTTTGATTTTGATTCTAGGAATTGATGATGTTTATTGTTTATTGGTATATTTTAGGTAGACATGATGACCACATTCATGATAGGAACTGATATTTTAGTGTATACAGACCTCAGAATCCTTGTTAAAGTTGCTGTTAATTAATAGCATGGTGCAAAGGCATTTGTTCACTCTCCCTTCTGGGGGCAAGTTATGTCTTGTTTATAAATATTTGAGCTCCTTTTGTGTAACATGATAAAGTGAAATTGAAGGAAGAAATTGAACTACAGCTTACCCCAGAACCCACATGTGTGTTTTCAAGTGAGCTTCTTTTGAATGTTAATTTAGTGAAAAAAACTTGTAATGACTGTTTTATGATCTAATGTCATCTTTGTTGAATTTTTAGCTGGTAACCCTTGACTAGAAATTCAACTAGATATGTAGAAGAAAATTTAAGAAGTCCAAGATGATAATAAAACCTATTTAACATTAAAAAAAAATATGAGTGAGAGCGCAGGCCTGGCGAGTGAGTGAGACGACGTGGGGTCCTCCGGATCCTGAATAGACCCAGAGCACAGGCCCAGCACGGAACCCTTCAGCAGAATTCCCTGCAAAGAGACTAGAGGCAAGACCCACTCAGCTGATTCAGGAGCAGAACATATTGCCAGAGAGACACAAAGGGTTCAACTCTAACGCCTGCAGCAGAAAGAAGTGGAGCACAGCAGCCAGATCCAAACAACACCCACCTGGAGGAATCTGAACTTTGTAGATCCGGACCTGGTGC
>NW_004524628.1:632656-643727 GCF_000260255.1 Octodon degus
ATTTCTTGCCTATATCTTGTAATATGAGAAACTACTTTGGCAGCAACAATGCACAATGTACTAACCATTGTTACTCTCCTAAAATCTTGTTTTAAGATTTTGTACCATTGTTTTTATTTTTTTTCTTTAAAATAAAATAACTGATAAAAAAAGAAAACAAAAATTGTTAAAAATATGAGTATGCAGAATAGCATAAAAATATCATCTTCTGGAGATGAAATGATGGTTCTGGGCTAATCTGTTGCTTTGACTAAATACTCTGAGCTATGATGTTTCACAGGGAAGAAAACATCTCTCAGCAAATCTATGTCACTCCTCTTGGGATACTGTGCCATAGAGAAGAACCTCAATTTATTAAAAAATATTTCCATAGTGAGAGGAACTAATTGTTTTGGAGAAATAATACATGTATTATTTTTTTCATTTTCTTTAATTGTTTTTTATCCTTCACTTATTTATTTAGTACAGGGTCTTGCTACACAGCTCAGACTCAGACTCATAGTGATCCTCCTGTCTCAGCCTCCTCAGCTCTGGGATTACAGGCTTACAACACCACGCCTGGTTTCAGTGGCCAGCATGGCGCCCCTGGGGTTCTGGGGCCAGCATGGCATGTGGTACCAGGGATCAAACTCAGGTCCTAGTGCTTGTCAGGCAAGTGCTTAGACTGCTGAGCTATCTTCCCAAGCCAACCTTTTCATTTTCTATAGTGACATTATTCTCATTTTTTTCACTAACCTTCTCTCATGACATTGTCATATCTAAGGATAACTTTGTCTCACTACTATCATGCCCGTGGAATTCCAGCATGATCATTAATAGCATTCTCTTTTTTTCCCCCTCACAAATGACCCAATTTCCATGAAAAGTTTACGATCACTCTATATTCTTGGTTTATTTCTCTTCCTAGTACACTGAAGTACTTAATGAACCACTTATAGTACATGCAAAAATTTAGGAAACTACAAGTATCTTCAGTTTGCTGTCAATAGAATGGATCTGTCTCTTTCTGTTATCCAGTTTTCACCATGCTCAGTCCCATGACAGCCATCCTGCCTTTCTGGATGTCATCTACTACAGTGAAGCACGCACAGCCCTGGAGCTGCTCTTCCTGCAAGGCAGCTTACAAAGGTGCTCCCTGTGTAGGGAGCAGCCTGCCCGAGTCACTTCACTCCAGCCAGCCGGCATTGCAATGCCTTGCTTGAGCCCTGGTAGTAAACCCTACTGCTTTGTTGTTCTTCTCTTTCTTTGTTATTTGATAGGACAGGGATGAATTTTCTCCCTTCTTCTTTTCCTTAGGTCAAATGACAGTACTGCACCTGTGTCCTCTCCCTGGTGGCAGTCTCAAGGGATGCGTGCTCCTTTGTTACCATGCAATTTCTCAGTGTGTGGCTGCTACTCTCCAAGCCATCCTGACATAGTCACTCAGGGGAATTTCAATCGCATCACGCAATTGGTGCTTTAAGCCAGACCTGTGAGCTGAAAGGACTGGCGTTCTGATGTGCTGTGATGATTCACCTTGATTGTCAGCCTGACTGGATTAGGAAACTCCGAGGTAACCATCACAGTGCAATTCTGGGTGTGCTGGCGCTCATAGGAATGACTTGAGACATGGAACCCCAAAATGAGAGGAGACCCACTGGAATGGGGGTGACACCATCTAATAGGACTGGACCCTGCTGGCTGGACCAAAAGACAAAATTATTAAAAGTAATTAGAGTTACAATAATTTGTCAAAGGATACCAAATATAAAAGGTGGTAAATTATCGACATCAAAAGTTTGAAATTTGAAAAGAGGAAAAAAGGGTTCAGTTTTTGCATGTGATCAAAGTTAAGTAGTTATCAGTTAAAATAGTCTGTTATAACTAGATGTTTTACATAAGTCGCATGAGCAACTAAAAGCAAAGACTATAATAGATATATAAAACATAAGGAGAGGGGGAACTACCCACTCAGGCCCCCCTCCTGTCCCTCTCTCGGACAGCAGCTTTCTTTCTCTCAATAAATATATTCTCTAAAAAAAAAAAAAAAAACATAAGGAGAATGCAATCAAGCCAAGACATCACAGAAAAGTCATCAAATCACAGAACATACCAGGAAAGAGAAAAGAAAGGGATAGGCAATTAAAAACCAGAAAAATAACAAAATGGCAATAGCCAAATCTTTATCTGTTAATAATTACTTAATGTAAATGGATTAAAATCTCTAATCAAAGCCCACAGAATAGAGTGGGCTGAATTTGTTAAAGAAAAACCAAGAACCAACTATATACTGCCTACAAGAGACTCACCTCGAATCTGAAGGTCCACATAGACTGCAAATGAAGAATGGAAAAAGATATTCCACTCAAATAGAAACCACTGAAAGTGGGCATTATTGCAAGTATAACAGGAAAAATAAACTTTAAGACAAAAAAATGAATAAAGGCATGAAAATAGTCATTGAATAATGCTAAAGGAGTCAATTCAACAAGAGGACATAAGAATGATAAATTTATATGTATCCAATATTGACACACCTACATATGTAAGGCTCATAATGTACTCAGAGTTCTGAAGGGAAATCTAAAACAGAAATACAGTAGTAGCCACACATAGCAATGTCTGTAAAGCATCCAGACAGAAAATCTATCTAGAAATGTTGGCTTTGAACTACAGTTTAGTTCAAATGGGCTGAACAGACACATGCAGAGCTCATAGCAGCAGAATAGACTTCTTCCGACTGTTCTCTAAGACAGGTTATTTGGGCAATAAAAACAAATCTTGAAAACTTCAAGGACACTGAAATCATACCAAGTATCTCCTCAAACCACAATGGCATGAAAGCATAGCTCTGTAACCAGATAAATTCTGTAAAATTCACAATATACGGCAATCTCGCAACATGCTCCTAAACTAACAAACTGGCATATAATATTTTTTTTAATTTTCTCATTATAAAACAAATCAAGATGGAAACGCAGAGTGCCAAAACTGGTGAGGTGGAGCAAAGGACGTTCTGAAGAAAGACTTTATAGAACCAAGTGTAACAGGAAAAATAGAACCAAAGTTCTACCTTATTAAAGCAAAGATTCCAAATAAAAAATATTATACCTAAAGAGACTAGAAAAAGAAGAGAAAATGAATGAAGCAGTATGCAGCGGGCAGTGGGCATGGTCATTCCTATAGAATGGAGTATTTCATCTCTGGTAATGTTAAGTATTGCTAGTAAAATTTGTTCAGGGTTGCTAGTGTCCAGGTGTCCCTGCACAACAAAAAGTCATGTCATTAACCCTAAAGTGTGTCCCGAGACTGTTCCTTCAGCTGCCCCAGGCCGAGCCGGGATGTTCCCAGCACCGCTTCAGCTAGCGCGTGAGCAAGAGGAGAGCCAGAGCAGCCCAGCCTAGAGCCAGCCCCAGCTGTCAGGATGGCAGGCGACACAGCTGTGCAGGCGACCCAAGTGACCCAGCTGCCTGCCGCTGCACGAGGCAGCCCAGACAAGGGAGCGCAGAAGCTCCTCGGACCATTCACAGAGTCACAAGCAACAATAAATCATCCTTTGCATCCTCTAAGGTCTGAGGTGCTTCAGTGCGCTGCAGTGGGTAATGGAAGTGTGGGTAAAGGAACCAACTCAAAGCCCCTGTCTGCGTGGCTCCAATCCCCACCCGCTTTTCCTCTGTGTAGGTCTGGTTTGCATGGAAGGCAACAACTCTACCTTCCTTTGCTTCACCAGATCATAAAACACAGGCTCTGAGAATGTTTTTTAAAATAAATAAATTATTTATTTATTTATTTATTTATTTATCTGATACAGCATCTCACTACACAGTTCAGTGATCTTCCTGATTCAGCCTCCCCAGCTCTGGGATTACAGGCATGTGCCACATGTCCAGTTTGGGGGCTGGCAGAGTGTACCCGGGGTTCAGTGCCTGGCATGGCATATGGTACACAAGAATCGAACTCAGGTCCTTGTGCTTGTCAGGCAGGCACTTAGACCGCCAAGCTATCTCCCCAGCCCAGGCACTGAGAACGTGGACACTTACACACTGATTACACCTCCCAGGGGAAGCTCTTCATCTGGGAAAGGATATTTTAGGTTGGGGAGCTGTCACTGCTCAAGGCTGGCTGCAGGGCTACAGCAGGAAGTCACTACAATGTCCTCAGCTTCCATGCCACAGCTGACAAGGCAGAAGCCAGAGCCAGAGCTACTTTCCCAGAGCCGAGAAGATGCTCCCAAAGAGGACTTTTGGTGCAGAAGCCCCTGAGATGAGCAGCCTGGGGACTCGCTGCATTCTTGTTTGTACCAGGACGTGGCAGTTCTTATCGCCATGTTGCTTACACAGGTGATGGGGACAAAGTCCGCTTAAGAAGGCTGAGTCAGGCAACTTGTCCTCTGTAGCCCTCAAGGACACTGCATCCAAGAGCACAGTGGATTTCTTGGCTCAGAGGATTAGAAGGAAAACTGCACCCCTCGGTCCTCGTGAAGGCTGGGGACAGGCTCAAAGCGGCTTGCACCTCTGCCTCATTGTGGGCCTTGGACTTTGTCCTCAGATTCCTAACAAGAGCTAAAGTAAAACAACTTTTCATGTCACTCTGCCATTTCCAAAGCATATTTAAAGCACCTTATCTCTGTGCCAAGGGCTGAATTTCCAGCTCAAGAATGGGAGAGAAAATGTGCTTAGCCCAATGCCCATCAGCAGGAGGCAGAGAAGTGGGACCAGAAATCTCATCCTCTAGTGGCCACAGAGTGCTCTGCTTCTGGACAGAAGGACAAGAGGGTGATGTTGGGCAACTGGTAGCCTGGCAGGACTGCCAGGAGTTACAGCCCATGTTCAGTCAGTTAAAGGAGCACAGGTTGTTTTGGAGACTGCGTGCATGCTGGCCTGAACCAGAGCAACGACAGGTAGCAAAAGACGCTTCTGCAGAGGAACTGAATGTGAGAATGGCCGGCCAGTGTTCCTGCCCCCCAGAAACACAGGGGGAGCCTCTGCTTACTGCAGCTGAAGCAAGAGAGCTGGGTTGTGAAGGCCGCTCTTCCTGCCCTCACCCTCTGAGGCTGACCTGGGAGATGCTCGGGCTCTGTGATCTTCCCAGTTTGCAGAGAAAGCTGCCATCCACCGCTCTGGAGAGCCTGGCAGACACAGCCATTGGAATGCAACAGAAGTATGATGAAGTGGGGAAGACCCAGAGGAAGACAGAGACTGCTACATCTACTTTTATTTTTTTTTTAAAAAAGAAGAGTTCCTAAATGTAGAGCCTATCTCTGGAAGAGGATCCGGGTCAGCCAGGTATAGCCTCGCACCTAGCGATTCAGCTCTGGGACACCCAGCAGTTTTGTGCATAGCCTGCACCACTGTGGACCGGCCAATAGTAGTCATGCATGCAGTAATACTCCCCAGAGTCCCCGGGCTCCACGGGGCTGATGCTGAAGACATAGCTGGTTCCACTTCCTCTGCTGCTGAACCTGGCTGGGACACCGGGGGCCAAAGTGGTGACGTGAGATATGAGGGGCTCAAGTTTTTGGCCAAGTTTAACCCGGACCCAAGACATCTCTCCATGCACATCAGCACTGGCTTGACAGGAGATGGAGACGGTCTGTCCTGGAGATGCAGACAAGGAGGCTGGGGTCTGGGCCAGGGTGATGTCCCCACTCACTGTTGAAGAGTAAACAAAAGAGATGTGGCATTTACAGTGTGTTCTATTGCTACACACCAGGCAGCAGCAGTTGTCAGCTAGGTTTGCTTCACAGGCCTCGCCCAGGGGCCTCCCTGCTCACCTGCTGTCCAGAAGGCCAGGCTCCAAAGCAGCCACACCAGAGCCACTGGAAACATGCTGGCAGAGTAAGTTCAGTGCCTGGGTAGGGCACCAGGTGCCAGATATTTATAGGGCTTGATGGGGGCTGTGTGAGACAGGGACATGCAAAACAGAGGCTCCAAGGGGAGGGTCGCCTGTCTTAGGAGGCCACATGCAATTGGGTCCACTCAGCCTCCTCCAAGAAACCTAAGAGCTGTTGCTTCCAAGATGGTGCAACTCTACCAGCAAAGCTGAGCACTGATTTGTGTGGCAGACAGGACGGTGCTGGTGACACAGGACTTTCCAGGAATCCAAGGCAGGCCCCCAGGACTCCGATGTTCAGATCCCAGAACAGTAACCCTGTGGGAAGCAAAGGTGAAATTTTCCCTGAATTCAGAGTAAGAGGGGAACGGCATCTACTCACAATGCCATTCAGAAATTTGTGCATGTGTTGAAATATCGCTGTATCTTACTAATACGTACACTTAAGACATGTCTGTAAAACATAATTTAAAGGAACAACTTTTCAGCCTCATCATCGTAATATAGCCTAGCCCGCCCTAAATGTGCTCAGAATCCCTACACTTGGGCAGCGTCATCAAACACCAACTTGTTTTATAAGGAAGCGTCATCTCGTGGGCACACACCGGTGGAGTTATAGACATGGCGGGCTGCACAAATACAAAGCACAATGTCCACACACTGTGGGCAGTGCTGTGGTGGTCGCTTCCCCTCTTGCTCATGTGCTGCTGCCACCCAACATAGCAGAGAGCACCACACGGGGCACCGCAAAGAGTACCAGGAGGAGCAGCGCCTGCCCGGGAAAAAACAAAAGTCAAAACCCAAAGCATAGTTTCTACTGGCTACATCCTGTTTTCACACCAGCAATAAGTCAAAACCATAATTTGACCCACGGGAGCTGGGGACTCTGCCGCCTTTGTTAGGAACAATGTGATTGGGTGAACTGATGTCCCCATCTAAGGGGCGCAGGGCAAGCTGAGTGCCCAGGTCCAGGGAACGCGTGATGCCCTCCTCCCCAGGGCTCTGCCTCTGAGAGCCGCTCTGCAGCCCTGCTGGAGACAGGAGGACAGGAGGGGCCCACTGAGTGACCTCAGGAATGCAGGGTTCCGGCAACAGGCGCTGCCAGACTGCGAGGGTGACAGTCCCAAGAAACATCAAGAGGAGAAATTGCACCTGAGGCACTCTTGGGGACAAATGCAGGAAAGAAAGCTGCAGTTTGCTCATGCGGTGCTGTAAGGTTAGAGAGAAAGATACTTATGCGCGCTCCTTCACAGGCACGCACGCACGCACACGCACACGCGCATGCACGCATGCGCACACGGTCCAAGGGCCGTGGGACAAGAAAGCAGAGATGCAGCTGGGATAGTTGCCTCTTGCAGGGTGGAGCTGGGCCTGCAGGAAACATTAACCAGGGCGTCCAGAAACCAGAGATCCTTTCTAAGCTCAGTTTGTAAAGTCTTGGGCTAGTCGCCTCCTTATTCTAACCTTAGTTGCTTTTTATGTATATAAGGAAATTGGGCTACTTGGTCTCTCGGACTTCTCCCAGTACCTCATCTCCTAAGACCCCGTAAACTAAGCAGCACCTGCTGCGGCGACCGGAAACGCTGCGTGTATCCGTTGCAGCCACAAGAGGGAGACAGGTGATCGCTACATGGGGGAGCTTCCGCTTGAGTTCTTCCCTATGGATGTGGCCGCTAGAGGGCAGCCTTGTCCTGCACATTCAGCTGACTAAGGCAAAGGAACAGACTGTCTGGATTTCTGCATTTTCCTCACCTATGATTGTCAAAGGACGTCAGGGCCAAGACGCCCTTTCCATTTTAACAATAACTTATTAAAAACTTTCAGCGTAAAAAGTGGCTACCGTCCCTTCCTCTAGAACACATACTATGTAAGAAAGCGTACTTGAAAATGATCTGTTATTTTAGAGGCTAGGAGAACGCGCCTCACTTGCTCCATCGAGGTCTGCTCACGCCCACCCCACTCTGCAAGCTGTGAGGACAAAGCGGCTTCATCACATACGTTTTCTTCCTTCCCCGACCACCCTAAAGACCTAGCCCAGGACATGGGACCCAGCACCCAGGGTGAAGTGGTGTTGCGTCGGGTGGGGACGTAAATGACACCGGGCAATCTGAGTGCTGAGTGGAGAAGAAACGCCTCCCCGGAGGCTTCGCTTCTCTTTCCTCCTTAGGTCCCAGAGAGGCTTCCCTATCCGGGGCGCCCACCCTCGTGGTCCGGGGAGTCCCCATCACCCGTGACGTCATCGCTGGCCTGTGGGCCCCGGATGCAATTCTCCAGCGGCCTTTGTATTCTGCGGTGGTCACTAACTCGCTGATGCACACAGGGCAGCGGAGCGTGTGGTATAAAATCCACAGCTCTTCCCAGAGCCCAGCCTCTTTCTCTGCCATGGTCTGCCGCTGCCGTGGTGTGTCAAGCTCGCCCCTCCTCAAGTTCAGGTGTCGCCCACCTAGAGGCGTTAAGAGACGGGCCCTTCAGGAAATGACTGGCTGGGAGGCCTCGCCTTGGAGAATGGGATCAGGAGCCGCAAAGCGGGGCCTGAAAGACAGCCTGGCCCTCTGCCTTTCTCCTTCTGCCACGTGAGGGCACAGCCTCTTCCCTGCTAGGGAAATCTTCAATCATCATCTTAGCAAAAGAGAAGGGGTCCTGCGGGATGCCAAGCCTGCCGGTGCCTTGGCCTGGGACTTCTCAGCCTCCAGAACTGTAACAAAAATGCTCAGCTCGAACGTCCATCGACTGATGACTAGATAAGGAAGATGCGGGGTTTTATACAATGGAGTACTACTGTGCCCTGAAGAAGGATACACCTGAGCCATTTCTTGCTACATCGATGCACTGCGAGACCATGCTCTTAATGAAATAAATGGGACACACACGTGTTGTTATGGTTTGTGTCTAGTTGTCCCCCCAAAGCCTCATTAACTTATGGGGCAGATGTGGCTGGAGGAGCTGAGTGGCTTGAGGCACAGGGCCAGAGGACCAGGGTGGGGCTTGAGGGGTGGGGCCAGAGAGGCGTGAACCATTAACCTGGCATCTGCGCTGCGCCCTAGCCTGCGGGCTCTCTTGGAGGTGTGGAGCAGGTCATCCTGGACACGGTGGCGGCCCCCTCTCAGAGGTGCTGACCCTCTCTCGAGCAAATAAGGCTCCGAGGTCTTGCTACAAAATTTAGGCTATTTTTCTTTCTTTCTTTCTTTCTTTTTTTTTTTTTTTTTTTTTTTGGTGGAACCAGGGATTGAACTGAGGCCCTTGCATTTGCCAGGGAAGCACTTATTCCACTGAGCCATCTTCCCAGCCCCTATTTTTCTTTTTAATATAATTTTTTTTTTTTTTTCAGAACCAGGGATCAAACTCAGGACTTTGCACTTGCCAGGCAGGCGTTTATGCCAGAGCTATATCCCCGGCCTGAGGATATTTTAAACTATGACACCTCCAATAATTGAGCTGAATGAACCTTCCCTTCCTTCATTTTGAGTGTCGGTATTTGTCCCAGCAAGGAGAGATGAGTAACTAATAAGCGAGTCAACACCATGTTGTTTCTCTGGCGTGAGAAACCAAAAGTGTAAATAAGGAATAAAATGTATAATAGATATTACAAAATAGGGAAAAGTGTTCAAATGGAAGAACTATGGTGGTGTGTGGTCTGTGGCATCGGCTTCAGCAGCGCAGGAAGACAGGACAGTGGGCTCTGGAGACGCTCTGGCCCGACCGGGCCTGCGTGGGCGGCACACCGTCCTCTGCACCCAGGAGCGGGCAAGGCTGGCCCCCAAGAACCCGACCCAGTCGGGAGAGGACGCAGACTGCGAGTTCTGCGCACGCGCGCAGCTCTCACACAGATAAGCGCCGCGCATGGGGGTGTCCATGCCGCCCGCGAGGGGCAGTGAGCGGCAGCTCCGTTGGGTCCTCGCAGCTGCGGGAGAGACCCGGGCTTGCATCTCCATGGGCACTGGAGGTTCCGGTTCTGTGCACAGCCCGATGATCTGCGCCGCCTCCCGGGAGATCTCCACGAGCTAGGAGCAAGGAATAAGGCAAAAGGACTCGGGGTATCTCTTGCAAACTATTCCCAGTAGGAATTCAGGTGCCAAGCTGCACCATGAATGCAGAGAGCCCCCCACCAGCGAGCTGGGAAAGACAGGTGGAAATATGCTACGTTTAATTTCAAGACTTTAAATAGACACTGATCTGAATGAGGAAAAACTCAGCAGCTATTGAAACATCCTAACCATGAACTTGGTAACTGCAGAGTGGCATGCTTGAGGCTAAATCCGCAAACATTTAATCTGAGATGTTATCTAATCCCCATAACTCTGAGTGATGTGTTTCAAGCCACGAATTTCCACAGATACTGAGCTTTTAAGAGGGTGAAGAGTTTGTTTGCCTTGTAGTCAAAAGGCCAGTACCGTTAGCTGCAAATATTTAAACAAAAGCACACTAAGCTAAAAAAGAAAATGACATTGGGCTTCCACTGGTGGAAGGGCATTTGGCAGGGTATACAATTTATTTCATATTATTCTAAATAACAGTACCTGTTTAAAGGATGAAATTTACTGGGCTTCAGGGTTTGAATGGGTTCCCCAAAATTCATGTGTTGGAAACTTCTTCCCTAGTAAACCGTCTTTGGAGGCAGAGCTTGGAGGGGACGTTTAGGGCATGGGGACCCTGTCTTCATAAATGCAGTCATGTCACTACCTTTCAGCAAATGTGTTAGGGTTTGTGGGTGTGTGTTCGCTCAGTGTTCTTCCTCCATGTGAAGGACAATGTTCTTTCCCTCTGGCAGGCAGTGCTCCCGACCCCATCTTGGGGAAAAAAAAAATCCAACCTACACTGAACCCCAAATCTGTCTCTCTGATCTTGGGCTTTCAGCCCCTAGAACTGTGAGACATAAATTTCAACTTATAAATTATCCAGTTTATCATACTTGTGATATAACAGCATAAAACAGACCCGGAGCCTGGCAAACAAATGTTTATTCCATATGCTGATAAAGTTCCTTCTAAGCAGAACTGTCTGGTCACTAAGGGGGCCCACAAGCCAGGCACCACGGGCAGGCAGCTCGAGGAACAGACTAGGGTGCAGGACGCATGGTCCCAGTGGAGGCAGGCAGCTCCACGGCCAGGTGTCAGGGGCGTAATGAGCTCCTCCTTGTGTTTTTCCTTTTCCTAGCTTTCTTAAATCGAGAATCAATCAGACTGTTCTGGTATGTGCACTGAAGCCAAAAACAAAAAACAGGACTTTTGTTTCCAAAAGCAAAAAGAAAGAGGAGGAGGGG
>NW_004524628.1:643875-647425 GCF_000260255.1 Octodon degus
AAGGAGAAGGAGAAGGAGAAGGAGAAGGAGAAGGAGAAGGAGAAGGAGAAGGAGAAGGAGAAGGAGAAGGAGAAGGAGAAGGAGAAGAAGAAGAACTTGCAGCACAGCAGAAAAAGAGAACAGGTGCTCCTCGGAGAGAGTGCTAACTTACCGTGCCCCTGGGAGGATAGGAGATGCCCTCAGTACTCCCAGCAGCAGCCCTGAAGAATTCCCTCTCCCAGTGCTAACACAGTAGCAGATAAAAATGTAAAGCTAATACAAAATGACTGACAGCAATCAAACAAGGAAAGGATCATAACCCCATGCAAGAGAGCCAAAACCAAAACCAAAACACAACAGAAAACTAGTGGCCTGAGATGAAGACATAAAATTCAGAGGGGAAAAATAAACAGAAGGGGACAGCCATGCTCAGTACCTAACCCACCTCCAGCCCCACTGTCCACACCGGCTGCAAACCCCGAGTGTCCTCCCTGGTGCACCGAGATGCAGAGCTCGGTGAACCAGCACAGAGGTCTCCTCACCATGCCGACGCTGCAGAAATGCCGCTGGGGTGGGACAGGAGGAAGGAGGCAGTGTGGGCAGGGAGGAAGGCCCGCTAGGAGGGCTCTGTCTGTCACACTCATGGCTACACATGGAACCAGGAAGGATTTTTTTTTCCCACTCAGGATGCCTTAAGGGCAGGTCTGGTAAGGCATGAGGATCTGAGGATCCAACCACAGCATCCTGAGCCTGACTGCTTTGCTTACACAGGCATTTAAACAACTGAGCTAATGAGCAGGCCCCCTGGAACCAGGAAAAACGATCCAAGGTAGGGCTCAGGCCTAGAGGAAGGAGGCACACACAGGACTCTTGTGGGCCCGCAGGCCTCCTGGGCTGGCCTTGCTGTTTGTTCATTCCTTGTCCCACTCGGAAACCAGCAAAAAGGATGATGTCAGCGTGCTCCGGTCAAAGACTGCCAGGGGGGCAGCTACAGTTGAGCAGGGTGGACGCATCACCAGTGTGCAAGGGACGACACACACTACAGGAACTCAGAGGAAAAGGGACCAGACTGCACAGATCCAGGTTGTGCCAGGGGATGATTGCAGAAGAGGGGTTATTCTGGATCTGGTCGGGAAGCAGGGGTGAGTCTAGGACTGCAGGTCTTCACAGGTCTTATACAGGACAGAACACTATGGTAAAGTTGGAATGGGTTGAAGCTGCAATCGCTGAAGAAAGGGAAGGCTGCCATTGGTCAAGAAGCAGAGGCCTATCATTTGGCAGATGAGGAGACCCCGAGTCCCTCTTCTATGGCTCTGAATGGGGTTCCTGCTTTGTTTGCACTCAGGCATGACCACAGAGTGGTCTTTGATCCTGACAGGTGTGGGCACAAAGTGGCCTTGTCCAATGTTGACATTCTGTGAAGCTGTTTGTGTCTAGCAGAAGCACCTCATGAGCCAGCTAAGGGTGGCGTCAGTTCCCATCCTCATGAAGGCCCAACGGACAGAGCCAGATCAGCCTGCCCACCAGCTCGTCTGCTTCTCTGGGGAACATCTGTAGTGCCCAGCCCAGCCCAGCTCAGCAGGAGAACACTCTCGGGTGTGCTGGGGGACAGCCAAGCCATCACCCACCTAATGACTCAAGATCCAGAAACCATTTTAAGACTGATATATCCATTTGTGTTTGGGAAAAAAATGAACAAAATTAAAAAATCCTTTACATATCAGAAGAAAATGGGTATGGTCACCGTCAAAAGATTGATGAGAACGTGGAAAAATATATTTGCAGCTTATATTACAGAAAAGACTACTATCTCTAGGATACAAACAGCTCACAAATTTAGGTGAGAATAGATGAAATCTTGAGCTAAAATTATTTTAATGCACAGGGAGTTCATTGAAAAGATTGTAAATATAAGAAAATTTCTTAATGTGACCCCTGATAGGGCCAGCACAGATAAAACTATACCTAGATGATACTCCTTACTATTACAGTTCAGCAATATAGTGTTGGTGGGTCCATTGGGGACAGGAGTGCCTATACATTCCTATAAATAATACACAAAATACAGGCCTTGTGCAGGGGAAATTTGGGAGTGTCTATAAATGTGTGCATTTATTTTTTATTCTTTTTCTCTCTTTTTTTGTATTTTTAAGGAAGGTCTACAGGGCGTTCAGAGTCTCACTACTAGATCAGACTAGTAGTGATCTGCCTGTTTACAGCCTCCCAAGAACTGGGATTACAGGCATGCGCCACCACCCTCAGTCTTAATTGCCATTTTAGTATGCCCTGGGGGCAGGACTGGCAAGGCAGGCGCAGGGATTGAACCTCAGGGCCCTGTGCCTGCTTGCAGGTGCTTTAATCTGTTAATCTATTTGGCTGGCCCATTTTTTTATTCTTAGTCTCTGTTCTCTCTCTCTCTCTCTCTCTCTCTCTCTCTCTCTCTCTCTCTCCTTCTCCGTCTCTCTGTCTCTCTGTCTCTCTCCCTCCCTCTGCACAGTAAGTGTCTAGATTTCACACAGTCAATTTGCTTTAGTTTTCATTATTCTTTTTTGATGTTTGTATTGTCCTAGTAAGAGCCTCTCTGTCTCCTTGGCTCAAGCCATGACTCTATTATAGATTCCTGGCTTCTCAGTATGAAAGGTGTTCCAGTGTTATTGTGTTTCCTGCCCAGACTGGGAATCCACAATTGTTTTAAATGTTCAGTTGATTTCTTAGCTTTTAAAATACTTTGATTTCCTTTTCCGGAGACTACAGCAAAGCGGGCTATATGTTGGTTGAGGACATGTGTCACTGCTCATGTACCTTTACTGCTTCTGAGCTTTACAAGCCAAAAGAACAAGGAAACAACTCCCTGGGTATCAATGGCAGCAAGTACTTCACTACTGGCTTACTAAGAAATTAGCGATTGGAACAGGGGGAAAAGGACTTATCCCAACTTTCCTATGCAGTCTATAAGAACAAAACAGTTTCAGATGTTCAGGAGAATAAAACACGAATGAGAAAATTAGAAAAAAAAAATAATACCTCACTGTTGTTAAAGTCTAATGAAGTATTTTTCAGGCAACACTACCAAGCATGTGGTCATCACCAATCAGCACCAGACTATAGTTGCTAAGATTAGCGTCAGTAAAATTGGGACAATTGACAGCGCAGCCTTTTTAGTGCTGAAGCACAACAGTCTTCAGAAAGCATCTTCCCTCTCATAGAAGCCAAGCGTGAATTTATGAAGTCTGTAGGGCTAATAAGCTAACTTCCTTTCAAAAGAAATTAATTAAATGGAGAAAGAAGTTCATGACATTACAGAAAAACAAATAAGTAATCCCAGGTAGTAAAACAACCTACCTGGCTAAGGCAGTTAACCTGCTGTGCATAACAGGTCAGTGGTGCGGGGGCAACAGGGCAGAGAAGCCACCCTAGATCGGAGGAGCAGTAGGTGGGATGGCCAGTAGGTGGTGGGATGGCCAGTAGGTGGTGGGATGGCCAGTAGGTGGTGGGATGGCCAGTAGGTGGGATGGCCAGTAGGTGGTGAGATGGCCAATAGGTGGGATGGCCAGTAGGTGGTGGGATGGCC
>NW_004524628.1:648000-649631 GCF_000260255.1 Octodon degus
GGTGGGATGGCCAGTAGGTGGGATGGCCAGTAGGTGGGATGGCCAGGTTTAATATCTTAAACCACATGAGATCGCTAAGCTCACAAACCAGCTAAGACAATACTTTTGAGGCAGCTAAGGGAGTTCAATTATGACCAAATTAATAAATGATACCAAGAAATTAATCTTAACTTTGTGAAGCAGACTAACCAGATGATAATATGACTTTCGTGGTTTCTAGGACTTACCATCTTTGTAGGACGCTTTCTCTATAAACATACTACGATGATCACAATGGCATAAATGTTAATATAATCTAATGTGGATTTATACTATATATTTAATAGTATTTATTTTTCTGACTTTAAAAGTGAGAGCCACTTTTCCCAGGCTCCTAACACGATTATGGCCCTAGGGACTGTGTCTACACACGGGTGGACCACGCCTGATGATAATGCTATAAAGAACCGAAGCAAAACCCTTTGTAACTGTTCTACACTCTAGAGTAAATCAGTAAGAATTTGGTGCACAAAGAGAGGAGCTCAAAGATACGAACATAGAATAAGACTGAAAGGGAGATTATGAATCTAAAGGGGCCACTGAGAACCCACAGAAATATTATATCCACAGAAGTATTATACAAGTGAAAAGTAAAAAAAAGAATAAGCATCACTAGAAATACCTTGCTGTGGGAAGCCATTAACTGGTATCCATTTTATAATAGTGTCAGCCATTTTCTTAAGGTTCCATTCCCCTGCTGAGTTAACTTTATGGTCCTTCCCACCTTGCCCATTCCCCGTGAATCACGTGCATTGCCCCAGGGGTTGCACCCGTTGCCTAGATACCTGCTGACCCCTAGAGCCGAGACTTCCTCATTCCTGCACTCCCTATATATACCCAGCACCTCCCCTGAATAAACGGGACTTGATCAGAATCCTGTCTTGTCCACATTCTTTGTGTCTCCTGTCCCTTCTCATCCCCACTCCCTCTCTAGGGTCCTCGTTGACTAACCCGCAGGTCGGGACACCTTGCTGACAGAAGAAACATGGGTGACAATCTCAGAGAACTCATAAAACAAAGGCCAAGATGGAAGGAATGAGTCTAAATAGCTACAGTTCTGTTTTCTGGGACACAGTAAAGTGGAGGGCCTAGAGGATCAGCACCATTCTTCTCCAGATGAGCTCTGGGTGGCCTGCGTCCCTCATAGAACGGGACACTAGACTGAAGAACAGTCTCCTTGTTACTGTCAGGCCCACAGGCAGGAACACTCTGATGGCACGTATTCTAGGTGGGTCAAACCAATGCTGATGACTGGTATAGCTGCACCAATCAAGGGAACTAGCTCCAGCTGTCCATCTCAAGGCAGGCCTTGCCATTTAGGTATTCTGCTTATGGTGTGGAGGCCAGAAAAGCAATATCAAGAACACACTTGCACAAAGGTGAGTATCAAATACTGCTTACACCAGGCACATGTTTCCCAATGCAACAAAACCTCACCCAAGCTTCTTCACTCATTTAGATTGGTCAGTTAACCTTTCCAAGAGCAAAGCAAGGGGGCTGGGGAGATGGCTCAGTAGAATAAGTGCTTGCCTGGGAAGTGAAAGACCCTGAGTTCAATCCCCAGTAATGAGGAGGAGGAGGAGGAGGAGGAG
>NW_004524628.1:649731-654903 GCF_000260255.1 Octodon degus
TGCAGTGTATTATTTGTTGAAACTGTACTTCCGATTTGATTTGAAACTGTCTCATTGCTATATGTTTATCAATAAAACTGTAGAAAAAAAATAAAATAAATTTTACCAACACACAAAAAAAAAAGAAAAGAAAAGGAGGAGGAAGAAGAAGAAGAAGAAGAAGAAGAAGAAGAAGAAGAAGAAGAAGAAGAAGAAGAAGAAGAAGAAGAAGAAGAAGTCTGCATCAGATTACCTCATGGCTTTGGCAAAGTACTAACTGCTACCCAGAGAATAGCTATTGTGGTTGAGGGAGGAGGTATTATAAACTTAACAGAGATTCCAGAGAAGACAGACATTGAAAGACTTGGGTGTTCTGACCACCTGAAGTGAAAATATCTTCCTGAACATCCTGGGATTCAATTTAGATCCCAGCAAAGACCTTAAGTGTAAGTTTTCTCTAATGACAGACTAAGGAACATTCCAGGGTCACTCTAAGGAAGCCTAAAGCTAAATTTTAATATGATCAAGCCTATGAGTATCCACCAGTAAATTATTAAAGCCCATTTCTCTTTAAAAGAAAATAATAAAATCCAGATCCCAAAAAGATAGTGCTATAGTTTGGATGAGTGTTCCCTAAGAAGTTCTGTATTAAAGGTTTAGTCCCCAAGGTGGTGTTCTTGAGAAGTGCTAGACCCTTTGGAGGTGGGGTTCAAGGGGAGGTGTTCGGGTCATTGCAGGCATGACCTTGAAGATGACGAAGAGATCTCAGTCTTTTCCTCTTCTTTGCTGTGCTTCCTAGCCTGTGCGCTAAGTCGTGTGCTCTGCTGCACTTTCCCGCCAGAAAGTGCCCCTCACCAGATGCCCAGAAGGGATGTGGTCATTCTGCTTTGGATTGCAACCTCCACAGCTGTGAGCCTAAATAGACCCTTTCTCTTATTAGTTGATTACTTCCGCTATTCACTGTATGATACAAATAATATTTACAGTGTCCAGCATACAAACATGCAATTACTAGACACATCAGGAAGCAGGTGAATGTGGTCTATAACTAAGAGAAAAGATGTCCAAGAGAAACAAATCCAAAGATGATGCTAGCAATAGAGAACAGGGGTTTTAAAACAGCACAGTCAATGTGACTGAGGCTTTAAAAGAAAGAGCAGGGCCAGGAAGATAGCTCAGCAGCACAAGTGCCTGCCTAGCAAGTGCAAGACCCCAAGCTCCATTCCCAGGACCCACCCCCAAAAAAGCAATTGCAATAATTAAATGATTATATAGGCAAGATGGCTGTATAAAAGAACCAAATAGAAGTTCTATAGTTGAAAAATAAATATCAGTATCCAAGATGCAAACTCATCATTTGTTTATTTTTGACAGTTTACTTCTTTATTTGTCAAAACAGACAAATGAAACAATCCAAAAGTAACTGAAGTCACAAGAGTGCGATGAAAAAGAAGGCCTAGAAGAGCACTGCGTGCTCTCCTCCCTCAAGGAAGCCTTCACAGAAGACAAATGATCAGTTGGTCTCTAGCCACGAGCTGGGGTGTTTTGTTTTGTTTTGTTTCAGCTCCAGTATAAGGAGTTGAGACTTCAGGAATCCAGCAGAGATCACAGATAGACAGTAGCACTATGAAAGTGGAGTCATCCCTGAGCCACCCTCCCTCGGAGAGAGGAACCTGGGCCAGCAGCTAGGGGACAGGAAGGTATGACCATTAGCATCACCCCTATGGCCAATGGGGGAGGATGGCAGCAAAGGCACTGAGGTTCCCCAGGCCCCCAACTTGGGACAGAACAGATCTTACAACCCAGGGTCTGTGCTTCCTGACAGTCTGAATTCTCAGGTGGTTTAATTTAATTTGCACAGTAATTAATAGCAGTTACAGCTACATGCACGGGTGTATAGCATTGAGAAAAATATGTTTTTTCTATGACGATAATTACCTTTTTAAATTATGATAATTACCTTTTTAAAACAAGTTAATATCCTCATAATATTCTTTCTCTTTTGTTGGCTGGTCAAGCCAGACTATTTCAATCATACTTTTAAATAAAGCATCAAATCTTGCTTCCCATTCTTGGGATAATATTTCTTTATGTTTCCATTTTTCTGATTTTTTTTTACAGTTGCAATTACTTTTTTGCCAGGGCTGACTGATTTGTTGATTTCCTAACTCTTTTAATTACTTGGTTAGGTGCTCCATGTAACACTTTATTTTTCTTTTTTTGGGATTAATGCTATGTATTTTAGACTCATGGCTGCTTTTCTTGCATCCTCTCTGGTTACTGGTTTTATCTCTGGTCAGTCTATCATCTCAAGATAATTGCATGCCTTATTCTATTTATTCATGATGAAGTTATAGAATACAAAGTTATAGAATATCCATGTTCTTTGTTGGTGTGTTCATTTTCTGTGCTTACATGCCATATTGGATTATGACCATATCAAAAACAAGTAAGCAAACCAACAAAAGTAGCCACCCTGGCCTCTGTCTATGGAAAATTTTATGTAGGGATCCTCAGCAGGAGGTAGGACCGACTATTTCTCAGTCCCCCAGTGATATAGGGAACCAAATGAAACAGGGAGAAAATCTGATCTCCCAACCTAAATATACTTGGTGATACAGGGAGAAAAACTGGTCTCAGGTGGGTGACCTCCAAATGATATAGGGAACCTCCAAATGACAAAGGGAAAAGTGATCTCCCAACCTGACCTGCAAGACTTCGTGTTCTCTAAAACCAAAGAATGAATTTTAGGAATGAACAGAGGTTATGAGCAGAATATATTTATTGAGTGAAAGAAAGCTCCCAGACCCAGTCCTAGCCCAGGCCCAGTGAGTGTGTGGGACAGCTTCCAGCTACCCTGTGCCAACAGGACCTACTGGTCCCAGTCCAGGTGCAGCGTGGGTGAGATCCTCTTCCACCCCCTTGGGATGCCCCCGACCACTCTGCAGCACCTCCCCCACCCCATCCACCCAGTAGGAATTTCTGCCACGTTCTGGGAACCCCCAGACACAGTCCTAGCCCAGGCCCAGTAAGTGTGTGGGACAGCTTCCAGCTACCCTGTGCCAGTGTGACCTACTGGTCCCAGCCGAGGCGCAGCGTGGGTGACACCTTCTTTCACCCTCTTGGGACGCCCCCCATCACTCCATAGTACCCCCACCACACCCCACCCAGAGAGTAGGAATTTCTGTCGCATTCCGGGAACCCCCAGAGCCTAGGACCAGTGAGTGTGTGGGAGAGCTGCCTCTCCCCGCTACTCCACCTTGTCCCCTCCAGACTCAGCTCAGGCCTGGTATACAGGCCTGGGGTGAAACCCTGCAGCTGCAATCACTGCAGAGAGTGTAGAGGAACCACCCAGCTAGTCCAGGAGCAGAACATCTTGCCAGAGGGGCAAAAGATGTTTACCCCCAAGGGCAGCAGCAGAAAGGAGCTGAGCACAGAAGCCAGGCACAGCTGGATGAATTCAAACTTTGTAGATCTGCACCTGAACTTCAGTAAGTTCTAAGGTTATAACTGCAACAAATATATACAACAAAGGTCAGAAGACAGTGCTACAAAAAATGACAATGAGAAGGAGCAAAATGCAATCTCAAAATCCAAGCCCACCCATAACAAGTGCAGAGGACACTAACACAGAACAAATTGGGAATCACACAGCTGAAAGCAGTGAATCAACGCCTTCTGAAATAAAGAAACACCTGCAGAAAGTTATAGAGGAACTCAGACTGGAAATGAATAAAGAAATCCCTGAATTAATAACATCTGTAGTAAAGAATCAAATGCAGAAACATATGGAGAAAACCCAATGCCCACCCAGAACAAGTGCAGACGACACTACCTCAGCTCAAATGTATGAATTAATAGTGTCAATAGTAAATAAGCAACAGCAGAAAGTCATAGAGCAACTAAGAGCGGAATTCCTTTCTACTAGCTCAGCTCAAATGTACAAATTAATAGCGTTGATAGTAAAAAACCAACAGCAGAAAGTTATAGGGGAACTCAGAGAAAAATTCTTTTCTGAAATAAAAAAAGAATTCTCAGAACTCATGGCATCTGAAGTAAAGAATCAACTACAGGAACATAGGGAGGAAACCCAATCTGAAAAAAAAACACTGCAGTAAAAGAATTTATAACTGCTTCTAAAGAAGACATTGATAAAAAAAAAAATAGAGGAGATTAGAAAAATGATGGATTCCTTGAATGAGCAATACAGAAAAGAAATAGATTGCATGAAGCAGAGTCAAACAGATATAGAGGAATTTAAAATTTCAATCACAAGCTTGCAAAACCATTTAAGTGAAAGTGAAGACAGAGTTTCAGATCTGGAAGACACTGGTGCAGCTACTGAAAAGGTAAGAAAGGATCTCTTAAAAACAATGAGGATGCAGGAAAGAATAATCATTCACCTGCAAGATGATGCAAAGATGAACAATGTGAGACTAATAGGCATCAATGAGAAAGATGGAGTCAATACAAATGACGTTAAAAAAAATATGGGCAGAAGTAATAGCACAAAACTTCCCAAATATGAGGAAACAATCTGACATTCAGGTAACTGAAGCATACAGAACGCCAAAGAACCTCAACCCAATGAAAAACACACCGAGACATACAATAGTCAAGATCCCAGAAATTCAGCACAAGAATAATCTACTGAAAGCAACTAGACAAAAGAAGCAGATCACATTCAAAGGAAAACCCATAAGAATTATGGCCAACTTCTCTTCACAGACCATGAAGGCAAGAAGAGCATGGAGCAGAGTACTTGAAGTCCTCTATGAAAACAAATTCCAACCCAGACTACTATACCCTGCAAAACTCTCTTTCAAGTTTGATGGAGAAGTGAAATACTTCCACGACAAAGAACAGCTAACATATTTCGTGATGACAAAGCCAACCCTATACAGCCTACTGAAAGATGTTCCAGAGAGGGACCAAAATGATCAGAACTCCACGAATGAGATCAGATGCACCCAACTAAATAGGGCAAGCAATTAAACACGGGAGAAAAGGAGTAAGTAACAACAGTTAAATAACATGTCAAACATAAGTCAATACATCGCAATTCTAAGCATCAATGTAAATGGACTCAATTCACCAATTAAGAGAAATAGACTGACACAGTGCATTAGGAAATAAAGTCCAACAATATGCTGTATACAAGAAACACACTTAACTCATAAAGACATTCATAGG
>NW_004524628.1:661385-690560 GCF_000260255.1 Octodon degus
TGACTCATCCACATGGCTGACACTGACAAAGGTTCTACAATCTGAGGTACAGGGTCTCAGGATAAATCCTGAGGGGATTTCACTGATCTTCTCAGACCCAAAAGCTACAACTCTTGTTGCATAGGTCCCGCTTTACCTTGGTCTTAACCATCCAGCAGAAAAGTACAAAAACAAAATATAAGAAGTAAAGCCATGCTTTTATGTTGAGCTGTAGGGAACTCAGGTCAACAATTTTTTACTTTGCCAGTGAAACGGAAGACCCAATACTATTAGGGACTACTGGACTCTTTTAGAATATTTTGCTGAGTTTACACACCTATAATATTCATTAACGGAACTTAACAAAAAAGGGGGATACAGATGAATGTCCATTTTGTATCTGTGTATTCAAAGTGGTTAGGATAGATATATAGTTATATTCTCTTAATGAATAGAGGGATTTGTTCTAATGGTGTTTGTAAGTAGGATATCATGTCGGCATCTTGTACAGCAATTAATCACTAGGAAGCATGTATGCAATGTGTTAATTATTGGAACTGTCCTACCAATTTGGTTTGAAACTGTCTTATTGCTATTTGTTTCTCAATAAAATTATGGGGGGAAAAAAAGAAAGAAAAGAAAGCTCCTGTCAGAGAGAGGGACAGGAGAGGGGCCCCAACTTGTTGTTCCCTGGGAAGTTGTCTCTTCCAGGGACTTTAATAGAGGAAAACCATGTGGTAAGGTGAGTCTAAGGTGGTGGAAAAGACATGGAAATCCACTTAGGTGGGCATGAGGTGGGACAATACTATGGTCAACCAAGGAGATTACAAGTACCATTGCTCAGGTAAAATTGATTGAGTCTAGGATCAAATGAGGAAATGAGTCATGTAGCAAGTGGGCATGAATACAGGATAGGGTCTCTTGCTGTTGGGGATTGGTCTAGTGACTCAACTTGGCTCTTTCAAGGTGATTGATAGAAGTATTTAGACAATCCCTGATGCCCATCCCTAGAGAAGTATGTAGCTGTGTTTCTTCTTTTTGTCTTGGTCTTGAGATGTGGCTCATATGGGAGTGTCTGTCTCTTCCCAGTTATAAAGTCACCTTGTCTTCCATCTTGTCTTGTCCAGGGCCTGGCCCTATCCGACTGTCTATAATATTTGTATCTAACTTGGCTGCCTGTAACACTGAGACGAGATTGTGTTCTCTAAAACCGAAGAATGAATTTTAGAAACAGAGGTTATGAGTAGAATATACTTATTGAGGGAAAAAGCTCCTTTCCAAGAGAGGGACAGGAGGGGGGAGCCCTGAGCAGGTGGTTCCCAGGAAGGTGTCTCTTCCAGGGACTTTTATAGAGGAAAACCATGTGGTGAGGTGGGTCTAAGGTAGTTATGAAGACATGGAAACTCGCTTAGGTGGACATGAGGTAGAACAAAACTATGGTCAACCAATGAGATCACAAGCACCATTGCTCAGGTAAAATTGATTAAATCCAGTACCAAATGGGGAAGTGAGTCACATAGCAAGAGGGCATGAATATGGGACAGGGTCTCTTCCTGTTGGAGGTTGGGCTAGTGACTCATTTGGGCTCTTTCAAGGTGATCGATACCTATTTAGAATACCAATCCCTGATGCCCATCCCTAGGGAAGCATGTAGCTATGGTTCCTCTTTTGTCTTGGTCTTGGGGTGTGGCCCATATGGGAGTGTCTGTCTCTTCCAGGTTGCGTGGGGCCTGCCCATTAGCTCAGTTGTTTCAGTGCCTGCTTACGCAAAGGCACTCAGGTTCAGGATACTCTGGTTAAATCCCCAGATCCTCATGCCTTCCCAGGCCTGCCCTTAAGGCATCCTGAGCCAGCCCCCCCAAAAAAATTGTTCTTCCAAGTTGCAAGGTCACCTTGTCTTCCATCTTGTCTCCTTGAAGGTCTGGCCCTGTCTGACTGCCTATAATATTTCTATCTAATTTACCAGGATGAGACACTCTTTGGTGTAACACAGGAAGTGGCATGGGTTGGTCCTCCTGTGTGTTCTGCATTACAATATCCAGGACATGGAGCTGACCTTGGTGACCACAGACAGACAAGTAGACAAAGGAAGCTTCTAGTGATCAAGAGAATAAGATGGCAGAATGGATGAAACTACAAAACATTATGTTAAGGGTGCCAGGCACAGAAAGGCAAAGAACATATGATCTCCCTGCCATGTAGAAGCAAAACGTTGCTAGCCAAGAAAGAAATAATAGAATAAGGCTACCAAAGCCTGGGAGGAGGGGGATGCAGAGCGGGTGGTCAATAGACACACAAGAGCAGCTGGACTGTGGAGCCATCAGAGGAATAACTTGTTACACCCCATAGCCCTACAGCACAGTGGACCGACTACAGTGGATAACCACTGATCAAACAGCTAGTAGAGAGTTTGAAGGTACCCAACCCAGAGAAATGCTTAATGTCTGCAGTGAGAGATATGCCAACTACTTTGAGCCACGACATATTATGGACATGTATTGAATGTCACACAGTGCTCCATAAATTATATACAACTGCTATGTGTCAGTTAAGGATAAAATACATGGTTTTGTTTTGCTTTTTTTTTTTTTTTTTTTGTGGTATCGGGGATTGAACTCAGGACCCTGCATTTGCCAGGCAGGTGCTTATTCTACTATGCTATCTCTCTGGCTCAAAAGAAAAAAAGAAAGAAAGAAAACATGTTTTTAAATTTGAAAAACAATGTGCCTCCTCACATATATTTTAGCAAAGTCCTCAAAAACAAAACCAAACCAATGTTCCAGAACTTTAGCAACAATGAATAACAAAGATTAAATTCCTCAGGGGGCTATTACGTTCCTGAGTGCACATCAGAATCACCGCAGGCTTTGGAGGGTCAGCACCTGTGTTCCAGCATGGACGAAGTCTTTAAGGGTGAGGCCAGATTCACCGGTGATTCTGCCCAGCTGCAAGACTTAGGCACCAACAGGCAAAGCAAAGCAATGGCCAGCTTAGGAGCAAAAATTGGTGGTGAAATCCTCTCCAGCACCTGATACCATGGGCAGGTAGGGTTGGCATCAGTGGAAAATAAAGAGTAGGGAAGGATAAACAGGAGAAATTTTGGAAAGGATAGAAAGAATAGGGAGGATGACCACAGAGAACTTTCTGGAAGAATAGGAAGAGTGAGGAAGGACTACAGCAAAACTTCTGGAAGAACAGAAAGAGTAGGGAGGTGTGATGACAGATGTTATTACCCTGGTCAGGCTGCTATGGCTCTAGTTTATCATACTACTCTTCTTATTAGAGAAGACAGAAAGAACAATTTGTCACATGTGACAAATTGGCAATGATAATTGATTTTTATGAAATTAATTTGCAAAAGGTACTGGCTATTTTCAAAAAGCAAAGTTTTTTTTTCCTCATTCTTTCCATTCATCTTTGCTAAAGGAGTTCTTATAACTTGGGTGTGATTTCTCCTTCACAAACTTTCAAGGCATATGGTTGTTAATTGCACTTACATCATCTGCTTTCTGCTTGCTTCTTTTCCTTGATTCCCTAAATCTGTTTGCTGTCACCTTTATTCAGCTGCTAATGACTTCTAATTTGTCTGACGCTTTAATTGTATCATATGGAAAAGCTTCATCATTCTTAAGATGTTCAGGTAGAAGAGGCACGAAGGCCCTGAGCGCACTGTGGTCTTGGTCAAACTCCCTTCTCTGGCCTCTGCTCTCCCTCAGGCAATGGGTTGGGTGGAGAGTTGCTGCGACCCAAGTACAGGGCAGGGAGGCTGTCGGGAGAAGAGCCCTGAGTGTCCTGCTCTGCTTGGCTCCTTCAATTTAATTCCGAATTTCCGAGGGCAGGCTGTGGGAGCCCAGGGCCTAGTGCGCTAGGGGAGTGTTTGTCCACCGCACTCTCCCCAGCCACCACCTCCAATTTTAAATCAGATTCTTCTGTACATGGGAGATCTTCAGTAACAGCTTCTCTTCATTTTCTGTTTCCTCACTTGATTATATTCCTCCTTTTCTCCTTTCTCATTTTTACTTTCTAATTGGCTTTCTCTCTCTCTCTCTCTCTCTCTCTCTCTCTCTCTCTCTCTCTCTCTCTCTCCCTTCTGTACTGAGCTTGAAAAGCTGAGGTGAGGGATCTGGCTGTTTCTCTGAGCCACTGGCTGAACCGATTCAAATCTCTTAATGTTCCTGTTCTTTTTTTCTTTTTTCCCCCTTGATCTCTGACCACATTTCTGGATTCACAGACATTATCAGGAGGAAAATCTAGGTATTTTCTTTCCTATTTGGCCCAGGCCAACATATTGCAGAGACACCAACAGTGAGGGATCTATCAGTAATGACAGCTTAAACCCCTGCTGTGTAACAAGCCTTATCTCATGTTCTGCATTAATCCGGGGCCTGCCCCAGGCCACATGAACAATGCAGCCACCTCCAGAAGCTATTTGCTGCTCATGACCTTGAGAACACTCTTTAAATCTAAGTGATTGTAATTGCTATTGTTAGCTGCGCCTAGCTGCCAGCCTCTTCTCCTGAGCCCTGCGGAGCACCTCACCTTTACTGCATCCAGTCCCAGGGCACCCCATCCACGTCCACGCTTCCATCCTCCTCTGCTTGCTTTCACCCTAGCAGCAAAGATTTAGAGCATTTGTGGGCCAAGGAAAAGACATTCGAAGAGTCAGCTGACAGCAAAAGATGTCCAGTGGTCGTGTCAAGCACCTCGGGAGAACAGGGAAGCAAGCCACAGACTAGGAGAAAATACTTGCAAAGAAACCAAAATCTTGGGGCCAGGGAGAGGGCGCAGTGGAATAAGCGCTTGCCTGGCAAGCGCAGGGGCCTGAGTTCAATCCCCAGTTCCACCAAAAAAAAAAAAAAAAGGAAAGTAAAATTTCTAATGGGGAATGGGTACCTGAAATATAAAGAGAAGTTTTTAAAATTAACTCAATAAGGAGACAATCTGACTATAAAAGTGGGCCAAAGATCTGAATAACTATCTCACTAAAAATAGTAAGTAAGCATTTTAAAAGATGTTTGTATCACATACCACCAGGGCACTTGTTATGGTTTGCATATGGTTGTCCCCACAGAGCCTCATGCAGTCTTGGGGCGGCTTCTGGAGTTTGTGATTGATTACTGTGGGTGTGGGTGCTGCACTTGCCCTGGGACGGGTAATTTGCAACACAGAGTAAGGTGGGAAGAGAAGTTAGATGCTTGGGCTGCTGCTACCTCTCCCTTGTGCTCTTGCTTTTTGCTGCCACCATGAAAGGTTGCCCTCTGCCTTGTGCCGCTCTGCCTTGGACCCCGCTGAATATGGATTGAAACCTCCAGTAACTGAGCTACATAAACCTTGCCTTCCTTCATTTTGGGTGTCGTGTATTTGTCCCAACAATGAGACAGGAGTAACTAAGAGAGCACTACAAATGAAAACAAGAATGAGAAAGAAAGATATACTTATTAGAATGACTTAAACCCAGATATATAGAATTTGTGATGCTGTGGTGGAACAGCAAGAACTCTCATGAGTGGGCAGCTCAGCAGACTCATACACAACAAAATACACACTTGCTGTACAATCCAGCCTTTGTGCTCCTTGATGTTTACTTAAAGGGCTGAAAAAGTGCGCCTGCACAAAGCCCTTCACATGGTGTTGGTAGCAGTCTTATTCATAATTGTCAAAATCTGAAAGTGACCAAGATGCCATTCAGTAGGTGATGAATCAGTAAGTTACATCAAGCCTGGGAACTAGAATACAACTTAGCATTAAAAATGCATGATCAGGAGCTGGGGAGATGGCTCAGTGGAATAAACGCTTCCCTGGCAAGTGCAAGGGCCTGAGTTCGATCCCTGGGTCTGCAAAAAAAAAAAAAAAAAAAAAGCATCATCAGTCTATGAGGAGCGGTGGAGGAAGCTTAAGTGTATATTATCAAGGGAAAGAAGCCAATCTTGAAAAACTATTAAATGTATGATTTTACCTAGAAGATCAGACTATGGAGACAATGAGGAAGATCTGTGATTGCCAGGGGGCAGAACAGAGGGACACAGAGGAGGATTAGGGCCATGACAGCCTCTTAGGAGGCTGCAGTGGTGAAGCATGGGAGCCTACTTGTGTTCATACTCTCTGGACAACACCAAGAACCTCTAGTGTAAACACCAGTCCGTGAGTGGTAGTACTGGACAATGTCCATGGAGGCTCATCAGTTTTGTCACATGCACCACTCTGGCAAGCTGTGTTAACACTGAAGGAGGTTGTAGAGCAGAGATAGGGAACATATATAGGAATCTACATTTAATTTTGCTGCAAATGTAAGCTACACATTTAAAATGAAGTATATTTAAGCCAGGTGTGGTGTTGCTTGCCCATAATCCCAGCACCCAGGATGCTGAAGCAGGAGGCTGTCTTCGAGTTTGAGGCCAGCCTGGGCTGCAAAGTGAGTTCAAGGTCAGGTTGAGCCACATAGTAAGACCCTGTCTCAAAACAAACATAAATTAACTAAAAACAAAAAGAAAATATATTTAGAAGGGAAAAGCATACCTGCAGGTCATCCTAACCATACGGTCGAGTAGGGGTTCACACTTCTGTCCACGCCTCCCCACCGTGGATGGCATTTCCTTCCCCCAAGACACTACTCTGTTTGGGGGGTGGAGGCTGCATAGGGTACACAAGCAAGACAGGCAGTCACTCTCCAGGAAGCCTCTGTCCCTGGAGAACAGTCAGGTCGTCTGACGCTTGGACAAGTGCCATTTGCCCTCCTTTGACCAACATGAGGTTATAGCCTCAGAGCTCCCCAGCATCTTCAAGCTCGGCCATCAGCTACACCAGCTACCACACACTGCTCCATCAGACGAAGACAATTCCAGATTTCGTACTCTTCCTATGGACTGTTCCCATTGGTCCAGCATAACTCAGGCCTGACCAATAGGAGCCCTGTCTTCCTGCCACAGTGATTGATGCCAGAAACAAAACAGCTCCAACTACAGCCTTCAATCCTTCTGCCTTGTGAGCCTGAAAATTGCCTCTTTGCATAAGCAGCTTTGGGTTAGACTTGATGTCACCTGCAGTCGTAAGAGGACTGAAGATTCATCCACAAGATACTTTAGCTGGAAACTTCTGGGGAGAGAAGAAGTAGCTAAGAAACAAGGCAAGGACAGGGCAGCTCCATGGTGAGCCGTCGGCCTCTGCGGGACTCTGCATGATGCCCTTCCAGTCTGGACCCTTTTCCTCCACTGCAATTAAAAAAAAGCACACATATTGTCACACATGTCACTTTCCCATCCAGCCCAGATGCCAGCTTGGGTCTTCCTTATCAATATTCTGCGCTTTGCAATCTTCATTCTCCTTGTTCCTTCACAGCCCACGAAGGTGATGGCCAGCCCACTTGCACCCCAGGCTTCTCCCTCGGGCCTCTGGAGGCCCCCCAAGCAAGAGTGCACTGGGCGCCCTGGGAGTTCCCAGCTGCAGCTGTGCACCAGAACCACACAGGACGGCTGTGCGGCTGCCTAGGCCAGGGCCATCTCCAGCTTTTCTGATTTAATTGCCAGTGCATGGGGCCTAAGCATCAGTATTAGTATACAGCAAGAGTCATTGCTTAGGGGTTTTTTGAAGGTGGAAGAACCAGGGTGGCTCTTTATATCTGCTTCTTGAGCTTAATAGAAAATCCAGGCACAAATACAAGGAACCTCAAAGGGCATTTCAGTCTAAATCACCCTTTCCCTTAAAGTCTTGCAGCACTTTCTGTTGTGCATGGGATATCCTGGAAAGTTCTGCTGATGGGACCCCTGTCTGTCTCTCAGTCCTCATCTGAAGCCTTCTCCCATTGCAGCCTCTGAGCCCTGAGGTCTCTATTCTACTCCTGTCCCCTCGAAGACGACAAAACATTGTGACTTCCTTTCACCTGCGTTGCCAGCACCTGGTGCCCAGGAGCCCAGCTGGTACTAAACCCTTCCAGAACTCCTGGTGGAAAAAAGACCGGGAAATACTAAGGTTTACCACAAGAGGGCAGCATACGCACAGTCAATGGAGCCCTCCGAGCCTCCCGCTTAGAACGCGGAAATTATTGGCCACAGTCTGGGGTGTAGGTGTAAAGTGTTTTGATTTATCTTATAGATTTGTAGCAAGTGTTTGGGAAACATAAATGAGTATCTGAAGCGTGCAAAAGTGGTAGAGTTTGTGGTTTGCGTGGTGAGTGTAGCTTGGGCCGTAGCCAGGACTTGACCCGAGAGGACCTGGTCTGGGCGCCGTTACCTGGTTACCTGGCCCACACAGACGGCCCTTCACCGTGTTTGGCGCTATCTGCTCCATACGAGATGGCTCAGTAAACGAATCTATAGGGAAAATGACCATAATACTGCTCTACAGTCGGGAGGATTATGCGAGAAAATGAATTCAAACAGGCTTAGCAATTCATTAAATAAATGCTGTGATCAAGGGTGTATTCCTAAAGGCTTATTGTACGACTGGCAGCCAAAGAGCTGAGGGAGGAGTGGAGGGTCATTCTCCGCTGGCGACCTCCGAAGGCTTCTCCGAGCTGGAAGAAGGGAGGGGACAGACGGCTTCAAAGCATTCCTCTCTATCATTACCAGCTGCGTCTAGGGGACACCCGGGGCCAACCTTTCTACTCATGGCGGTCATGTGCTCTTAGCTGAGAACATGGCCACGTTTGAGGGCTGGAAACGCGCCCCCCGGCTAGGTCCTTTCCCCACAGCCGAGGGTGGTTTTCCAGCCGGTTGGCTCCCATCCTCTTTCGCCAGGGCCCCTCCCTCCCCCACCTCTCCCACGTTAGCACTGACAGAAGAACGGCTCTCAAGCCATTCTGAATCATATTACTGCCACTGTAATTATTATAGTTATGACTATGACCATCATTAGGAGGAAAATAATCCAAATGTAGGAAAGCAGAGGACGGCGGGGATTCTACGGCTTTGTGCGAAGTTAAAAGGCCAACACCTGGAAGGGGCAGCACCCCTCCTGCCAAGTTACCCCAGCACATGGGGAGGCTGGCTGTGGGGACAGTGTTTGGGCCAGCGAGGCCATGGTCAGGGAATCCTTTCCAGTCCCCCGCTGCCCATGCCTTGGCCTTTCCCATCTCCTGACGGTGCTAGCGCCACATACCTCCTCCCATGCCCTCTGCCAGGGTCCTGGGCCAGGCCACCCTCACCTGGCACCTGGATTCTTACAGCACACCCATCAGCGGCTCTGGGCTCTCCCAGCCCTTCAGATCAGCCCTGCAGAGATCTTCCCCAAATAGGTGGCATCTGGAAATAGGTGGCGTTGTGGCATCCTGGCATCCACGCAGACCAGGGAAACAGGCCACATCTCTGCTCAAAGCTAGCCACGTTTCCATTTAAGTCTTCCTCATGGCTCAGAAGCCTGCAAGGACAGGTGCTGAGGTCTGAATGTCTGCGCCTCCTGACACACACTCACGCACATGTGCACGTGCGCGTGCGCACACACACACACACACACACACACACACACACATGCACACACACATTCCCATCATTCCCATATTGGTCCCTCATGATGATAGCATTAGAAAAGAGGCTCCTTGGGAGGTGATTCAGGCCCTAGGGGTGGAGCCTCCATGATTGGAATTAGTGATCCTAGACAAAAGGCCCTGAAAAGGCCCAATCCCTTCCACCACGAGAGGACACTGCAAGAAGGTGCTGAGCCGGAAAGGTGGGCCTCATCAGATGGCCTGGAGGCTTCCTGGACCTCCAGGAGTAGGAGCAACACATGTGCTGCCCACAAGCTTCCCACTGCAGGGTATTCACTTATAGCAGCCCAAGCAGACTAAGTCACTGGGCTACAGCTTCCTCCAGCGAGCTCCCATCAGATGGAGGCTGGCACCCGCGCCACATGGCACACGTGGCCCACATGCATGGGGTGATCCTCACAGCCTGATTATCCAGTGGAACCTCGCCACGCTACCATCTGGCTTTCAAAGTCTTCCCAAGCCAGGCTCTACGTTTCGCAGCACTGGAGTTATTTGTTCCTTCAGCTCTCCTGCATATTCAGTCCCACAAGCCCCTCTCTGAGCGCTGGGCTGCTCAGCTGAGTCCAGAGCCCATGCCAAGATCTGTACCTGGTTGCTGTTCCCTCCAATGGGAAGCACCACAACATGGTTGGGGCTGAATGACAATCCTTTGATTTGTTCTTGCAATGAGCCTGCAAGGTGAGAACATCCCTGAAGTGGCCACATGAACAAAAAGCCAAGCACAGGGAGACAGAAGCTTGCACAGAGCCTAGATCCCTACAAAGGAAGCCCAAGTGGGCCCACCCAGCGTGGCACTTTCTCTGTTGAGGACATGCCCAGGGCCACTCCCTGAGCACTGCCAAGTGGCACAGTGAGTGAGATTCCAGATCTTGTCTCTGGATCCTGGTGTCATCATTTCCACGTGTGCAACCCTAGGAAGAGTTCATCAGCCTTCTGAATTTCCATTCCTTCAATTGTAAAATGAAGATAACAGCCTCCCCCCTAGGATGGCAAAGGGTAAATTAGATAGCATGGAACACTAACATTGAATCAGGTAATACTGATACAGAGACAGAGCTCAGTCTGATGAAATTAGCACTGAGCATTTGAGAAGCAAGACTTTAGTTTCTCTTTAATGCCTGGGAATAGTGGTGAAGTCCAAGGTAACATCCCAGGAATGGGGAGGAGAAGAAGAGGTTGGAAAAACACCCCCTGGTCATCTGAGCACATTCCCAAGATACCAGGCTACCCATCAGCGTTTCCCAAGCAACAAGTCACTGTCCTTTCCTCCCCCGTGTCCTGGGAAATTGTACAGATTGAGCTCATTCCACAGGCCACCCTCTCATGTTCTCAGGCCCAGTCGTGCCCCTCCCATGATATTCGATACTGAAAGAGCCAGGTATCAGCCATGTTAGATGTGGCCTGTGGACATCTTCAGGCACCCAGGAAATGAAAGCAGTTTGCCTGGAAGGAGTAGGACTATTGCGTGGAAGAGACGCCACTATACTTCTTTGTACCCAGGAAATCGTTACCTGAAGGAGAATCTAGTATTCCATGTAGAATGGCGAAGACAGTGAATATTTAAAAAGGAGGTATAGACACCACTGAGAATCAAGGTAGACCAGTTGCCCAAGTAGTAGGTAGGGAACCTAAAGAGTTCAGACCTGGTGTTAGTTTAGGGTAGACCAGTTGCCCAAGTAGCAGTTAGGGAAACTGAAGAGCTCAGACCTGGAATTGGTTTAGGGTAGACCAGTTGCCCAAGTAGTAGTTAGGGAACCTGAAGTGTTCAGACCTGGAGTTGGCTTAGGGTAGACCAGTCGCCCAAGTAGTAGTTAGGGAACCTGAAGAGTTCAGACCTGGAGTCAGTTTGCTTTATCTAGATGTCTGCTTCATTACTGCCCAGCCAGGAAAGTTACTTGAGAATGGCCTAGGTCCTTTCTTTACCTACAAGGATCAAGTACCACCAACCTCTGTATTACAGAAGTATTTTGAAGACTCATTAGGGTACCTCATATAAAATGCTTCATACATTGTGTATGATAAAAGCCCACGGGGTGAAGAGGATTAGCCGGGATGATGGTGACGGTGATAATAGTTTGAGCCTGAAGAAGACCAGATGAAGATTTTCATCCTCATTTCATGGTTGAATAAAAGCAGGTACAAAAAGCTAAGCTTCTCGCTCCAGGTCACACAGTCAGTGCAGACAGCACCTAACTCAAGTTCCATTTTGTTGCTGCCAGGAACTCCATGAGCAGTCCAGATGCCCAGAGGAGGAGGAGGACTGGCACCAGAATGGACATGCTTTTGCCGGAATCAGAGCACAAGGATTATGCAAACCAGGATGACGTCATGCCTAGCAGCTGATCCCAAATTGTTACATGGAACTTGCTAAGTGCATACTGAGAGTCTCTGCTCTATTTCTCTGAAGTGGCCAACCCCTGCAAGATTTTATCACTCTTCCCCAGTCCCAATATTTGTCTATGTCTGGGGTCATTTAGTTGGTAGGGAGTCTGATTACAAACAGAAGGAATGAGGAATCTCTTAGAAGGGAATTAAGTCAGTGAGTTTCAGCAGCAGAGGCAGAGAAGCCCCAAGGCTATTTCCAGAGGGCCTGGGATGCAGGAGAGCCCGCTTGTCTAGTATCTTCCTATAGGCTATTGTCTCATTGTGCATGAAACCTACTCAACAGCAGTGTTTGGAACCAACTTACTCAAGGGCCAAAGCACAGAGCTCCAGCTAGTGTTTGGACAGAAAAGCAGGAAGACTCCAAGAGTCACAAATGACCTGGGACATTATGAGCCATGGCACTCCTCACTCTTACCTTTGGGATCTTACCTTTGCCTTGTCTCTGCTGAGACCCCAGCACCTGTGTGATGGTGTGATGGGTGCTTTGTAGATGTCTTCTGAATAAATAAATAGAAGTCATACCATTTGTATGGAGCAAGGAGACCACCACCATCCCCAGCAGCTGGACTTCTTGGGTCCTCCTGGTATCTCTGAGAATTGCCCACAGCAGATATTCCCATGTGCAGGAGGCCCTCTGGGGAACTCTCAATAGCAAGCAGCAGCCACAGGGCTCCTGAGTCTGTATCCTGTGAGTTTCCCATGATGCCTCAGTGGGAGGTACTTGCCAAGCTGCCCAGTGTGTTCTGAGACAAGGGCCAGTCTCTGCTTCCTTCCTCCTTGTCTCCTGCACCAGCTTCAGGGGCTGCCAGCTACTTGGGCTTCCTGTGGTCCCCTGTCTTAGGTTGTTCTAACTGTCACTCACTCTAACCTCTCTGCGCACCCAGAATCCAAGGAGACTTTTTTAAACAGTCTCAGCTTTTGAGTGGGAAGATCTCAACTCTATAGCCAATTCAGCTCCTTGCTGGCCATAGGTCCCTGGTGGTCTTTAAAACCCTTAGTTTTGCTCCTCCGTCTCCCCATCTGTTCTCCAGGCTGCAATGGGATGGACTAATTGAAATGAGAATATGAAAAGACTCGTAGATGGTCCCTGGCATTGAATGGGTTTCAGAAAAATTGTCAAGAGTTACAAAGGGGATCGCGCCTGCCAAGCAGGCATCACAGGCCTGGGTTCACACACATCACAAGTGCAGTCATTGGTTCTGGTCAATTCTATGCTGGTCTGGCTGACATCTGCACACCAGAGGCTGCCCTCCTGGCACCCTCATCCCCAGCACCCCGACAACCATCTACTCACTTCCAGTCCTTGCCAGAGTCCTGCACCTCTCTGGCCCTCCCATTCCCCAGAGAACCAGGCTTAGGTCTTGTGTGGCTGGATTTGGGATCAGGCCCCCCAACTATCCTCACTGGTCTATTGCAGGCTGGTCTTAAAATTCCCCCCAGTGTCTAGCAAAGTCCCGGGCTAGGCAAAGTTCTGATCATTGGACACTCATTTGGACACCCCTCCCCTGCTGTCTGAAGCATGCCTGGTGGTCTGGAGCCTGGTCCTACGCTCACCTTCCTCTCCCATGGGTCCCTTGGCACCCTTATCCTGCTGTCCCAGGCCCTGGGCATGAGTCTACCACATGGCCCATTTGTGTGGGGGCAAGGGAGAGAGTGGAGAAGTAAGAACGGTAAAGGTGCAGGATGCCACAAGGGGAGAATGTGCCACGCCGTGGCCCCAGTGACTCATTGGCCACAGCCCTTGAGGGCAAAGGCAAGGCCTGTCCCTGAGTCTGACACATGGCAGCAACTCAGTAAATATCCAATTACCCAGGCCCAGGGTGGACATGTAATAAATATTTTTTATTGTTTCAAAACTATCCCACGAATGTTGGTATCCAGGATCAAGTTGCTCATGCCTCTGCCTTTGTTTTGTTTTTAGACTGCATGTTTAAACAGGAATCAGAGAGGGCCAACACTACCCAGCTCTGACACCCCCAGCTGATGGGTCGAGGCTGCTGGTGTGCTTGGTACAGGGGAAACTCTGGGCTCCTTCGAATGAATTTGTCCTGGAGAAGAAAGATCAGGTGGACAGGCAGGGCAGGTGGGAGGGTGTGTTCCCAGTTTCAGCCATCATGTGTCCTCAGAGGATGGTGATTTCCAAAACCACATGCCACCCTGGACACATAGGTCACCAACCAGCAAGTATCAGCCCCCTGCTGCTGTGGGAAACACTTACTATTGGCTGGACTCAGCTCCTACAGCCTCACGCATGGGATGGACAGCAGAGACAGGACTCAGAAGTCAACAGAGGGAGTCTGGGACCTGCTATGTGCTTGGCCTCTGTGGCTGGCTGTGTGTGTGACATGACCCTTCTGCTCAGGGACCACCACAGTTTGAAACTTGAACATGGTCCAGATCACTGGTTTTCAAACTCAGGCATGGACCACAGTCATCTGCAGGGCCTGCTAGAGCGCAGATGGCTGGACCCAGCCCCAGAACCTCTCATCAGCAGCCACGGTGGGGCTGAGGCACTGGGACAGACTCCGGGACACCGACCCAGGGGCTACCCTTCAAGAACCTAACTGATAACTTCCGCTTCTTCTGGCTCTGAGAGTTTAGAATTTTATTTCTAAGAAGCAGCATAGTAAAGGCAGAAAAACTTTATAAAAACTGAGAGAAGAAATTTTAGAAGAAGCAAGAAAAGTTTCCAAACCCTTTACCTCAAAGTAGCAACAGGTGTATACCGAATCACCACCCAGCCTGGCAAAGATGGGGCCAGGGACCTCCTAGAGCGGCTCTTCCTCCCTTCTGCTCCCAGGGTTTCTTTTCATTTGGTTTTCATGGATTCTACCTCTGAGACCATATTTTATGACAGCAGCTGCTTGAGTCTGTAATGAAATACTTTATGTGAAAGCACGTTAAAAAAATATGAAGTACAAGGCAGGGGGTTTATTTTTAACGTATGTTTCTATTTTCTGCTTTACCTCCTTCAGAAAAAGCAAATGATGATTGCAATAAAAGACAGAAATGTAGTTGATGGGAGACAGCTGAGCGGGAGGGAAGTGAACTGATTTGAATTAAATAAGAGTTTCATTATCCCTCACAGTAACCAAGTACTGAATGGGTGCGGAGGGGAAGCTGGGGTGGCTCCCAAGAGGAGCAAGACACCGTCTTCCCCAGAACTGGGAAGAGGGCAGCAAGGGATCCGAGCCCCCGGATGTCTGGCTGCTACAGGGCCTGCTTTCAGAGGTCCCGGGGCCAAGGGGAGGCTTATTCTTCCATCCTTGTCACCTGAGCTGTAGTTGCCCAAAGTGCCCTGAGGCCTACGACCAGAACAGAGTGGCTAGGTCTCAGGCTTGCTGGTGCCCGGCCTTGGTCTTCCCCTGCCATCCCAACCCTCGCAAGGTCTTGAGCTTTCTTGCCTTTGGGCACAGCAATCTAAGCGTTCTCACTCGGGCCCAGGCGCTTCCTATGTAGGTTTCTGTCCATAGGGATTCAGCTGCTCCTTCCAGGCAGATGCCCTCACCTCCACCCACCCTCTTCACAGAAACCTAGACAGCTACTGAGAGGAAAAAAGAAAAAAGGCTGATTTACCAGTCTGACTGTGAGTGATGTCACCTTAGTCCCTGGATAGCCGGAGCTCCTGCCCAGGAACCTTCAAAGGCTCTGCTGTGGCTTCTGCTCTGCCTCCCTGTCCACGAGTCTTCCCACAAGGTGAGCATGTAGGGGAAGGGGACAAGCCCACCCCGAACCCCTCTCTATCCGGCCTGCTCTTATTCACACACACAGTGGGGTTCCCAGGGGTGGCTGTTGGGGGGGGGAGTCTATGAAAGGAGAAGAGATGTGTATTCATCTGGGCATAAAGCCCCTCAGAATTCAGCGCAGAGGCTGAGGGCTGGGGCTAGGCCTCAAGCCTCCACTTACACTCTTGTCATAGGTCCTGCTTATACTCAGACCTACCTGTAAAACTGTGTTAAGTGCCAGCTTTGCAAACGAATCCCCTTCTATTTGTACAGGGAAGAGGTGCAGAGCAAGCCAGATCGAGGCTGTCTCCACGCCCGCCTCTGTGTCTGGCTAGAGGAGCCCAGCAGGCAGGGACATGGTCTGCAGAGTTCAGAGCCCCCCCACCCCATGCAGGGGGACTGTCCAGAGTCACATGAGAGCCCTTTTCAGAGGCTCAGCCACACTCTCCTCTGGAGTTGTTTCAGGCTAAGATCCCAGTTACTCTTGAGACCATCTCTAAGTGGACGGTCGGCCCAGGAGGCGCCAGGCAGTCCAGGCCTCAACAGGCCTGTGACCTTCTCCCAACCTCTGCTGAGGGACAGGTGGGGCTCAAGCCCTGGTACAAAACTCAGGGCAATTTTGTGTTGGTAACACCTGAGGCACCAGGGATGGTTTTCAGGGAATATCACTGGTATTTGAACGACCTGGAGAACCAGCTATGATGGTACACAGCTATAATCCCAGTACTCTGGGAAGCTGATGCAGGAAGATCACGTGTTTGAGTGCACTCAGGCAATTTAAGGACTTAGAAAGACCCTGTCTCGAAATAAGAAATGAACAAAGGGATGGGGAAGTAGCTCAGTGCAAAGGCCCTGGGTTCAATCCCCAGAATCACCTCTCCCACCCCCAAATGAGGCCAGCCTCAAAAACTCAGCCCTATAAGTAATAAATGGAAGAAATTCTAATGAAACAGAATATAAGACCTCATAGTGCCAGCACACCACCAGCTTATGTGACCACTGGCCACTAAAACCAAAACAGAAAACTGCTATAATACTAGATTACATTTACAAAAGTCTAGAACTCAAACTAAGGTAAAAATGGAGAGGCCGCATGTGGTGTATTGCATTTTGTTTTAAGCAGCACATTTTTAAAGCCATAACAACAAACCAGAAGATTCTCTAATACTAATACAACAAGGACCTTGGAAAGTACCTTTTGGAGATCTTTTTAAAGAAATAGCCGTGAAGCCAAGCATGGTGATACACACCTGTGATCAAACCACTCGGGAAGCTGACGCAGTGGAACTGCTGTGACTTGGAGACCAGCCTTGGTAACGTAGTGAGCTCAAGCCCATCCAGAAGTCCATAGTGAGACACTGTCTCAAAAACAAAACAAGCAAACAAATAATGGGCTGTTTAGCCAAGGGGTGGGATGGAGCCTGGGCCGTTTATGAGCTCTCTTCTACTTGATGGGCTGGTTACACATGAGACTTCTTATTCCAGCTGGAGCATGACACACAGGCGCAGAGAAGCTGGGCCTTAGACAGGAAGGTCCACAGAAAGCCGCAGGCCCTGGGGCCAGGGCTTCTATTTTTAGGCATCTATCTCAAAGAAGTAATTAGCACATGGCAAAGATTTTCCTACAGTGATGTTTCTACAATGTTCCTTCTAATATTGAAACATTAGAAATGACCTAAGTGTCCAATACTAAGGAAAAGATTCACATACGGTGATATATCACGTCACGGTAAATTTAGCAACCATTAAAAGTGTCTTTAAAGATAATTTAATGATAGGAGAAATGTTCCCAATCTCAGCGAAAAGAATAAACTGATACAAAATCTATAACCTAAAAAAGGCAGTGGCGGCAAGATAACTCAACAGACAAAGTACCTGCCGAGGCAAGCATAGAGACTGGGTTCGATCCCTGATGCCACATGCCACGCTGGCCCGCCCCAGGTGCGCTGAGCCAGGCACTGAGTGCAGGCCTAATGATGCTCACCTATAATCCCAGCTCTGGGGAGGCTGAAAACAGGAGGATCACTGCAAGCTGAAGCTGCATAGTGAGACCCTGTACTAAACACAAAATAAACAAATAAATCTATAGCCAATGTGATTCAAATTTTGAAAAATGCATGCTTTCCCACACACGCACAAACAGGAAGAAAGACACTAAAATGCTAATGGTAGGCTTATCTCTGCCAGTTACATTGATCAGTGAATCCACTATATTAATTTTGGTATGCTTTTAAAATCTTCTGCAATGCATATCTATCACCTCTATCATCAGAAAAAAGTACTGTACTGTTGCACAGTACACACAATAGGTAGTCGGTTCTGAGATTTAGCAGGCGAAGCAGCTTCCCAGCAGTGTGGCCTCCCGGGTGTGGCTCCCAGATTTGCACAGGGTGGGAGGTTGGACCCAGGAGGGCTGCCAGGGAAGAGCACAGATGGGATGAAGGGACTTCAGCTGCCCCCTCCTGTAATTAGTCTCCATGCCCCCAATTTGGGATGCAGAGTCCAATAACTTCTACAGTGAATCAAAGCTGGTAGGAGTTGGGGTGTGATTGGAATCCCGCACCTTACGCATGCTAAACTCAGGCTGAGAGCAGCCTTTCCAGGCTCGTCTCCATGCCCAGCAGCCTGAAAACCCTCCTGAGGTAGGACAGGAGATCTTGTGATCTGTCTTGAAGGACTGTTTCACCAAAGATGAGCCCCTCAGGGCGTAGCCAGAACGCAGCTGACTTCTGCGATTCCACTGTCCATTCTTCCTCAGGGCTGGTCATTATGTGGATCAAACTCCAGCTGGTGGAGTCCCTTCTAAGTCTGTGGAACAGAGCCCCTTCTATCTACAGAGCAAGAAGCTACATTCAGAGGCGAATCTCTCTCCCATTCAAAATAGCCTGAGCACCCTCCCCTCACCTTTGCTATCTGCCTCACCTGCAGCCACTTGTAAGGTGTCCAAGAGCAGACAGCACAGCTCCCTTTCTCAGCTGAGAATGCCGAGTCTGCGCAGGACACAGAGTGCCAGGAGGTGAGCCCGGGTGCCACCAAGAGCTCCAGATACCAAGTGTGGACTCATACAACATCCAACTACTTGAGGGCTGCTTGCGTGAGATCTTCTTTTCATGAGGGATCTTCTCTGAGCGCCAGCAAATGAACAAGCCACAGACATACGAGTTCTTAGAATCTTTGACGTACTTCAGCATCCTTAGGCTCCTCTTGTCCCAGCCATTAACTACATACATGAAAACACACATCACACACACAGATCTCCCTGATAAGGGCTTTGAGCACAACTGATTCGAGCTGTTTCTAGCTTTTGCCAACATAATAGAAGAGCCAGGTGTTGTTTTCAACAGACTCTTGCTCAAATATAGGAGAGAAATGGTCCTTATAGGATGGGCCAGCGGGAAGCCCTTCCTCGCCTGGGGGAGCTACGTGTACAGCCTGCATCGGCAGACTCCAGGCTACCAAAGGACTCGGCGCTCAGTGTCAAAGTTACTTTTCCAGGCCATCAAGATAGAAAGTGTCAAAGTTACTTTTCCAGGCCATCAAGATAGAAAGTTCTCTCCTCTTTCAGAATGAAGGGTGCTGAGGAGAAGGTCTGAGGGAACTGGTATGTTTCTTATTTTCTAATTTTCAGGAAATTTTAAATATCTCTTAGTTTTCTTAACATAAGCCACATTTCTAAATCCTCCCCTTCCTGAAATATTTTGTAAGAGAAGGAAGTCTTTGGCCATCAGTAGATAGTTCAGAGTCAGAATGCCCAAAGTGGGAGCACTTTCTTGCTGTGCCCCATAACCAAGTTCTGAAGTTCTAAATATGCCTCCCTATGACCTCAACAGTCCCCTACGGTCTCCAGCTGTGTGACCTTAGCAAGGAGATTTGGTGTCTCTGGATGTCACCATCCTCTCTAAATTGACATTATGGTCACCAAGATGCATCCACATTTTAAACAATATGATTTAACACAACCTGATTAGCAAATGATACAGCCTCCTGGTCAAATATGTCACTCACTGCCTGTTTTTTAAATAAAGTTTTATTGGAACACAGCTCTGTATATGTTCACACTGCCACAGCAAGGTTGAGCAGTGGTAAGAGTTGGCACACAGAATCAACAGCATTTATTGCCTGATCTTTTTCCAGACAAAGTTTGCTGGCTTCTGGTCCTGACCACTAGAAGCTGGAAGAACTTGAATTGGATAATAAGAAAGCAGACATTCTGTAGGCAGTGCACAGTGAAGCATCCATACTCTGAGAATCTATTTATATTTTTCAGCCTGTGTCACCTCTTGGGATCACACAGCAGGCAGCAAACTTATGGATCGTGTTAAGTAGAACTTTCTTGTCATTGTCCTGAAATGGCTGTTTCTAAGCTTCGGTGGGTGCCCCCTTGGCAGTCACGTGATTCCCCCGTCTTCCCCCAGGTCCGAGACTTCTATCAAGTCTCTCAGTCTCTCTGGGCCAGCCTCTTCCAGACTTCAATGCTGTTTATTTTTAAATCTGTCCTCAAACAGAAGTCTCTCCCTCCCCTCCGGTGTTTTAATTGCTCTTCTCTGGGCCATGTCCAGGTCCATTATGTCTCCACAAGAACTGCACGTTTTCAGGAACAGACAGACCAATTTCAAGCCAGGAGAGTAATTCTGGTGGCAAGGCTCTGGGGTGGAGCCCAGGCTTTACGGTCAGACGTGGGTTGGAAGCCTGCTGGCTCACCTCCTGGTTACATGACCTTTGCTGATGGCGGCCACAGCCGAGATGGTTGTGCACAGTGGACTGGGGAGCTGGTGAGACTTGGCATTCAGCTGGCACCTGTGTGCACACACACACATACACACACACACACCACCACCACCACCTCCACCATAAGAGGAGAAGTTCCCTGCTGTTGATGCTCTGCATGTGGACTCCTGCCCTTAAGAGCTGCCAAATGTGAGCTCACTGTGTATGTGTGCGTGCATGTACATACATACACACACATAACTAAAGACAGGAGTCCACAAATGTCTATAACTACAAGCACATATATGCAAGTTGCGTAGTGTGTATGTATCTATGCATGCTTTATACAGGTACCTACATGCATATATACATTTATTTTGTTTATATAACATTTTAAAAATTAGTATTATGTATGTTCCCAAATAAGCATTACCTGGCAGAGATGTAATAGATAGCTTCTGCCATCTTTCCGCACGTCTGGTGACCAGCGTGGTATGTGTCCCACCAGAATGCCTGAGTTCAGGGACACTGAGGCTCAACTTCTACACCAGGGGATAACACTGAAAGCTTTAACTGCTCAACAAGTACTTGTGTATTCACATTTTAAATTGAATGGCTCACAGAACTCGCTTTAAAAAATATTTAGCAAACATGTAGCAAACGCCTAACAGGAGCCCAACCTCCTCCAGGAGGGCGGGTCTCCTGCATTCCTAAGTATCAGTTTCCGGCTCCTCAGCCACTTGATGGAGCAGTTGGAAGGCAGGGGTTGAAGGGAAAGGTAACCCTGGATGGCCCAAGCCATTGTCACCTGGAGATAATGCCCTTCTGTGATGTTAGGGGAAGCCGTGAGAACCTCCTCTGATGAATCCTACACCACTTAGGAAATGCAAAATGCCCAAACCCTTTCTGAGTTCCCCCTGGATACCCAGCATCTGGGAGGACATTTTTTGGTAATGTTTTTTCCCTGACCAGATTACAAGAGACGGGTTCTCAGGTGGCTCCCCTGCCCCTTGCTGCTTGAGCAAATGACCCTGCGGTTCGGGGCCCTCAAGGACAACAACTGACATGCACGACTCCTTCCTAATCTTAGAGTCGACCATGTCCAACCTAGATGGCCCAAAGAGCAGCATCTGAGAGCCAAGGGGGGGCCTACCTCTCCCTGCCTTGACCCGCATTCAGGATTCTGATTTGCCTTGCGTGTAATTCTGGGTGCTTCTGAAAAGTCAAAAAGTGGCCAAAGGCCTTTACTCGTGGCTCCCTTTACCCCAGAGCAGACCCCTATCTCTAATCAGGGATCAGGCATTAATGACAGAGACAAGGCCCCAGGAAGATTAAAGGCTTTGTATAATTAAAAAGATAAGAGCCAGCCTGGGAGAAGGAAATTGGGATTCAATTAACAGAAGGCGTCTCCCCCAGCCACTCACTCCCCTCCGCTATCAAGTGTTCCACTCAGAAGTGCTCTCGCCACTCACAGAGAGTGAAAGGCTGAAGGGCTCTTATTTATGGCCTGTTTGGAGTTGGGCCCGAGGCCTCCCTTGGCTGGGCGTTTGTTTACTTAGAGCCCAGGAGGGGGGGACAAGCAACACAAACCCTGCAGGAGGAGGCCACAAGGCGCTTTTCACTCCTTTTCTTTCCCGTCTCAGTTCCTCTGATCTTCGTGACAGGGGAAGAAAAATACTCAATAGAAGGTCTATTTCCTTCCTCCCTCAGCCTGAGGCTGACACAGCAGGCTAAGGGTCAGTGCTGAGAAAGCTCTGTGGGGTTATTTGTGTTGGGAAACCAGGCCACTTCCCCCTTTCCGTCTTTCTCAGGTTTCTGTGGAGGCAGGAGGAAGATAAGGTTGGAGAGGCAAATGGCCAATGGGACCGGATGCACAGGTGACCAGCCCTAGGGGAACCCCACTTGTGGTGAGCTCCCAAAGGGTCGTGAAGCTGTGTCTAGTGTAGCTCACGTGGGGCTGTAGGCTAAGCTGGTGACAGCAGACCCAGGACAACATGGAACTGCAGGTCTACTGGGTGGCTTCCAAGGGGTTCTTCCCACCAGCCTCATTCCCTCACAGCTGGCTGGTAAAGGCAGGCTGGACCTCTTCAGAAAGAGAATGTGGAAGCTTCTTTCAATGGACAGGCTGTGTCGTGACTCTGCCCTTTCTAGAGGATGTGGAGGTCGACTCCGAGGCATCTCCAAGTCTCTCCTCTCAGGAACTCCCAGACGCTGTCAGAACCCACACTGCTAGACAGCAGCTCCCTGTCCATTTGTGGCACTAAGGAAGACAGCCTTGAGGAAACCACCGCAGGATAGCGGGACCCACAGGGCAAAACATGATCCAACAACTGGAAACACAATGCAACAACAGATTAAAAAGTAATAAAAGTCTAGGTGTTTGATCTTGCTCTGTGCCAGCCTAATCTCCTGGACATTATATTGAAGGCCACAAGGGGACTTTATTTATTTATATATTTATTTATTTATTTATTGGCCAGCTCAGCTCACCCTAGGCATGGGGCTGGCGCTGCATGTCATGCTGAGGATCCAACCTCATTCCCAGCATGCTTGCCTAAGCTTGCCTAAACAGGGACTTTAGACCGCTGAGCTATCTCACTGGCCCTGGGAACTTCATTTAATATACCTTCAACATATCAAGTTCCAAAGGGCTTAAGTCAAACTCTGCATTTCAACCACTCAATAAATATCTTTTCTACTTCCTCTACTCCAACAAATAAATGCCTTAGCTGGGACTTCCTGTGCATTCATTTTTCAGTCCACACCATGAAAAGAGCAATGCCAACGCTTTCTACCTCGGTGCTTGAATCAGACATGAGCCCAGGTACAGACACATGTTGGAAAATACCAAATGCAAAACAGGGCACCAGCACTGGAGTCCACGGAGCTGCTCTTGACCCACGGAGCTGCCTTCCACAAAAGCAGTGACCTCCCCTCTGACTTGCAGAGTGGAGGCTCTGTCCCACATGACACAAGCACTGATGGCTCTATGTCAGACACATCAGGCTAAACCTGCAAGAGGAGGGCCAGGCAACGCAGCTCACTCAGAGCTCAGATGCACCACTTGCCCTCTTTTGCAGAGTCCTGTTATAGAATAAGATGAATTGTTGACAGAGATTGGGAGATCAACAATGACAGCAGGAATGTTCAGCTAGATGCAAGAAGGAGGCAGACTTGAAAGAAAGACCTATGTGGAGCAAACAGTGATGTGGCTACAGAGTGAAGACTTCAGGGATAATCATCTGTATCCCCCATTTCCCAGAGGAAAATCTGACTATCAACCACCACCAAGGCCTCCAATGACTCAGACTTCCTGGAATTTACACCTTTGTATGGTCAATCCCCTCACCTCTAACTGAGTAGGGGTGACCTATACAGCCAATAGAAGACTGAAGGTATCCCAGTGTGTGACTTTTGAGCCTCTTGTAGAGCCCACATGGGCTGCTGCCCTGGATCACTCACTATGGAAGGCCCACTGCTGTGGCATGATGACGCTGAAGCAGTCTTACAGGGAGGCCCGTGATGTGAGCACTGTGGCATCCTAACCACAGCATGAATCATCTTAGAGGAACACACTCCAGCTCCAGTCCAGCTGTCAGGTGAGAGCAGCCCCAGCCAATGACTGACAGCCTGTGATCAGAACCTTCCAGAAATGCCCACCCAGAAGACCAGCAGATCAAAAGTGCTGTTGCTTCAATTCACCAAAGTTGGGAGTTATTTGCAATACAGCAACAGATGACCAATACAAGGCCATATACTAGCGGTAGCGCACCAACGGCTCATGAGCTACATCCTTTAAAGACAGTAAAAAGTCTGGGTTCTAAACTAAAACCCCAGAATACAGGTTTAATTGCAGGGTTTTTCACTTTGCAACATATGAGTTTGGGGTTATATTTTGGGACTCGTCCCTAAAAGGTTCATCCTCACTGGATACCATTTCCCATGACGCTGTGAATTTTCACAAAGTATTCACATCACGTTGCTGTCTCAGTTTTCTCCATTTGGTTATCTATTGTCTCTGGTGAAAAGTCAAGAAGCTATGATTTGGAGAGGTCAAGGTGCCTTCCCATCTTCAAAACATGTGAAATGACAGACGGATAAAGAAGTCAAGCATCCTGTCTTCTAAGACTTTCTCTTCACACACAATCCAGCCACCAAAGTCACCCTCCATGAGGCCCGTTTCATACTTGGCCATGGTTTCGAGTTTGCTGTACCTCTCTCTGCTAGATGCCCCAGGACACAGGGGGGCCAGGTGGATTCAGAAGCCACCTTCCTTACAGCACTGTCTGCTAAACAAGCCTACAAATACCCAGCCACCACTTGACAGGCCACTATGGAGTCCCTGCTGTATGACAAGGGTCAAAGAAGCCACATCTACAGGATGCGTTTCTCAGAGGCATAGTTCAAAAGGGAGCCAGGAGGCGAAAACAAAGAGAAAAGAAAAAATAAGAAAGCTATAACATTTGAGCTTGAAATGTCACAGGGAGCCAAGGAAGTTGTCTGATGGATTGCCTTGTCATCTCTAAGCCAGAAGAAAAAAAATCTCAGATCCATCAATTCGTTCCTGCCCTTTTAATCCAAACAATATTTTACAGTATCAGAATGCAAAAAAAATTATTTTCTTAGACATTCAACTCTATATGTGGGTTACCAAGCGCTAGCAAGAACTATCCATTGCTCAAATATCTGTATGACTAAGTGATCCAGGTTATGTGTATGATATACTTTAACATGTATCAGTGCCTATGTGGTAACACATTCTTCACTCTGATTCATTCATTCATTCATTCATTCATTCATTCATTCATTCATTTATTCCTGGGAACCTGTTGTTTGTATAGCTCTGCCATTGACCCTGAATGCAAGAATACGTATGTGCATGTATCCAGATTGCGCAGGCTGAAGCCTGAACCTACCTTTCTGGACCTGCTCCTCCCTCTAACTGACTTCCTGGTCAATAACATGTTCTCCAGTTCACTTAATCTCTTCCCACAGCACTCTATGCCTCCATCCTCATCCTGTCTGCCTTGGATCAAGTGCTTGGCTTTTGAGCTCAGGCCCTATTAGGATACAGCTTTATTGTGGAGTAAATTAAAAGACCCTCTCCCTGCAAAGATGCTCTGCAGCATGAACTGTGCACTGCAGAAGTCTCCAGAAGGACAAGCACTGAGGATGCCTCTACAGGAAAGATCTGACAAGAGATAGGATTGATTGCAGAGGTTCCAGCCCTCAGCCACCTTCTGCCATCCACAGGTCTTCACTTATTCTTCTTGGTCTCTTCCCAGCCATCCTTGGTCCTATCAGTGTGCCCTCTTCCTTTCTCATAGTATTTGGCTTCTCTAGGTCAGTTATTGATTTGTCTTTCAGTTACTGAAGTGCGCATCCACTCCCTGGACCAGATTGTACTCTCCATTGGGTACGACTATACCTAGATCTTACACAACATCTATCCTAGGAAATGGTACGTCTCTTGCCATGACTTAAATGGGAAGAGAATGGGAACTTGCTGGGTCAACTGTGGGATGAATATGGTCATAGAGCTCAGAAATCATGCAGCCTGAACAGGGCACAGTAGAGGGGCAGCTTGGCTGATATGAGCCAACATAAGAGAAGGAAGTGGAAGAAAATTAGGTTTGCACCTACTTTTCAGAAGTAGGCAAGCTCCAGTTCCTTCAGAAGTTCCTTCAGAAGTTTGACATTTCTGTCTGTTCGACATTTTCCAAGTCAGTCAACAATTTCACTTCTAGATACCTAGAAGTGAAAATACAGAGTAGGGTGTGGCGTTACTGGCCTGTCATCCCTGCCCTTGGGAGACTCAGGCAGGAGGTTTGCTGCAAGTTCAAGGCCAGCCTGGACTATATAGTAAGATGCTGTCTCAATTTTTTAAAAAGTTTTAAATTAAAAATAAATAAATAAATAAGGGAATACTACTGTTCAATAACAAAAAGGAGTGAACTGCTATTAAATGCAAACTCATAGGTAAATCCCAGTGACATTGTGTTAAGCAGAAGAAGCCAGTTGTGGCTACACAACCTGGTTCCCTTTGTATGAAATCTAAAAAATGGAAAACTATAGAGTCAAATCAGATTAGTGGTTGTATGAAAACACAGAGTTGGTAAGGGGTAGGTTGAAGGTCAAGAATGCCTTAAGGACAAAAGAGAACTTTGTTGAACGTATAAATCTATCAACCTTGATTGTGGCAATTGTTGTACAGCTGTCTATATATTCTAATATTCATCAGTAGTATATTTAAGGTGGATAAAGGCTGTTGTACAGAACTATGCCCAAGAAAATGTAAGAAGAAAATTAATCCAAATATGGAGAACTGGTTGTACACCTTAAGGTTGCATCTGGAAAGAAACTAGAGGAAGCTTGAGAAAGGGGGATGTGAATAGTATCAGAGAGAAGAAGCTGGGTATAGGTGTTTTCTCTAAGGAGTTATGGAATGAAAGATCAGTTACGGCATGGGTGGAGCAGTAAATAAAGAGAGAGAAATCATCGTATGGATCCAAGGCATTTAGCAAGGAAAGAATCACAGCTCCTGATGGTGGTGGCTGAATGTGTAAATGTGTCAGCTTACACCCTAGTTTGGTAGCTTGGTGAGAAGTGTGGGTGCTGTTTGAAATCACATCGGGGCATGAGTTGTGTCCAGTTTGAGGTGAAAGTGATTGAAATCAAGGACTCAAATTCTACCAAAGGAGGTGTTATGGTTTGTGTCTAGATGTGTCCCTCAAAGCCTCATATGGTCATAGAGCTTTTGCAGAAGTGGCTGAATCTAGAAAATGTGGTGCTAGGATTAAGGGTGTGTGATTAGTAAATTGCTCCATTAATTGGTCCAGCATAGCTCTGGCTAAGATTAAGGGTGTGAGTGCTACATCCACCTCAGAGTGCATAACCTGTATCCAATATAGGGGACAAAAAGAGTCTCGCCTCTGTTTCCTTGTTGCATTTGCTCTCTTGGGGATTGAACTGTTCTCCTCTGCCACACCACCTGGCCTTGGAGCCAGCCAATTATGGACTGAAACCTCTATAAACTGTGAGCCAAATCATCTTTTCTCCTTTTGACTTTGCATGTCTAGTATTTTGTCTCAACAACAAGAAAAGTAACTAAGGCAGGAAGATTCTTAGAAATTTGATTACAGTTACATGACAGCGTGATTCTACAAAGTCATGCCATTGTGGACATTGATTTCCAAGGGCCTGGCCTCAGTAAGCCTGCTGAGTGTGGTATATAAGAGGACGCCACAGAACTGGAGCTTGCCTTAGGCCTGAATGCCAAAAAGTTCTAAGCCACTGTGATGGCCCTAGGAACCCAGAAGGGGAACTCCAGGACTGTGGAATTGAGTGAACACAAAAAGCTACCTCTGATTGCATCCAATCCTACTGACCTCACAATGACAGAAGTTTCTGCAGTGTCACCAACACAATGTGGCTTGACTATTCTTCTGGAAACAGAAAGTCCACTTTGAGGAGGTACTTCCGCTGCTGTACAGCTCTAAATGATAACAGTGATTCCAATAATGGGGACCATGGTGATGAGAGGATGGAGGAGAGGGAGACAGCTAACTTGTACTGAGTGTCTCTCTTGTGCTGGTAGCTCTGAGAGGCACTCTGAACGCAGTAAATTATCTCATGGAATCTTCAGAAGAACGTCAGGAGATCGGTGCTATCATTATCCACCCTTATTTTCCACATGAGGAAACCAAGGTACAGAGAAATGACATAACTTGCAACAATCATGCAGCTAAGAACTTGCAGAGCCAGATTTGAACCCGTGTTATCGGGTGGCCCAGCCTGTGCAAGACTGGAAGTTGTTGCTTATGAGCGATTCCTTACCTGCTCATCCATGATGTCTACCACATTCTATTTTAGGGAGCAATCAGTAGTATCTGGAAAGGTTTGTACATCATTCCAAGTGTGTTGACAGAGCAAATCCTGTATTTCTTCTGAAGGTTAAATATATCTATTCTGCAAAGTATTCCATAAGATATTTTTAGCCGTCTCACCCTCTTGGTTTCCTCTTATTGACTATCCTTGGGTGTGTGATAATTCTCACTGAAAGTGAAACCTGGAAGGAAACACAGGCCTTGAGGTTTGTCTCAAGCAGCATGAGTAAAATGAGATGATACTTCCTAGTGTGCAGCAGAACAAACAGACGACTGGGCCCAGGGAAAGGCCCTCAAAGAAGGAAATGAGAGTGATCCTGGGTCAGAGAAGGGACAGGACACAACGCGCTCCTAGGAGCCAGGGAGGCTGTAGGAAGGCCACCCTGCAGCAGCAGCAGCGTGGGTGTCATGAAGATGCAGAGAACAGGGAATTTTAGAAGCAAGGAGTGGTTTGCAGAGTTGAGTTTGGCCGAGGGTTAAGGAGAATAAGCACTGAGAGGGCAGAAAGATCTCTGCCTTATGAAGAGTTGGGGAAAGAGTAAGCACAGGGGGCAGGCACTGGGGGGCTGAGCACTCACCGCTCTCTCGGGGTACAGAAGAAAAGGGAAGGTGCAGGGGCTCGGGGAGGTGGAGGTGGAGCAGGCGTCAGGGCTAAGTAAAATGTTGAGATGCTGTAGGGTTGCTGTCCATACAGGGAGGACTGAAGTTATTTCCAGCAAGGAAAAAAGGAGAGCAGATGAGATTCGACAGAAAGAAAGCATGTCAGGGTAGTGATGGAAATATCTGAGCATCTGACGGTACAGAGAAGATGTCTCAACTCACTGCTTTATGGCTTGAAAGGATATTTTATGTTCATTATCTCACTGGATCACATACTACAAGGAAGGCATTGATGCTCCCGGCTTACATGTAAGATAATCTCATGCAGTGTGTAAAAAGGAAAATGACTTTTCCAAGGCTACAAGTAGCAATGAAAGCCTGCTGTGTGTGAGTCTCCTTTTCATGAATGTGTGGC
>NW_004524628.1:691459-694425 GCF_000260255.1 Octodon degus
CTCTCCACACACACTCACGGGACCTGGCCTAGGACTGGGTCTGGGGGCTCCGGGACATGGCAAAATTTCCTACTAGGCGGGCGGGGCGGGGGAAGCACTGCGGAGTGGTGGGGGTGCGGCCCAAGGGGCTGGGAGAGGGTCCGGCCCACGCTGCGCCTGGGCTGGGACTGGTCCCACCAGCGCAGAGTAGCAGGAAGCTCTCCGCACACTCACCGGACCTGGGGTAGGACTGGGTCTGGGGGTTCCCGGAACTCGGCAGAAATTCCTACTCGGAGGGCAGGGTGGGGGAGGCACTCAAACCCCATCTAGAGAAGGACAAGAAAACTCTTCCAGAGTGATAGAAGAGGAAGGTTTCATAAGATCTGACATGATCAAGAGAAATGATGGGGAAGGATGCGTTCAGAACCTTGAACTTACCCATGAGAAAGTAAGCCAGAAGGGTACTAGAAATGGTTTCAGAAGCCTAGGCCAGGATGTTGGCAATAAAGATAGAAAGTGCTCTCATGACTCCTGGAAAAGACTTTAAGAGTGAGGCAGAGACATTAGAGATCACTTCTGGTCACCAGTGAAATGATGTCAGTACTGATGTATGATACATCGCAGCTCAAGAGGCCAGGTGAGTTTAGGAGGGAGCCAGAGGCTGTGAGTAGCTGGAGAAGACCAAAATTCTCAACCTAGAGGGCTAAGCAATGAGTACTCAGAGGTTACCTAGAAGGAGGAAGTGATGGAAGCAGGAGGCCTAAGTCTTAAGTCACAAGGAGAGCATGGTGGGTCGTAGTGCTGTCTTCTAGGCTCATCAGAAGAAGCATTTCAATTAAAAAATGGGACAATAGCAAAAGATGCTAAAGAACAGGCTGAAGGCAGTATCACCTCAAGATGATAAGAAAGTCCTTGGTGTCCTGGGGCTAGTGCCTGGTATTGAGGTGTAGAGAGCAGTGTGTGTGTGTGTGTGTGTGTGTGTGTGTGTGTGTGCACGCGCGCGCACACGCAAGTTTAGTCTAGGGCAAGCAGGAGGGCTCAGAAACATATAATTCTTTCAGGTAACTGCCAAATACCCTTTGCTACCAAGATCTTAGCTCTCAACATGCTGCCAGGGCAGGACCAAGTACTCAGGCATATCTCTGAGCTCACTGTACCCAGACTGCATTTCCTGGTGCCATGTTGATATGGGAGTGGATTTCTTACTAGTCTTGCCATTGTCCAGAGGCCAGTATGCCACCTCAGCACCATGGTGCTAACTGGAAATTTCCAGTAAACTCATGAGGGAAACCCAATCAGAAGCATTTCTATCTCTATAGAGATACTACTTAAAGGACTCGCTTGCATTTGGGGGAGCTCAGAAAATTTGGCAGCTGCCTGGGAAATTGCCCAATTCCAGTTTTGCTAGAAATCTTGGCTCAGTTACCAACAGTGTTTTCTGAACCTCAGCCTGAACTGTGCAATCTGACCTACAAAAATACATAAGAGAATGATGAGACAACATATTTGAAATTATCCTAGAACGTCCAGGTAGTCATATTTGTGTAGTCAAAAGAGATTTTGAATGGTCCTACCTGTGGCTAAGTCCTGGTACCATTCAGTCTCTTGCTCTGCAAAACTTGACCCTGTCTCAGACTCTTGCAGCTGACCTCTGGTTTCAGGCCACCTCCTAGAGTGAAAGGAATAAAACAGACCATCTATGAAATAGACCAAGGCCAGCCAAATAGTTCAGTGGATTAAGGTACCTACAAGCAGGCGAAGGAACCAGGGGTTCAGTCTCTGGGCCTACAGTACGCTGAGACAGCTATTGAGACTGGGCATGGTGGTGAGTGCCTATAATCCCAGCACTTGGGAGGCTGTAAACAGGAGAATCACCACGAATCTGATCTAGTAGTGAACCCCTGAACACCCTGTAGACCCTTCCTTAAAATATATATAGAGAAAAAAAAATGGACCAAGTTACACAGGAACACAGCCTGAACTGAACATTATAGAACATGGTCTTTGTATTATGCTTTTGCCAGTACATGAAGGGATCCTTTCTCTAACTTGGACTTAACTGCCTGGAGCTCCAGTGGTGCTGATGGTGGTAACATCCCCTCTAGGATTCTCTTCTTCATCTGCCATTCCCAACTCTGTAATGCATAGCAGGCTTCCCTGACCAGTTATCCTTGATCATTTTTAGCAGCAAACATCACAGCCCCATCAGTCCCCTCTCTTCTCAAATGAGGTTGGAACTAAGAAGTACAGGAAGAGAGTTTTGTGAGCTGAAACAAGTCATTCGCTTGGGATCTGCGCCTCATTTCCTTGTGAAGTGATTCCAAGATGGAGCCACTTTAGACCAGAACTATTAGAAAGCTGCTAAGTAGACTTGGGTGAAGGGAGTCACAGAGAGCATCCTTACGCTCAGTCTCACGCTGGACACGTTCACATCCTTTAAAACACAAAATTTAATCCGATCCTCTTTGTAGCCTTTGGTGCTGACAGATGAAGAGCCATGAGCCAGAAATACTGAAAACATCTGAGGCCAAAATCACATAAAGTAGCTGAGATCTTAATCTTTTCCTTTGCGGACAGTATCCCTTCCAATGGTAAAATGCCCCATAAAGAAAAGTCACTAGGAACAAATGAATTATAGCTGCTCCTTTGCACAAGATCTTGACTCAAGAGCTTCCCTGCATCTACTGGTCCATTAACAGAGACGAGTAAGATGAGTTAGCCCATGGAATGGATTAAAGAACCCAGAGCCACATGTGCAGGGACACCGCTTAATAAAAATGCAAGGAACACTGCAGATCAATGAGGAAGATTCGAATAGACTATTCAACAAATTTTGCTGGAACAACTGTTTAACCATGAAGAGAAACGAAATTGGAATTCTACTTCACTGCATGCACAAAATCAATCCTAGGTGCCTTACTAACTTAAATGTAAAGAAAGAAATCTAATGTAGAAGAAAATATTGGGCGAACAGCTTTATGACCTCA
>NW_004524628.1:696385-698203 GCF_000260255.1 Octodon degus
GGTAAGTCCAGACTTCAAAATAGTGGCCAGCCCTGCTGTGGGGTAGGGAACGTGGAGCCTCCAGTGGTTCTGTGGGTGATGTTTGATCTCTCAAGTTGTGCGGGGTTTGTATTGTTGTTTATTAGATCAGTCTTTGCACCTTCTATATGTCACATAGGTTACTTTGTGACTATGAGTTTGGTAGAAGAATCAGACAGGGAACATTAAAAAATGTCTAACTCGGCATAACCAGCTGTCTAGCACTCTCTGCGCACCCCAGTCTAGCAGCTCAAACACCCTCAGCCCCTCCTAGTGCACTCTATAGCTGGCCCCCAGTAGAGTAGCTAGGACACTGTAGGTGCATGTAACTCACTTGATGAGGGAATAGGTGGTGGAAGATTGGTTGGACGAATGGGTGACTTATAGCTGAATGAACAGAATGGTTATTTCACAGCCTAAATACTATTAAAGTATTTAATAGAAGTCCTCAGCAACTGAGAAAACAAAGGAGAGGCTAAGACGTGAGGTTGATAACCAGGATACCCCTTCTCCTATCGCCAAAAAGATAAAACTTTGATTGCACTCAAAAAGATAAAATTAGGGTCATGTAATTGGGCATAAACCTAAGTAAGTCCTCCTTTCTGAAATGAAGAGTATGTTAATCCTGAGAGATGCTCCCCCAGCCGCCCCCAGCCTGTCACAGAAGGGCCTCTTCTTTCTGGACTCCTCCTGCCCTGTCCTGACCCCTGGTCTCCAACCAGCACCAAGCCAGTCCCTTGAACATGCTTTGACTGTGGACACTGTTTACTGGTTTGTGAGTTTAAGGTTCTTCCCGGACCTTCTAGGCTATAAACCTGGTGAAGGGAAGTGTGTCTCACTCATGCACTAATCCTGCATATTGTGGCACTTGGCAGGTCACGTGTGCTGGCCAATGCATAGCTCTTTTGAAACTAACAGACGCCGAGATACAGACCATGAAAGTACTGAATCTAAAGTCAATGACTCAAAACACAGAATTAATAGATTAGCAGAGTGGGGAATCTCAAAATCAGAAGAAAGGGCGAAAATACAAAGTAGGCTCTTGGCTGATTATGGCTAAGATGTAAAAAAGCAATTTATACCAAGCCCTGAAGTACTGCTGAGTCCTGTGCCAAGCCAAGCCCCGATGCGCTTAAGATACCTAGCGGGCCACACACAGCCCGGGCAGAAAGCGGCTCCATAAAGTCTGAGCTGTGATGTCTTTCGAAGATGAAATAAAAGTCAGCTTCGTGAAGATGCAGCACCCCACTGAAAATTCCCTTTGGGTATTTAGCAATAAGGAGCACTCACACGAGTAGCCCCTGGAGATAGAAGGTGACAAGGCCAGGAGGTAGACGTCCACAGTCAAAGCGCATTCAAGGGATTGGCTGGGTGCTGGTTGGAGACCAGGGGTCAGCACAGGGCAGGCGAGTGTGGAGGGTGGAGAGGTCACCGACAGATGCACACTCCAGGATTAATGATTGTTCTTGTCCCCTAGGCCACACTGATCCTGTGCTACATTCTGGGTCCTAAGCCCAATTGAAATTCTAGCAGAAATGGCTGGAAACTGTAAAAGTAACCCAACTTCTTAGTTTTGTGATTCAGTACCCACTTCCTCGTATCCAAATGTTAAGCGCAGGACTTGGGGAAGAAATTGAGTTAGAGCACTTCGTTGATTCACGTGACTTCTTTTTTTTTTTTTCTTCCTTTGGGGGTTATTCCCAAATCTTGGCTAGCTGGGCCTGGTCAGTGGTAACTGCCATCCAGCTCCCAAATATGATAGCTAGCCTTACACGAGGCAGTTACAACTCTTGGCCCCTC
>NW_004524628.1:699423-704361 GCF_000260255.1 Octodon degus
CTTTTAAACCTTTGGGCAGGGGCTGGGGAGATGGCTCGGTAGAATAAGAGCTTGCCTGGCGAGCGCAAGGGCCTGAGTTCAATCCCCGGTTCCACAAAAGTCTTTGGGCAGACACCTCTTACACTTTGAGCTTTAAGTTCTTTCATTTGTGGTCTTGCTCATTCTTCCCCCTCCCTCCCTCTCTCCCTCCCTCCCTCTTTTCTTCCCTCCCTCCCTTCCTCTCTCCCCCCTCTCTCCCTTCCTCCATCCCTCTCCTCCTTCTTTCTTTCCTCCCTCTCTCCTCCCTCCTGCATCCCTAACAATCACCTCCCTGCACCAGGCATTGTGCTAGGGGCTAAGATACAGAGACACAAATGGCACAGGCCTATGCTCAGGCACTAGGTGTCTAGACCTCGTATGAGGCCATCACAGCACAGGGTGGCACGGGCTACTCCCACTCCGAAGGAAGCGTGTTCCCACTCCCTTCCTCTTTCGTTGCCCACAGCGGAGGGACTTGGGGCATCTGTCTGGCCTGAGGCCAGCAAGCCAGGCCACGCTGCCCAGTGGAAGAGCAAAAAGAAACAGCCCCAGAAGCAAAGAAAGAAGCAGAGAAGGGCCAGAGAGAGGCAGGTGGAGATAAAGGGAAGGGCTGCTGCCTGGGGAAGCACTTGGTGAGCAGTGAAATTCCTTCGGGCCAGCTGCACAGGGACTCCCACACTGAGCCCCACCGTCTCCCAAGGAAGACTTTGACTTCTCTCCTCTCTGTCCTTAATCTTGAAAATAAGATTGGAAAATGTAAATCGTACCAACACCAGAGATGATGACAGAGCTGGAGTCTGCCTGTCGAGTGGAGGTGGAAGATTCATTCAGATATTTATTTATTATTATTATTTCGAGAAGAGAAAAAAAGCCAGAAAATATTTCTAAAATGTCAACACTATTAAGGAAATCTGAACACCTTAATCCATTTAAATGTCAGCTAGAACCAAGCATGGATTTGGAAGTAAGGAGGGGTCGAGGGAATTAATGCTAGATTCCACATAATCTATCAAAGTTTCTTTCTTTTCTTAATATATTAAATATTAAATGCTTCTTTGCATCTGAGTGAGAGAGGAGAGAGAGAGGGACCAGGGTGGAACTCATAAATGCCTAGATAATTGGTTTTGAGGGTTTTTTTTTCTTCTTTCTTTCTTTCTTCTTGGCGGATTCTCAATTTCCCTATAAAAGAGAAAATTCATTTCCAGCCGCTAATGTAATGTCAGCGTGCTGTTTACTAAGCATGGATGATGTATAGGGGGACACTACTTTCAGAGGACTACTTAATGATGCATAGAATTAAATCCTGAGCTCCTCAGCTGAGCCCCCTCCCTCCCTCCTGGTTCCCAGGGTCCCAGTGCATCCTGGGAGGAGCCAGAGTGGCAGAACCTGCCTCTGTTGTTGCTAGAATTCTGGGGTCCCTGTAGAGAAAGCCTGGCAATAGCCCCTTAACCTCAGCAGACACATTTGTCCTTGGTGTCGCCTGCAATGAACTCCTGAGCTCTGAAACGCTGATGCACAAGTGGGCAGATGAGCACTCAGGGCTCCAGGAAAAGTGGTAGGGGATTTTGAGAAGGGATGCTGGGGTGCTGGGGTGGGTGGGAAGGGGGCGGGGCCGTTGGACGTGGTGGGGGGCAGGGGAGGAAGATGCAGAGGCGGAGCTTCTCCAGGCCTGGCCTCTGCCCCCTGGAAACCACAGCACTCAGATGGCATGGATAATAGATGTGGGCATTCAGCTCCCTGTCCAGGGACCTGGGAAGCTGTCCTTCCGGAGCAGTACCCTAATCTTCCTGTATGAGGCAGGCAGGTGAACTCCTGCTCACTCTCCCCTCACAGCGGGGTGGGAGGCCAGAGTCACCCAGGTCCCTCAGGAGCTGCACCCTGCTGAGAAGCAGTCATGGCTTCCCCTCTGGGAGGGAGACCCAACCATGCCACCAAGAAGAGCGCTAGATGTGGCTCTGCCACTGGAGAACAGGGAGCTAAGGCAGAAAGTCAGACAATGAGTGGAGAGGATCACTGCAGCTCTCTTGGTGTGGGGTGTGGGGTGTGGAGTGTGAGGTGTACGAGGGGTTTCCAGACCCGCAGGCCCTGCTAAACACTTTCCAGGGTTGCTATGGCCTCCACCAACGTACTAAACTGATATCCCTGTTGGACCTCCTGTGACCTTGTTTTCTTTGTCCTCCTCAGCACTGTGCATCATTGACCACAGTCTTCCTGAAAGCTCCCACTCCTTGGGCATCCCTCACATCCCTGCCGTAAGACAGCTTGTGGCCTCTGCTTTGCCCTTGAGTCTCCATGGTTTCCAGTCTACACACAGCGCACCTTCCCCAGAAGCCTTCCTTGATGGTTCATGCCTTCTCTGTGTATTTCCATGCCCTCTACAGGCTCCCTTCCTGTCATAACTCCAGAGCCCATGCTAGGAGGATTCACATCTTAAGCACCACAGTGCTTCTTAGACACTGCTCATTAGACAAATTCAGCCTCGTACCCTATAGTCAGCTTATTTCTGTCCCATCACCTGATTTCTGCCCATGCAATTGTCCTTTTTTTCAGGTTCTCTGATTAGGAAATCAGAGACTCATCATTGTCTTTCTCTCTTGTCAAAGTGTTTCCATGGCTCCTGGCCTCATTCCTTCCTACTAATCTCTGACCCTGGGTCCCTCTGATCTTAGTCCTGGCCCCTTGCCAGCAACTCTCTGACTTTTGCTGCCTCAGGTCTAAACCTCACAGTCTACCCTGAACTCTGACACCTGCTTCCCTTTCACGAGAGACTGACCGCTTCGGACAGGTCATTTCACTGAGCATGGGCCTCACCTGCTGAACTGTGTCCAGCCTGTACCACCTTGAGCAGGTCCCACTTCAAGGCAGACTTCAGCCCAGGGCATTGTCTTCAGACAGCAGCCAGTATTCGAATGAGACCCAAGGCCACAGCCTCCTTAAGCAGCTGGAGAAACTGCAAGTTTCCATCTTGGGAAAGAAAGGAGGTTAAATATTTGCAGAGCTTAATTTGAAAGTTGGGAGAGTTATTTGGCAGCCCAAGGGGAGGGATGATGATTGACAGAACGAAATACATGCAGGACCAAGAGACACAAAAAAGCATAGGATAGATCCTAGCAGAAGCTTCCAACAGGCCAAAACATTGCTAGAAAAATGACCTGCGCCCATCTCTGTCCAACAAAGATGGATGATCGTGCACAGACGTCATGGAAGATACTCTCACACAAGGATGATGAGGCAGGGTGAGCTTTCCTGCGGGGGGGGGTGTTAGAGTTTTGCCCCTCTTAGGATCCACGATGCTGTCCCTGCCTTCAAGGCCCTCCTTCCTCTGACCTCACCTCTGCACCAGTCTTCTGTCTCAGCACTGCAGCATGTTTCTAGGCAGGCCAGATTCCACACACACTCAATGCAAGATGGCTTGGGAGGCTTCCCCCGCAGAGAGCAGCCTCTGGGGTCCCTCCTCCACGAAGCCCTGCTGGGCTCCTCTTCTCTCTCCCATCTCAACTCACAGTGCATCCAGCAGCACAGTGTCGTGTTGCTCCCTCCTTCCAACCCCAGGTTTCTCCAACTGTCAATGACTCTAACTTCTTATATGAGGTGAATTATGATGCCAGTGTTACAGAATCACTGTAACTAACACAGACCCTGGTGTTCACTGGCCATTAATAAAAAAAAAAAGTAATAAGTTGATTGATTGAACACTATACATACCCATTTTCACAGCCCAACTTAAGTATCACTGTTAGCCTTGGCAGCAAAGAATGATTCTGGGCACGGGTCTCCATCACAGATGAGATGCCTGCTCCCAGCCATGGCATTCGTAGCCCATCCAATCCTAGTCCCAGGTCATCTTTCCAAATGCCCCTGTGGATCTCCCTCTGTGCTGTTGCCAAAGCAGACTCTATGCTATGCTTTGTTCCCACTATTGCCCTGCCTCAAATGCCCTTCCCATCTTTGTTCACCTGGAAAATTCCTATTGCCTCTTCAAAGGCAACTCAGAAGTCACCTTCTCAGTGGCATTTTCCTGGTGACCTCTAAGGCAGCGCCTTCGCTCCCTCCTCTGCACTCCCATGACACTTTGGGCAGATCTCCATTATATCGCTCACCATATTTTATTATAGTTAATTGTGTACACATCTGCCTTCCTCACCATGTGATGCGCTTGCCCTTCAAGGGCAGGGACAGTATCTTACCTATCCCTCATCCCTCTGATCCCCAGCAGAGGGTGAGGCATAGAGCAAGTAGTTAATAGGGAAGGAAAGAGAGACGAAAAAGAAAGGAAAGAGAAGAGAAAGGACTGAAAGGAAAGGAAGGAAAGAAAGAAAGAAAAGAGAAGAAATGCCAGGAGAGTGGGGAGTGTTATTGTTCTGAGGAGATCTTACAAAGCACACATTACTGCCTGGCCCACAGGGAATAAGTGACCAAGAAGAAGGCATTGCATGAATCCCCACCGGGTCGAAATAAAGGAATCTCTGCTTCTCTCTGGAACATTCACTCTGGTACACAGTGGACACTTCCGTGCATTGCAGTCTGTGGATACTAAGGTGAACCTCTCTCTGCTGTATGCCTGGCATCCCTGCTGCATAAAGCAAAAGGAGACTGGAGGTCTCTCATGATGAAATATCTTGGGGCAGAAAGTTGGGAGTGTAGCTTGTCCTGAAAATGTGGTTTCTCTAGTCTTTAGGGTAGGAAAGTGGTCCTAGAATTCATGATCACATCAGGACAAGTTCAGTGATGCTGTTTTTTTTTTTCTTTTCAAAGTTTTATTGACAAACATATAGCAATGAGACAGTTTCAAATCAAATCGAAAGTACAGTTTCAACAAATAAGACACTGCATATATTCTTCTTAGTAGTTAATTGCTGTACAAGATGCAGACTTGTGAACCTACTTACAAACACCATTAGAACAAATCATTCTATTCAT
>NW_004524628.1:709521-724804 GCF_000260255.1 Octodon degus
CCAGACTTTAGGAAAGTTCTGGCCTGAGCTCCCTGCCTGGTAAATGCTGGTAATTGGAATAATAGGAATCTAGCTGGGCCAAATAAATGCCTAAGGTATAGCTGTAGGCAGATCTGAAAAATGCCTCTGTCTCAAAAATCTATTTAAATCTCAGACTATGGCAGAACTGAAATGCCTTCCAGAAAGATCATGAACTACCGAGTCTGGCAGAGTTCACACATCAACAGATTTGCCTGGTGCACTGCATGGGGCTTCCTCGCAGAAGTCCACTTGCAGAGAAGAGGGACAGGGACTAATTCACAGAAGGAAGAAGGTCTTTCAAGATGAACCACATTCAGTAGCAGGGCAGAGGCTTAGAGGTCACGGAGGGTCCAGGTGCAGGACTTGGGTTATATTAGAGACTTATCCCAGCTCAGCTTTCCTGAAGATACAAGGACAGAAATTGGTTCAGGTATTTGTGAATAGGAAGAGGTTCTTTCCTTGTTCAATAAAATTTGACTCTTGGGGGTACAGGTGGGTCTCCTTTGAGAGTCACTCCAGAGGGCATGATAAGCTTGTTTCTGAAAAGTCAATATTCAAGCCAGTAGGCACTGGCTTCAGAAAGCAGAGCCCCTGGTGACAGCATAAAGAGTGAAGTCTCTTACTCAGCGGTGGAAGTGACTGCCCAAAATAACAGCTCAGCCCCAAATGGTAGCCTTGCCCAAAAATCCTCCAACATCCAGAGAGCAGTGAGAGGTAGATGCTCAAAGATAGCAAAAGCTTGATTCAGACGCCATCATCTGAACCCACCCACTGAGGGCGTTCAAGGCACTGAGCATATTCCTTTTATGGAGGCTGTTGCTTTGTCTTGTTAGATTTGTTTAAATACAGAGTCATCACTCAGGCCAGGAGAAGAGAAAATACATAGAACTGGCAGGTGTTATGCATGGGACAAGTCACAGCCCCCTACAGAGGTGCTCCTTGGGCTTAGTCTGGGGTTATGCACCCACAAAGCTTAGGGGTGCTACCCGAGAGCCCTGGCCTTAGCCCTGAGAGTTGGGGAAGCCAGGGATGGAGTGTGGGAGGAGAGGGAGGCTCAAGGCTCACCTTAAAGATATGAGAACAAACTCCCTTATAGGCTCCTTCGCATCAAGAGGGGAGGAGGACCCCTGTGATCATGAGTCCTGAGTATGCCTAGGCACAGTCTACAAGTCTTGTCTTGTCTTGTGCTCTTCTCTAGATCTCTTATTCTTCCCCCATTGAATCCCCCCATTGAATCCTATCAGTGGGTCTTTCTGCCTGACACACTGCTCTATATCTGATAGCCTGATTTCTCTCTCATTTCATCTCCATAATCCAGCTCATCTCTGTTGCCAGTCCCACTATCTTTAACAAAAAGTTGACTAGCCCCAAGGAATGTAAAGGCCAGACACACCTGCCCCTCCAGGTGTCTGTATTCCCTCTACTGAGCAGCCCTGCCACTAACTGTCAGTCACCAGTGGCCCCCACCTGGCCGGTGGGCCTCAGGCCTGCCTTACCTCAGCCTCTTCCTTTCCCAGCTCGGATGTTCTGCATCCTGTAACTCAGTGCTAATGTGATAAACACCTTTGGGTGTGAGTGTTAACGACCATCACGAGTAAATGAGCTGCTTTACCCTGCACTCCGCTCAAGTCATCATGGATGGAGATTTCCACTGAAAGCCTTCACGTTCGGAAACTTCAAACCACCCACACTGCAGGTTGTGGACAGTGCCATGAGGGAACAGCTGGGAGGTCTGTGGCCGGGGAAAACCCCCGCCCCCACCTCTTGCTTCTTTCCATCCAAATTCAGGTCAGATCAGTGATCCGTCTCACAGCTCTGAGGCAGTCTGCACTGCACCGGGACTGGTCCTAGCCCGGGGAACCCCGCCTCAGATCCATAGGGCCATATTGATCTGGCTACATCAACCAGCTGTTTTCAACTTACCTTCCTTTAAGACAGTGTGCGTGCCAACTCCCCACAAAGAATGCAATCATTGTGTACTCCAAATGTGCGCTAATAAATTATTTAAAAATAAAATGGGCCTATGATTTTGTTTGTTTCCAAAGTTAATGATTACAAACAAAACCAACTTTTTAAAAAATCTTATCTTGTGACTGTGACAGCATAAGGGAAATTTCATCACCGCATGTGGCTAAATGATTGAATTATTCCCCACTGTTATTCTCTTACAAAGGGAAAGAACAAGCGCTGCTTAAAGACAGTGAGCAGAGAGGTGGCCAGGGCTGCCCTGGGAAGCAGGAGGCAACCTGGCCAGACAGGACAGTGAGACCCAGGAGGGAAGCAGGACTCCAGCTGCTGCTCAGGCCGAGAAGACTCACTCACTACACCCTATAACAAAGGCATCACCAGAGTCCTGAAAATGACAGGAGGCTCCAGATAGAGCTGGGCCCCGACCAGAGCGAGGACCTGCACCCCAAGACTGAGAGTCCAAAGTCCTCTGAGAAATCCCTCTCCCAGGTTGAAATTTGGAAAACTGTACCTATTTCCTTATTTATGAGGCGTAATACCACCAAAAATCGTTCCTGGGTTCTCGCTGTGGCAGACACTATGTTATGTTTTATGTATACTTACTTGTTTCTCCTTCACCACAGCCCCATGAGGTAGGTCCACTCATTGATCCCATTATATAAAAGAAGAAACTAAGGCTGGGAGAGGTTGGGCAACCAAAGACCTTACAGCACGTCTGCAGTGCGAACCCAGATCTGGCTGTTGTTCTGGACTGCTTCTCGGCAGGGATCTAGAGCAGCCCACCACGCTTGTGTCTAGGTGTCCCCCAAAGCCTCATATGGTCACAGGTGGGGCTTTTTCAGAGGTGGCTGAATTTAGAGTATGTGACGCTGGGATTAAGGAAGTTTGATGACAAAAGCAGTCCACTGATTGGTTTGTCACCACCCTAGAGGATAAAAGGAGCAGAAAAAAGCTGCTAAAGCCCCCTCCCTGGCTTTGCTACCTTCTGCCCACCGTCTATGCGTCTCCTCTGTGAGTCTTGTCTGCCACACCACCCTGCCTTGAGGCCAGGCCAATTATGGACTGAAAGGTCTACAAACTGTGAACCAAATAGAGTCAGGTATTTTGTCTCAGCAATGGGAGAAAAATAACTAAGGTACACTCCTTATATCTTACTCCCCTCAATGCGGACGTCTTCCTGGGTCTTCTCACTTCCCCAGTTCATTCTCTTGGTCAACAACTGAAAGGCAGAAAGGAGAGAAAATTCCCCTGAGTGCTAAGTTGTCTCATGGCTCCAATGGAAAGTTAGCCACTGGTGACAACTCAGGTACGTGGACAGCACCTCTTGGTTTTTTTGTCATTGTTGTTCTTCCCTCTGCATTGCCTTTCACAGCAGCCTTAATCTATAAAACAGCAATGTTTCCTCATCTATAAAATGAGAGTAAAATTGGTGCCTTTCACGGTTGGGAAGAAGATGAAATGATTACAGGAAACCCTAGGGCAACGCCAAGCACACGAGTTACACTTCCTCCAAACACAAAGGTCCTTTCCAGCTTTTGGAAAACAACTGCACCAATAAGGAGACCGGTAACAGAATGAGTAACTTGTGGAATTACTTGAATTTCTCCCTCATTCTTCTTTATCAATCTTCTACTTTGCCTTTTATTTGTATGCATATTTTGTGAGTTTCTCATATGAGGAAAACAGTAATATTGAAGGTTGTGTTTCAGACTTATTTCGCTTATTGTTGTACTCGCAAATGATATCCATTTGCCTGTGAATGCTTCAAGTTTGTCTTTCCTTATGGCACTGTCATATTCCACCGTGTATAAATACTGCATCTTCCTTACCCACACATATGCTAATGGACATGTATGCTGTTCTCCAGGTCTAGCTACTATAAATTGTGCTGCTATAAACATGGATATGCATGTATCCCTGTAAAATGATTGTTTTAATTCCTTTTGGTTGATACCTAGCAGAGGGATATCTGAGTCAAACAGGATTTCTATTTTTGTTTTATTTAAGGAATCTCCATATGTCATTGAAAAGAAAATTTCGTGCAGTTATCTGTTTGTTTCTTCTTTGTAAGATAGTCTTTTTGTTTACATCTTATATTCTGAGTAACTACTTTTAAGATTATGATTCTCTTATTTCTTTGTTGTGAAATTTTAATAAAATAAAAATGAAGACACCAGGCTGTATAGGGTCCTACAACTGTAATCCCACCAAGCAAAGTTCCTCTCTGACACCATGAATTGGCATCTCAGTCTCCTTCGTTTTCCCTTTTTCCTTCCCCACTTCCAGTGCCTCATATCTGCAAGTCCTAAGTAAACTGATGACATGGTATTGTGCCTTAAGATCAGAATCTGAGAGGAGCCCCCAGGTTTGGAATGGGTGAGGCGTGCCTCATGAGGACAGGATGCGGTAGTCTTCAGGCAGAGAAGAGTTCAGGTCACTTAGGGACACACAGGTGAGAGCACACAGGTTGGGGACGCACATGCACAGCATGCACACGTGCACGCACACATGTACGCACATGCCAGCCAGTGGGGTGGCTCAGTAGGCCAGCAGCTGTGGTGCTAGCAATCTCTACCCACTGTAGAAAGGAGCCATTTGGGTAACTTGGTTTTCTTCCTCTATAGGACTCTTCTAAAAGATAGCAATCTGTGGTAAAACTATATGAGATAATACACAATATGTACCAACATTGCTTGGGATGTAGCTTAGTGGTGAAGTATTTCTGGAGGTATAATCCATGGTAGAATGCTTGCTTAGCATATGCAAGCCGCTGGACTCCATTCCCAGCACTGAAGATAGAACAAAATACAGCATCAGCACTCTGGTTCCAGTGTGACGAAGAGTGCTGAGTACCAGCCCCTTCACCCTGCCCTTCATTTCCCTGGGACATCTGCACAGTCCCCAGAGGGCTCCCCAGAGCACACTGCCAAACACCCAGCCTAAATCAGAGAAGGAAGAAAGTCAGGGTCTGGGGCTCAGAAGCAGTGGGACTGTGGCTGACTCTCAGATCCCACAAGGCAGGCAAGCGTGTATAGCTCTAGGAGAGGAGGTTTGAGTCCCTATTAACTTCTGAAGTCTGTGCCAGTGTCAGGGCTGTCACCTCTATGCGAATGACTTTGTGAGGGGCTCACAGCCCCCTTGCTGTTCAGTCTTCCTCTTACACGCAGGTCAACTCAGACCCTCACTGACCCATCACCCTCCTCGTTGCTCTCCTGTCCTCCTTCATCTTGGGCTGGCCTCCCCTTCAACACGCTCCTTCTGCAGCTCCCACTTGTGTCTCCATGAGTCTCATCATCCACACAGGTCACTCCATGTGCCAGCATCTCCGTCTGACTCCTCTGTGTTCCCAGATGTCAGAGCCACTCTGGGCACCCATTGCATATCTCAGTCAGAGGAAGGGCCCCCACCAGGCCAGGGCTGTTTCCATCACCCACTGGCTGCTCAGCCTGTCTGGGTCACTGACCCCTAACCCCCACCCATCCCGTATTTCTCACTGTCAGTGGAAGATCTCTATTCGGTTGACCTTCCAACCTCTGTCGTGAAACTCATCCAAAACCCAGCTTGTTATCTTTCCTTCCAAACCAGAGCCCCTGCCCACCTTCTCTGTTATTCCTGGCAGCCCAATTAGCCTTGGGACCACACAGTCATCGCTCTTCATTTTTCTCTTTTCTTGGCGTTTACTCCCTCTACAAATCCTGTCTGTTCTTTCTCATCAAGGTCTCTCAGCCCAAGTGCTCTCTGCCTGGGGCTTCTGCTCTCTGTGCCGGGATCCCTGGGCATCTTCCTTCATGCTTTGCCTGGACACCAGTGCAGCTATTGGTGGCCCCCTTGTAAGATGGGCTCAAAAGTGGGTGTGGGCTGGCTGCACCATCACAAAGGGCACTCCCTGAGCATGAGCCGAGGGATGGCGGCAGGAATGCATGATTCTGCGTCGTCCACTTCTTGAGGAGAGGGCTCCTCTGTCACATCTTCCCCCACATGATTAAAGCAGTCATTTGGTAGACTGACTGGAGCCTCTTCTGAATTCATCAACTAAGCCAATCTGGGGGCTCCCCCGCACCCTGGGTCCAAGCATCATGCTTTCTCCTGATCTGTGCAGTGTTCATATGGCTGGATCCATCATGACATCACAGCAGTACGTGGTAGAGCCTGCTAGAGAGATCAGGAGTCTGCCTGCAGGAGCTAGTGGGCCCGGCTCCCCCTGGCCACTGGTCTCCTGCTCTCAGCTTCCTCCTTTACCCTCTGCAGAAGGCGCTGCAAGTGCCTTTCTCCCCTTCAACATTTACCCCAGGATGTCACCTTCCACAGGAGCAAATGACGAAAAGAAGAAAACAACGTATTTGTTACCACAGGCACAGCAGGCCCTTCTTCTTACCAGTAGATTAGACTCTAATTTAATTCTGCCCCAAAGGGCTTCCCATGTGAAGTGCTGGGGACGACCTTGCAGGTGTCTCCTCAGTCACTGGGACAGCCGCACATTCCAGAGTGGACTCTGGGCTCCCCGCACCCAATACTCGTCAGAGGCTATTTGTGCTGCTTGACATATGCACAGTTAAGATGGTTCCTGGAAAACAGTTTGGGACTTAGACAGATACACATGTGTCTGGTGACCCTGGTAGGGTCTTCAGAGAAGTCAGGTTGTAATGAGGGACTTTAGCTGCTACCAGTGACCCGCCACTATGGATTAGTCAGGATGGGGCCTGAGTGGCCGATAGTAACTGCTCTGTATAAAGTAAGGCCACCGCTTGAGCTCAGCCAGCCCAGCCAGCCTAGTGATCTGGAGGCTCCTTTGCAGAGAAGAGGCCCTGGGCTTCTAAGCCTGAAGTAGCTGTAACTTCTTATGGTCAGGAAGTCTGTTTTCAAGCCCAGTGAAGAAGTCACACCGAAGAAAGAAGCCTTTCCCTGCCCATTTTTAGATGCCTGGCTAATTGTCACCCAGGGTATGTGGAGGTGACTACCCTGAAAGAGGCTGCCCATACAGAGTGACTGTGAGGATACAGCAGAGAAAGGGGTGGGATCAACAGAGGAGGAGAGCAAAGAGATTCCTGAAAACATCAACATGACACCTTTGGGCACTTCCTAAGGTCGATGGGAGATGCGAGGTGGGAACAGAGTGGTGGAGATGGAGAGGGACAGTGATAGCTGCAGGCTTCCAGATGTGACCCCTCCCATCCTAAGAACCAAGCACACAGATCCCTGTGACCTGACTTGACTCACAGATGGTGAGGGGCAGGGAAAGCGCTTCCAGATTAGATAAAGAATCCTCCAATTCCAAGTACATGGAGCAAGTGCAAAGGGTGAAGGAGGGAGAAAAACAAGGCTATGATCTTCCAAAGTGCTAAGCACAGACAGGGCTGGGACAGAGGTGCCAACAGGCTGGGCTGGGTGGGAGGAGGGGAAGGGACAGAAAGCCAGACACTGGTGTCTACTGGGCCCAGCCTGAGCCAGGGCTGTCCTCAGAGTGGCAGGGGTTAGAGTAGGGTTAAAAGAGTAGAAGTCCTAGAGAACAATGGCCCTTTTCATGGAGAGGTTAATGGGCTTTTCCAAAAGAAGATAATTAAAAATAGCATTTGAAGACGGCCTGTTCACATTTGAGGCCCACATAATTTTCACAAAATATGGCTATCTTCATTTTAAAAGCAAGAAACACAAGGCTGAGAAATATTCAATAATATGCCCAAGGTCACTTGAGTCCCCTGCCCGGCAGGCTCTGCTAAACCAGGAGGCAGAAACAGTGTTGGGGGGTTAGTACGAACAGTAACCTGATGAACCTCTGAGATCGGCCATCTGAAAAGTATAAATGCACGAACAGCTCGTGAACCACTGGTGACCATCACCAAATACGGTTGCACAGGTCCTTGAGGACAGGGGAATCTTGTGAAATAGTGAGGAAATGTAAGGTTTGGGAAAATTGAATTGTCTGTAAATAATGTTTTATGTGCATCAGAGTTGCTTAATACGACAAGGATGCAGACTCTGTCCATAGACTACAGAACCAGATTCCTGGGGGCGGGGGTCCTAGCCAACAAACTACCCAAATGACTCTACTGTATGTCAAAGTTCGAGAACAAGTAATTTAGGACACACCTTACTTTAATTTCAATTATCCAGACAAATAATTGACTAGTTTGCAAATACCCACAGCCACTGATTGGCATCATACTTCTTTCTCACAGTGGCAGAACTTCATGAGCACTAAAGCTCTGCCATATATGCATACTTTGATTGAGTCCTTCTAAGTACTCTGTCACTTAATTTATAAAGTAGGACATCAGGCTCAAGGAGATGGAGGGACCCCATGAAAGCCTCCCTGCTATTATGTGGCAGAGCTGGGCTCTGAGTCTGACCTGCCTGTCTCCAAGCTGCACTGTAGCCATAACATCCCTCCTCCTTTCCAGAGTTTGCACGCAGGGATAGGCTTCAAGCTGAGGAAGAGTCCCTTGTGGTCCCAGAAATAAGAGGACAATTCTTGGTACAGGTATGAATGCCTCTTACCAGCAGCAAATACAGACTTCAAGGAAAAGCTCATAGGGGCTGGGGAGATGGCTCAGTGGAATAAGCACTTCCCTGGCAAGCGAAAGGGCCTGAGTTCAATCCCCCATTCTGCCCAAAAAAAAAACAGGAAAGAAAGAAAGAAAAAGCTCATGAGGAAAGATAGAGTGTGTACTGCTTCCATTGGTTCTAGAGAAACAGGGAGTTCATCCACAGAAGAATAGGTGGGATTAGACAGGGAGACCCGGGTTAAGGAGACAAGAGCCCGGGGGGAGAGGGAGGCCAGCCTAAGGAGTTTAGATCGGGACTCTGGAAGGTGGACATGAAGCGCTGTGGGGGGAGGTGCTGTGGGTGAGAAGGGGGGTGGCAGAGGAAGGGAGGAAACATCCAGGGAAGGCATTCAAGGATGGAGCTGCTGTGCTGGCAGAGCGCAGGTATGTGGAGAACAAAGCAAAAGGGGAAAGGGGAAAGGAAAGGACGAGGGAGAGAAAGCAAGCAACAAAGACAGAAATAGAGGAAAGAAAAAAGAAAGGAGAAAGAGGGAGACAGACTGTCCTTTCTAAGCCAAACCAAATCTAACCGGTAGACTTACAACCAGTAACCTTAGAAACCATCACCCAGGAGCAACCAAAAATAGATCTCTTGACCTCTGGGTAGTATAAAAACTCACTGAGAAAGATGCTGCTCAAGAACTCTTGTTTATGTGAATTGTAACTATTAATAGTTGTCATATACAAAAATAGAAACATTTTAAAATGCATAAAATCATGCATAATGAAAACCTATTCACGTTAACATAAATAACACACTTTCAGAGAAAATGATTATATATTCAAAAATTACTGAATGTCATTATTGTAATGTATATTTGCATAGTCTGGTTTAGGAGAAGACAGCCGGCCTGTGATATCTGCTCCTGTACTCAATGTGATATGTCGTTTTGGTCAAGCATATTGAACAAAATCTGGCCTCAAACAGATAAATAATTAGAAGATGGCTCTGTGACTCACCTATTTAGATAACCACATACATACGTCTGCTAAAACACTTCAAATCCTAACAGATGGTCGTTTGCAGAAGTCTACTGGCAATGGGAAATCTGATACCATATTAATAAAGCTTTTGTGTTCTCTTTAAAATGCATGATTTATAAATTATGCATTGTTTACTTGGAAAACGTAGGTTCAGTGGGTTATGAAGAATTTTCAAACCACAGGAGAAACCTCTGCCGCCCATGCAGGTGAGTGAAAACGCAAAGGATAAAGATGAAACCCATGTGGGCCCCAAAAAAGCTCTCAGGAGGCCCAGAGACCCCAAGCAACACATTCTGAGAGTTACTGTTCGAACGTTGTGAGAAGTATAAGCTGAGAATCCCACAGACTGGTGGGTACATGCTGGGACTAACCTTTCATCAGCCCAGGCATAAGCCCTGAACTCCTCAGAGCCTCCTCAGCCAAGCTGGACAACTCACTGTCTCATCAGGAGTCTGCCGGGAGTCCTCCTCATGCCTTCCTTTGCTCTGAAGTAAATTCTTTCCCATTCAGTCTGCCAGCTGCCACCTGTGCCTTGAAACCCTCCCCGGGGACCCAGCCTGTGGCCACCCTACCATGACATATTCTGCCACTTGCGTTCAGGGATACAGCCCCAGTTCCCCTGGGTAAGTCCACTCTTCCTGCTCAGGCCCTTTCTGGGATCTCTCTCTCTCTCTCTCTCTCTCTCTCTCTCTCTCTCTCTCTCTCTCTCTCTCTCTCTCTGCCTCTCATAGCGCCTGCCACTCTGTAGTCCACCCCGCTTCCCCACTGCCCAGATCAAGGGTCCCTGGAGAGCAGAGACCACTGAGTCTGTGTCTCCTTCAGCCCCTCTGCCTGACACAGAGTAGGTTTCTTGTGGAAGTGGAATTAATTGCTTAGCGTGTTTCACGAAGATCGATCTGTGAGGCCAAATGGATATTTATGGGGGAAGAGGCTGCAAAGAGGTGACTGGGAGGTGAAGGGAGAGGAATGACAGTAAATGGAAATAATGAGGAGACCTAGGGGAGGAGGCAGGGGAGAGGTCGCAGCACACACTGAGGGCCACAGCGTGAGGTAGAGACGGTGTGAGGAGACTTGCTAGAAGATAGGAAGGGTGTTTTAGATGAATTGGAGGGGCTGGTGTTTCTCAGACAAGGAAATTTTGTTGGATGGAGAAACTAAAGATGCTGTTGAAGGAAATCCTGAGATGCTGCTGGGCAAAAGGGCTTGGTCTGGGCAGCTCTGAAATTGCTGCTTGCTCATGTGAAGGGCCGATAAGAACTGATCCCCACGGCCCTGCCTCCCACCCCATCCTCGCTTGGGTCTGGGCCTAGGATGCTTCTGGCTCATCCAGTTGGGCTTCCCTGGGATCCCCACCCCAGGCACACACAAATCCTTGCCAGTTCCCACATATTTGATAAGAAACAAGCCTGGGAGAGGCCCAAGTGGAGGACAGTGAGGCTCCCAAAGCTTCTGCTTTTTTTCCTCTCGAAATATTTGCACAGAGGGACCGTGGCCCGAGCTGGGGGAACTCGGTACTTACTGCTCACACTACATTAAAATTCAGATTGGCTTGTGCAATATCCCCAGCATCGCTGCTCTGTGCTGATATTTTTATAACTCTTAATATCAAACAAATTGCCTTTTCGCTGAGACAGTTTAATGGGATGGGGGCTGTGCCCGACAGCTTCCTTACCCTGGCCCCATAAAGATCACCGTTCTGTTACTGGGGACAGAAGAGCCATGAATTTCCCATCAAAAATATGACTGGCTTGTGCAGAGTAAATCTTGGGCTATATTAAAAGGATCACGGTGTTTTAATTTCTTTTTTCCATCACATGTTTCCTCACTAATAAAATAGTGTGTGGGGTGCACTAGGCTGAATCAGGTATGAATCATCTTTTTTGGCTTAGGTCCCGATGATGTTTTCGTATCCCTTCCTCCTCTCCAGTCATCAATAGACGTCTTCGGTCCCACCCCAACCCCAATAGATCCTGCCTCCCTCCTTCATGATTTGAGCAAGAGAAAAGATTTAGATGCATTTTCCTAGAAAATCCCTACCGGACTGTCAAATCCAGGGTCAGAAGTGTTCTGTCTTATTCAGGCAGATTTTGTCTCTAAGGTAGCTAGACAGTAAAGACAGCGATAGTTGAACACAAGCCTCTTCTTTCCAAACTTGTCCTAGCAAAGATCCCTTTATTAGCCAAACCACGAATTCCTACATGATGAGGGTGGGGTTGGGGGAGACACTCTTTTTATTTAACAATGGTTACCTGTTTCATTTAGGAATCAAAGACTTAGAAAAAAGAACAACATACTTGAGATACTAAGTACCCCCAAGGCAAGCTGGCATAAGTCAACTCAAAGCAGAGAAAGGTAACATTTTGCTAGCCCAAGACAATCGGTTGTAAGGAATTTGTCCCTTCCACATACTAAAGAGTCCATAGACTTCCCTCGCACCCCATCCCAGTACTGTCTCAGATTGCTACCCAGAGAGCCACGGCGCTGACGTTTAGAAAATGGGTGTGAAGTTTTCTCAGCGAGTCCAAGGCTAGCATGAGTGGAAGGGTCAGGTCAGTAGAGATCTCAATAGAACATCTGCACATTTTCTTGTTTAAAACAAACGTGCTGACGGCAGCCCCCCAAAAGCAAAGGACCAAATGGTCAGCGTGCTCAGGCTTCCGGAGACCCCTGGGCTGCGAGCTGGCACCACCCACACATCTTCTTCACAAGGAGGAAGGTGATGCTGCACACGTCACATGTACTGGTCACGTAGGTGAGGCCACACAATTTTGATATGTTTCCCCATGCTCTACACCTCAAATCCCCTTTGTTTTTGCTCCACTCATGATATTAGACACTTTTCATGGTGGACTGTTAGTATGGTCACACCACTTTCAAGTTTTATAATTTAACATCCTTTGTTTTTTTTGTTTTTTCCTTGCGGAACCAGGGATTGAACTCAGGCCCTTGTGCTTGCCAGGGAAGCACTTATTCCACTGAGCCATCTCCCTGGCCTCTAACATCCTTTGAAATTGGTACCATAACACACATAACACCAGTTGGGAGTTAATGCCACCTACTACTGTAATTTAGCATATATTTTATGTATATCTACAAAAGTTCAAGTTGCATAATCTTTATCTTCTAATACCATATTAGTTGGTTCTTAAAACAACTGAAGCTGTAGCCACCTCTTTTACTTCTAGAACATTCTCAGATTTTTCTCTTTCTCTTTTTCATTCTCTTTCTTTGAAGATCCTGGAGATCTAAGAAAACCTACAAAACACTAGCAGGGTTGATTCAGGATGGGAATTCATACCAGGCCCAGTCGACTCCCAGTTTCTGTGTTAAAAATAAACCACACCTTATCCTTATGAAGCTAGGGAGTGCTTTTTATCACTGATTATGATTTTTTAAAAAAAATAAGATGAGTTCTTCGATGAATGCTGAAGTTAGTATATTGGTATAAGAGCAAACGTTTAGAAACAAAATGAATGAAAATATATTAAGAAATTATCACAGAGATATACATTCAGTGCAGCACTATATTCACTTAAAATTGTTTTAGAACAAATATTTAATATGACTTAAAAGGCACACAGCATCAAGTAACTCAATCAAGTCAAAAGTGTTTGGAACGTGATCTTTTTAAATAAATACTTCGAAATTTAGGACAGATACCAAACTATCAATAGTAGACTAGCAGGTCAGGGTTTTTTGTTTTGTTTTGTTTTGTTTTTTCCTTGTTCTCTTCTTTCTTGTGTTTTGGTTTTGCTGCTGAGGCTGCAATCGGGGCCTCCCCACGCCACCACCCAGCTGCAGCCCGATGTCCCCTTCCACGTGTTTATCTCTACTGTCTTAATGTTTGTCAGAAAGGGAAGTGCGCCGCTTTTTCAAAAATAAGAAAAATAAAGTCTTCCGAGAAAACTGGTTCTGACATCGCCACTGAGCCATGAGCTTCCTGCACGTCCTCCTATCCCTGCGTACACTTGGTGCTTCCTAATACTTGAGGCCAACCGACCCGGCCCCGACGCGCTGCAGGAAACCAAACAGACCCACCTCTTGCCCTGAGAACCCAAGACTTCTGCTCCCAGACAGCAGAGCGCCTTTGGGGTGGGGCACGAGAGCTCTTCCAGGCTTCCGCGAAGCAGCAGGAACCCAGTGCGGCCCCCTGCAGGCAGGGTGTAGCCGAAGGAGCCCGGCTTCGCGCGGCCGCGCACTGCCCACAGACCCGTTGCTCCGCGCGCCCCTGCCCCTCGGCCCCTCTCGCGGAGGAGACCTGCTGCTTCACCCCATCTGTTGCTGCGCCTTGCTAGAGGTCTGGGCCTGAGTCCGTGCCACGTCCAAGGGAAGGAAGCCCAGCGCCTGGGCCGGGAGCGCTTCTGGGGGAGGGAGTTCCCGGAGCCGCGGCAGATGGGAGAGGCCCCAGTGGGGCGCACGTGGGTGCCTTTCTGGGAGGAAACCGCGTACCATCCGCGCTCGCGCGCTGCCATCCAGTGCTTTCTTCCCCCAGTGAGTCTCTTAATTTTGCTCATTTATCTTAAAGAGCTCCGTAAGCGCCGCGGGCCCCGGTGGGGGCACCGCACGGGGGCCCCGACACCCGACCCCCACGCCTGCCTCCCAAAGGAGCCATCCAGCGCGGACCAAATCTCATTTTCCTACAAATAGTTTGTCAGAAGCGGCAGGGCAAGTAATAAATCACCGAGAGCAAGAGCGGCGAGGGAAGGGGAGCGGCGACCGGGAGGCGGCGCGGGGGGCGCGGGCCGGCGCTGGAGGCGCAGATGGAGAGCGCGCGCGGGGAGGGCGCACGCAGGAAGGGAGCCGGAGACAAAGAGAAGGCGCGCGGTGGAGAAGACGGGGGAGCGCGGGGAAGAGCAGCCAAGAGGGAAAGGGAGAGACTGTCGGAGTGGAGGAAAGGAAAACCCTGGAAGGACAACCCAGAGTGTGGAGGGGCACTGTTTAAAAGGAGCAAAGAGAGCTGTCTGATAGATAGGTGGACCCCAAAAAAGGATGATAGGTGGTTCCCCAGGCCTTGTCTTCCTCAACTTCCGGAGCTCTGAGGTACTGGGGGTGTTATCCCCTCTCCCCCAGGTTGGAGGGATGCGAGAGGCAGGTTGGGATGGGGCCTCCTCCCTTCACCTAATATTAGCCAGCCTTGATTGGAAGTCACTGCAATCCCCGTGCCCCTGCACATTACCCTGGGTGATGGGGACTTGGAGGGGGAACCTGCACCCCAGCTGTCACGATGAAGCTGTGAGGTCTTGGCCAAGCTGCTTGGCTCCTCTGAGCCTCAGTTTCCTCATGTAGCAAATGAGATCAGTAATTCTGATTTTGGAGTTTGGGAGGGTGGAAAGGGGCGACCACATGGAAAACAGCCAGCACACAGTGCAGACTGTTGATTTTGCAAAAGCAGCCTACTGAGTTTGTGCAGGAGAACTTGGCCCAGGGGCCCTAGGCAGGGTTCTGGGCCTTCGAATCCGAGCACCACCTCGCTGCCACCCCCGCAGCCTGTGATCCTGAGCCAGACCCTGGGACCCGGCAGCTGTCAACACAAGCACACTCCAGTGCTTTCTGCTGCGCCTTTGGCCTCCCTCGGGAAGCTTTGAACACCAGTGAGATCGTCACAGTCAAGTTCTCTGGGCTTCTGGTACAAGGGCAGCTCGATAAGGAGGGCCACAAGGTGCCAACCCTCCACTTCATGACCTCATCCCACCCCTGCCAGCCTCCGGCTCAACTTGCTGTGTCTCAGATCTATGCCTCAGAACAGTCTTCAGTATCAGGTTCACCTC